>NC_056729.1:1667849082-1668115573 GCF_019279795.1 Protopterus annectens
TCCAAATTCAGACGTTACAAAGCAAGCAATGCTATGACACCAGCGACTTGTCTCTTGCACAACACTGAGATGTCAGAAAAGATTAGAACTACTGAAAGATGGACTAAAATACTGACATTCGGGAGTAAAAAGGAAATCCCGTAAACAAAGCAGATTTGTACTGCACATTTCTTTCGCAATACGCAGAAGGAAATCTAAACAAACGCAATATAGAGAAAACTATTAGATAATGTTTTGTGGATTCATAGCTTTATAATATGTTGTACAAGCCTGGACTTTGGGACTTTCAGTATGCGCATAGGGAGAGAACCCATGTTAATTTATACCTTCAGTACAAAGAGGAAAGGAAACTAACCAGGAAAAGAATGCAGCAAGCTCCTATTTAAGTAGCTTCCCAGAGCTGTAAAGTCTATTTTTAATAAAGCAAGCAACTGTGGAAATAAAGACTCGGGATTACCGTACACAAGTCAAACTCAAATTAACAGTCATACTTGGCAATAAAATCTGAGAAGTTATTAGATGGGAAACACTATGTCAGACAAACATGATGCAAGAAGTCTACAAAACCAGCTACAATCTAAGACCAAAATTCTGTGGGGGCCATAAGTGCAGAAGATGAGATGAAGCAAAATACAAAACGGCAAAATATTTAGCAATAATTCAGTTTAGATCCTTAAGTGATGAACACTGTGTACTTGTAAGTTCTACAAAATCTGGAAAGCTTCAAGTGCAATATGCCTGCACTCCATTTTAACACTTGAACTAAAGTTATGAAACAAACAAATCTAAAAGCAGAACCAAAAGGATGCAGGTGGCAAACACAAATACAGTAAAATAAAACCAAATACACTAATGAGAAATCCTTTTGTCCAGCACCATAATCCCATCTCTAATACAGCTTAACCAATTGCTTGTAATAAAACTGTTAAAATTTAATAACAAAAATGGCATATATTTAGTGTTAAGGTATATGAACTTTTTTGCTTTAAGTACATTTACTTCTTAGTTCAGTGTCATTAAGCCAAGGGCCATTTGCAAACTGCTAATATCAGGCATTGCAGTATGAAAAGGATTAGGAATAATAAGAGAATATGTACTGATATCTGTGGTTACTGTGCCAATACTAAACCTGCACTAGCCACACTGGGCTTTGTCAGGAGAAGATGCACCCCATGCAAGTATCTGTACAAGCAAGAAAGTACAGTTTTGCAAAAGGTTACCAAAACAGTCTCTCTTCACTAATCCAGAATTCATAGCCAGTGGGATGACAGACCAAAGATAGCCCTACGTTCAGCCAGTACACCAAACCCAGATGTATGCTCCCTGCATCAGCGTAGGGCATAAAGGTGATGCTCCAAATTCACAACTGACATGCCCAAAGACAACTAGAGCCACCTCAGGAGAAAGGAGAACATGAACGTCCAGGGAAAAAGAAGATGCCCAAGAGAAAGCCAAAGACCCCTCAACCAGCCAGATGTTCCCAACAAAAAAGGAAGAAAAGGGAGCAAGAGGGATGGAATGAATACTGCAAGAGTGAAGAGGAGGACATTACTGCTATGGTAAGATTTTGCACAACTGTACTATGTCCTTCCATATCACTGTTGCTTTTGTACTCTCCCATTTGTTATGAATGCCGCGACTGTAAGGAAGAGAGAAGGAAAGCAAGTAAGACCCCTCCACAAACTCATGAAGGACAGCCTTGTCAAAACCTACCCTGGCTCTGGAAATGACATCCAACTTGAAACTTTTAGTGAAGGTCTGCAAAGAAGACCAAGTAGCAGTTTCAGTGATGAAAATGGTGTCCAAACCTTTGAAGAAATCCCCAGAGAAGACAGATGCCCTGGTAGAATGGCTATGAAATGAATAACAAAAGGACATGGCTTTCGAAATCCAAGAGGAGATGGTTTGTTTAGAAACTGCCAAACCCAATATCCCAGCATGAAAATAAACAATAAGCTGCTCAGATTTGCATATGGCCTTCCTCTTGTCTAAATAAAATCTCAACGGTCTATGAAGATCCAAGATGTGTAGAACCTCCTCATCGACAGACTGTAGAGAAGGAAAAGACTGATAAACAACTTGCTGACCACTGTGGACATAAAAGGATTAGTACACCGAGACATCCTGTCCCTATGAAAGATTAAAAAAGGGGGGAACCGTCATCTAGACTTGGACTTCAGAAACTGATGGCAAAGGTGAGGGCAACCAATAAAAGTCTTCCAGGCACAATGTTGCAAAGAAAAACCAGCAGCAGCAGGCCCAAAAGGAGCCTGGGTCAAATTCTCAAGGACAAAATTAAAAGTACCAAGAGGGACGGATAGGCTTTCTTGGGACCTGATGTGGACAATGGCTTTCAGGAACTGTTTGCCCTCAAAATGAGAGGCCAACAATGGATTCAAAGGTAGACCATCAGTCAGCATGGAGCAATTCACAGAAGTAAAAAGGGACCCCCACTGAAAAGGGTCCTGGTTAAGACATTAGACAGAAGCCCCTCCTTCCATTTGGACATATATGATTTTCTAGTACAAAGTATCCTAGGTTCCAGCAGAACTTTAAGAATGTCCTCAGAAAACTGGTGTCAAAAGGAGATTAAAACCCTATGACCCAAAGTATCAAATGAAGTGTGGAAAGATGAGGGTAAAGGACAGATCGCATGTCTTATGCGAGAAGTCCATTCAGTAACGTAACTTGCGATGACTGCACATGGCTAAATGAAAGAGGAGGGGGAGCTAATGTTGTCTGAACAAAGAGTCACCAACAAGATTGAGAGTCCTGTTTGATCTTGTTTATGACCCTTGAAAAAAGAGGAAGAGGAGGAAAAACACAAAGGAAAATTTCCTTCAAGTAGAAAGACATGCTGTCCACCTTCCAAGCCACAGGACGTGGGGTGCTAGAACAGAAGTGAGTAAGCTATCTGTTCAGGGAGAAAGCAAAAAGATCCACTTGAGGAAAAGATCTCTGATGAACAATGTCCAGAAACACCTATCTGTGAGGCACCCATTCATGATGCTCCTGGATGCGCTTAGAGTCTGCCACCAGGTTTTGTTCTGAAGAACTGTAAGCCACCTGAAGAGAAGCCTGCAGTTGAACAGTTAGATTCCAGGCCTGAAGGTCTGTAGAGACCTTTAAAAGGTCTAGGGACCAAACAGAATGGAAGGCCTGAACAGCAAGGAGAAGTGCCCTCATCTCTTTTACACTGATGTAATCCAGCTGCTGAGGAAGTGGCCACAGACCCTGAACCCTCAGACCACTGGAAGCAGCCCCCACCCTTGCTCTGAAGCATCTGTAAATGGCTCCCAAGATGGAGCAGGGGTCTGAAAAGGGACACTTGCATTGAGAAATATGTCAAATCCACCAATAAAGCTGGAGTATGAGACAAGGAAGTACAGGAACTAGAAAATTCAGACGGTAGCAGTGCAGAAGCCACATTGACTACTGAAACTTCCTCATAAGAAGCTTAGCAAAAGGAAGCATGGGGATGGTTAAGGCCATGAACCCTAGAGCCTTCAAATTCTCTGGCATGCATGACAGACAGAGGAAGCCAAGACTGGAAGCAGGTTATTAGAGACAAAATCTTGGGAGCATGCAGAGAAGCCAGCACTGAAACGGTTTCAATTCTGCAACCCAGAAAAATGTGATTCTGAGAGGGCGACAGGACAGACTCCTGGAGATGGATGGAGAAACCAAGACTGTGCAAATTGAGTCTGGTGAAGTGTAGGTCCTGCATATGCCTGCAAGTGTATGGAGCCTGATGAAACAGGTCATCCAGATAGTGAAATATTTCTACTCCTTGAAGTCTGTAGAAAGTTATGGCTGGAACCAGGCACTTGGTGAATACCCTTGGGGTTGCAGAAATGAAAGGAGAAAGCAGAGAAATGCAAATGAGAAGGAAAACCAGAAACATAAAATCTACATGAATAGAAGGGGAATGGGAATATAAAAATAGCCAACCTTCAGATTCAGAGAAACCAAAAAGGCCTGAGGTAGCAACAGGGGAAAAAGTATCGGGAGGGAAAGCATCCTGAAGATGGGTATCTTGAAAAAAGTACTCAAAAAGGAACAGGCCTCTGGGAACCCTCCTTTCTAGGGACCAGAAACATCCAGGATTATAACCCTGTAGCCCTTAAGACCTTTGAAACAGGATGGCTGGTTCCTTGATCCAGTAAACTCTGCACTACCCCTGAAAATGGGGAACATGGTCAGAATGGGGTTGAAGAATGCCTGAAAAGGGTGGAAGGGATTCCCAGTCGATAAAGCAGCCTTGACAGAAGATTGACAGAACCCAAGAGTTCAAAGTATTCTGTTACTAAACAGGGAGTGGCAGAGAAAGTCAGAGAGATAAGGGAACCTGGTTGAGTGGAAAGAATGTCAGATAGAGGCATACTTGTCCTGAAAGCAAGGCTTTTGAGGTCTAACTGCCTGATTGGGTTTGTCAGACGGAACACGCCTAGGAACTTTCTTACCTTTGGAGGGCTCTCAAAATACAATGTAAAAGAAAAGAAACCCCAGTGGGGCTCTTACCTGCAAGGGGCTTGCTATAACCAGCCCAGTGAAGAGTATTCAGACCGATGTTTGACTGTGGCATTCGGACTGGCAGCAAAGTTATTCTGAGTTTGCAGCTTCTGTACGTCACCTTTCTGCTCTACACTGACATGGGGATCACATGTCTGACATATGATGCTGGTAGGAGTTAAAGTCTTTGGTATACTAGCCAGATGTAGGGCTATCCTTGGCAGGAAATCGCACTGGTTATTAAAACTGCTACAGTGATAGGGAAGGCTATATAACAACTGGCAAATGTGATCAGGAATGTATCAAAGTGGAAGGTAAAAGAATGAAGGAAACTTTGCAGATAGGAGACATTAAACAACTTCTACAAAGGTGGTATAAATGGAAATCGAAAACAAAGAGACCATGTCAAAGTTCAAAAGTTGCTAATAGACAAGTGCAGAATGCAAGAGTAGGAGTTACAAAGGGGTAGGAGGAGAAAACGGGAACCTCAGGCCAATAGTATGACAGGAAAATGCATGCTGTAAACTGGACATGTCAGTGTACCAAGATAAGAGACAAGAGCCAAAAACTGGAATGGGTGGGGGTAAAATAGAGGGACACAAGAGGTAAAGAAAAAAAGAAAGAGCTAGCAATAAATGCCAAATGGAAGGCCTCGGCCAGTGCAAAGGGATTTTCTGCAATGCCAGAAACCTAAGTAACAGACTGAGTAATCTATGTGTTGTATTCTGTAGGAAGAATCAATACAGACCCTGCAATTAATCTAAGCTAAACTGTAAAGGGACTGTGTTATGACGCTACTGGAAGGAGAGGAACAAGACAAAACAAGAGCAGATTTGGTACTGTCATTTAGGTTGGATTAAACAGTGCACAGGAGGCCAAGAAAAGGCAAGAGGTGGAGGCAGACTCAGATGTTGAGTGCAGGAACAAATGGTGAGAAAAGAAGGGAAGAAGATCCTGAGTGACTGCCATAACCAGCCAATCATCTGAAGAAAGCAAAAACAGGTTCACATCCAAGATCACAAAATGGGCAAAGAGGTGGACATCCACAGACATGCAAGTATGTACCATTTCAGTAGGGGAAAAAATATGTCTTCCCGCCAAGGTAAAGAGCTACAAGGAACTGCATAAAGAAAATGGTATAATGTATACACAGACAAGAGGCAAGGACAGAAGGAAAACCTACCTCCAAAAGACATGCTGTAGGTGAAATGACTTTCTCCAAACTGGCCATAATTGTACATGCAGTTAGTGAGTGAGTGTGCATTGTAACAGACTAGCACTTTACCCAGAAAAGGTTTCAATGCTTAGCACTCGCTAGCTGGCAGAAAAGGCTCTGGCATCCTTTCAGCCCTGTTAAAGATAAAATGAATAATTGAAAAATGGATGGCAGGATGAAAGAGCGTTGAGGCACCAGACAGAGATCATGTGACACTGTGCTTCCTTAGTATTACTCTACAGGTGGAAGGGGAAGGCAAAGGAATGGGCCAACAGTAAGACCAAGCCAATCAATAAATAAGCAATGTGAGGAGCAATACTGAAAAGTGATAGGGAAAAGCAGCTGCACACCTATGTAGGTACATGAACAAACGAGTAAGAGGAGAATCTCGTATCGTTAAAATTAAATGTACAGAGGATATACACCTAGCCTGCCTTAGGCTGAAACGAAGGGAGGGGAACAGAAGTTAAAGAAAAAACAAGGAAGACAAGTGGGACATAAAAGGACATAGACGGAGAAAAAGTTCACGCAGAGAACACAAACCGTAAAGATCCAAGTATGCCATGGGGGAACTCAAGAAGAAGGTGTTACCATAGCTAAGAGGGAAAAAAGTGGTCACATTCACCGGAGAATGCAGCAGGACTTGGTCTGTGCTGAAATAGTGAGAAAGTGGCAAGAAAGGTACATGTAAAAATAGTAACCGATTCTGCATTTCAACGTGGGGTTGGCATAAGGATAAAGGTCTACACCTAACAGATCTGTAGTAACATACTGGCATCTTGCTTTTCCTGCTATTTGCAGATGTCGAAGTGCAGAATCTATTGCTATTTTGTAGACATGATGCATGAAGAAAGGATCCCAGTTAAGACACAATTTGACAGTACATTGTGCACAAATCAGACAAATATAAGGATCACCAAAACAGAAACACAACTCAAAGGGTAACCACATGAAATGCAGGGACCCGCTATAATGAGTCCCGAAATGTGGAGACTGAGTGGTCGATCCTTGTATACACCAAGTCTGCAATGCCATTTCTCAGAATATTTCCTTTTCTACATGGTATGGTGATCTCAGAGTTGGTATATATACATTCCGGTGATGTGGGGGGGGGGGGTCTGCCTCTGCTGCACGGAGTGATTTTTGATATTCGCTCCTCTCCTGCTTTTTCAGTCTTTTATTTATTTATTTATTTATTTATTTTTTAAGACTTTTTCAGCACTTGGCATTTTGTGTGCTGATAGGGAGTCAAGTCAAAGACAGCACAGACACTTGATAAACTACATGCTAGGATGACTCAGAAAAACAATACGAATGGGAACAAATACGGATATGCACAAAATGTAATAAATATAATAAAATGAAATAGCAAATGTACAGAGCAAACAAAGATTACATTTCTACAGCAATGGTACACTTACACTTGCGATCTTGGTGTAAAAGTCATCAGTAGTTTCAATAAAGATCAACAATTCTTACCACAATGACAAATCTTCAAGATCCAGAGATCTATTCACTTCAACAGCAGCAACAGGCAGCAGTCAATCGACACTTGTGAGACCCACCGAGGCTCAAAACTTCTCCCATTACTCCCATAATGCTCCACATATTAATCTCTCTCAAGGCAGGGTTTGTTCCAGAGTAATCATCTGATTAAGGATAACTAAATGCAAGTCTCGGGTGGGTTTGGTATAATGGTTAAGGTCTTTGCTTTATAGACACAAAATACAGGGTTTTACTTCTGACCTCAAGTGATTGGCTAGGCTTAAAATAGCCTTTCAGGGTAGTTAGTCTAGTATTCACCTATGAACCTATTCCTTCACATCTCTCTCTACTGAAAATAACTTACAATAGGAAGGTAAGTTGAAGTGGATAAATGTGGAGCATGACGACCTACCATTATGTTAAGTACTTAGCTTTTGTATCTTACATGATCTAGTCCATCCACATCAACAGCAGGGCAGAGTCCCCAGCTTCTTCTCTTGGGTGACATTATAACAAAAATGACAAGGATAACAGCCTCACCGGTTGACCATGGCATCACAGTCAGACAATAGTGTCCTGCCAAGTACTCTTTAAAAGGTACGGAAGGAGGTACAGCCATAGCAGAATGTACATTTGGTTTGTTTGGTAATTTTTTTTGTACTTCCCCTTTTGTACTGTACTTAGTTATTCAACAGCCATCTGAACTGAAAGAATTTGGACAAAAGTACAGTTGTATACACTTACCATAAATGTAGATGTTAGAGTGTATTCACTGTTGCAGTCATCACACTTGGGTTATCTGCCTGCAGGTAGCTCTCAGTCGGCCCGAATACCAGAGACTTAGTATTTCTGCGTCGGTTGCTGTCACTCCAGGACTGACGTCAGGTCGTCAGGGGTATAAAAACAAGCAGCCGATGTCATTACATCAGTTTTGCCCCAAATATCAGGAGCCCCCCAAATAGGGAGCTAGGTTATGGTGGGGGAAAACTCCACCAGTAAAAAGTAAATACCAATACCCCAGAAAGGGGCGAGTAGAAGGCACAGAGAGGAGAGAGAGAGAAAGCTGGGGGCTGGAGGGAGGGAAACCAGGACTGCAACGGTGAATACACTCGAACATCTACATTTATTGTAAGTATACATAACTGTACTATGTTCTTCATGATTCACTGTTGCAGTCATCACACTTGGGTAGATTCCCAAAGCTGAAGAAGGGTGGAGACAGTCAAGAAGAGTTAGGGCTGGCTAGAATGCCTTGCAGGGCTGCTGTTGCAAAACCTGCCCTGGATTTGGAAAAGATGGGCAGGTGGTAATGCTTGGTGAAGGTGTGTACTGAACTCCAGGTAGCAGCTTCCAGGATGTCCCTGGTAGGGACTCCCCTGGGAAATGCTGTAGAGGTAGTGGAATGTGTTATGAACCCTTGAGGGGTTGGTTTCCCATGGTGCTTGTAGCAGAAATGGCTGCAGTGTGCTATCCATTTGGAGATTGTTTGTTTTGAAATGGCCTTGCCCTCTGTCCCTGATGCAAAGCTGACTAGTAACTGGTCAGATTTTCTGCAAGGCTTAGTCCTATCAAGGTAGTATCTAAGCTGTCTGTGCATGTCTAAGGAGTGCAGGATCCTTTCCCCTTTGTTTTGAGGATTAGGGAAGAAGGTTGGCAAATGGATGGATTGATTGAGAGCCACACTGGACACCACATTAGGCATAAAGGAAGGGTTAGTCCGGAGGGAAACCCTGTCAGCATGGAAAATAATGAAGGGTTCCACAGCCATAAGTGCTTGTAACTCAGACACTCTTCTAGCTGAAGTGATGGCCTGAAGCAAAGCTGTTTTCCAAGAGAGAAATTTTAACTCTGCTGACGCTGCAGGTTCAAAGGGAGGGAAGTGTGACCTTTTCAAGTACAATGTTAAGGTTCCAAGCAGGGGTGAGTGCTCTCCTTGGTGGCCTTAAGTTGTTCGCCCCTCTGATGAATTGTTTGATAAGAGGGTGAGAGAAGAGAGGTGGCTCAGTGTTGTAATGAGACAAAATGGCTGAGGAATGCATCTTAATGGGTGAGAAAGACAGGCCTTTGTGGAGTAGATCTGCTAAGTAATCCAGGATTAGAGGCAAGGAAGGCAGAGTTGTCTTCTTTGGATCCTGGTGCAGTACCTTTTCCACTTATCAGCACAGGATTTCCTTGTACTGGGTCTTCTGGCTTCAAGAATGACATCCAGTACCTGCTTGCTTAGGGATGCTGGGGGAGTATTCAAGGATTTATGGTTTGAAAGTTGCGGATGAAATATCTGTCCCTCCTGCTGAGAGGGCAGGGTTGGGTTCTGGTGTAGGTGCCATGGTGGCACCGGTACCAGACTGTGCAGGAGTGGGTACCAGTGTTGGAGTGGCCAGTCCAGGGCAATCAGAATTGTCTGTCCTGTCTTAACTTTAGTGATACTCTTGGGAGAAGAGGCAGAGGAGGAAAGGGATAGACAGAGATTTACCCACTGAAAAGATAGGGCATCCACTTTCCAGGCCCTGCTGTGAGGATTCCTGATGCATAATTTGCTGAGCTGGTAGTTGCAGGGGGAGGTAAAGAGATCCACCTCTGGGGTCCCCCATTTCTGAATCAGAAGTTTGAAGGTGCTGGGCTGTAATTGCCACTCAGGTGGGTCTAGGAGATTTCTGCTCAAGTCGTCTGCCAGTGAGTTTTGTTTGCCTGGCAGGAATTGAGCTTGCAGATGGACTTGCATGTCCAAGCCCATGCTCCACAAGGCCATGGGCTAACCTCAGAATGGGGTCCCCCCTGCTTGTTGATGTACCACATAACTGTGGTGTTGTCTGTTTTGATTAGCAGATGTCCTGGAGAGAGTAGGGATATGAAAGCTGTCAGGGTGTGCTGTACAGCTAGCATTTCTTTTCGGCAGATGAATTTGACTTGGGCTCCAGTGGCCCTGAATGCATTTGCCATCCATGTGTGCTCCTCAGGCATAGTCTGATACATCTGTGGTTAGGGTCTGGACAGTGTGGGGTTGAGTAAAGGGCAGTCCCTGGTTGTGGTTGCATGCTGCTTCCCACCAAAGAAACTCTGTTCTTAGGGTATGATAGGAATGACTGTTTCCAGTTCCTGAGAATGTTGGCACCAAAGCCTTTTTAAGTACCACTGAAGTTTCCTCATATGCAGTCTGGCACATGGAATTAGTAGGATGCATGAGGCCATGAACCCTAGGGCCTGCAGGATTTTCCTTGCAGTTAGCTGGGTTCTGGTGGCCAATAGAGTGAAGTAGCCTGTCAGAAAGGCTTGCTTTTTGAAGTGAGGAATGCCTTCTGGGATGCTGTGTCCAAGCTTGCTCCCAGGAATACAATGGCACTAGCTTTGATTTCTTTTCGTTGATGGTGTACCCCAGGGATGCAAGAAGGTTCTTTACAAATGTCAGATACTGCAATAGCAATTCCTGACTGTCCGCCTGTATCAGGCAGTCGTCCAACTACAGGTAAATCTGAATATTTCACTGCCTGCAGTAAGCAATGACTGGAGCCAGGCATTTTGTGAATACTCTGGGAGCAGTGGATAAGCCAAAGGGAAGTGCAGAGAACTGATAATGCATGGATCTGAAACGTAGATATTTCCTGCAAGACTCGTTTATAGGGAAGTGCATATAGGCTTCTTTTAAGTCTAGGGTGACTAACCAAGCATCCTTGGCTAGCATAGGTAGAAGCTGCTGCAGGGTGAGCATTCTCATTTTTGGTACCACCAGGAAGGTGGTGAAGATAGAAAGATCCAGGATTGGGCGCCAAGAGCCCTCTTTTATGGGTACCAGGAAAAGTCTGGAATAGAATCCTTGACCCATCTGTTCCTCCGGAACCAGTTGGATAGCCCTGATAGAGAGCAGGGATAGGACTTGGTTTTGTCCCTCTGCCTACTGGTTTGGAGGAAGATCTGGGAACCCTTTTGGGGTTGGCAGAGAGTGGAAGTAGAATTTGTACCCCTGGGATACAATGTTGAGGACCCATCGGTCTTTGGTGATGGACATCCATTTTTTTGCAAGAAGGGCAAGCTTTCCTCCTAGGGGCATAAGCAGCTGGGTAGAGGTGGGGAGTGGAGTAGAGAAGTCACCGTGAGTTCTTACTGTAGGGAGGTGGCTTAGCACTCCCTGCTTTGGGGGTTGGGGCACTCCATTGCTTAGATCTCTGCATACCCTGTGACTGTAGTCTGGGTGGTCTGTTTCCCCTGGGTCCAGTTTGAGATGGCCTGGAGGGGGCTGGAAAGGACCAGTGTTTCGAGGGGCAATGCCTACTGAATATAGGAGGTTGCACTTGTAAGAATTTTTTAACCGTCTGCATAGATTTAGGTTTTTCTTCCATCTTTTTAAGAACCTCTTCTGCTTTGGTGCCAAACAGATTGTCCTTGTTCAACAGAGCGTCTAATAACTTTGATTTGACGTGGTCTGGCAAGGTTTGCTCCTTAAGCCACGCATGTCTTCAGTACAGAACCAGTAACTGTTGCCCTGCAAGATGCTTCTAGGGCATCAAAGCCACACTGCAATGTATGCTTTCAGAATGCATAAGTTCCTGCAATTCTTTATTCTCTGCACAGTCTGTAAAGGTAGCTACTTTTTGCTTAACAAGTTCCATAATATGTTGCTGATACTTCAGCATGTGAAACTGACAATTCAAGGCCCTAATGGTGAGAGTTGCAGAAGTATATACTTTCTTACCCCATTTGTCCAAACCTCTAGAATCCCTGTCCGAAGGGGTGGGATACTTAGCTGTAGTTGCCTTGATACCTTTAAGCCCCTGGGAAATTATCTCTGGGTCAGCAGAAGGATTTTTGCAAAGGAATGTATGAGAGTCAGGTACTCTGTAGTACCTGTCTGATTTCCTAGGAGCACGGGGGTAAAGTATCAGGAGTAAGATTGGATTACATAAAGACATAATCAACAACTTCCAGGACTGGGGGTATTACTAAAGGCCTATGTTGTGGCAAGTCTAGAAATTATCTGAGTCTCTTTTTGGACTGAGGATAGTCTTGGCATTCCCAATGGAAATGCTCTCTTAAAGCATGCAAGGTTTCACCAAATAAAAAATCCTGTGGAGGTGAGGCAGAGGGAATGAATTCCTCTGCATCTGAATCCTCATAAGCAGATAAGGGCATATCTTCATAAACAGAAACCTCAGAGTCGTCGAACTCTTGGTCTGTTGAAGCTGCTGGGGACTGATCTCTTTGTCTCTTAGTAGAGAAAGGCTGACTTCCCCTAATCAGCATAATAAGGTCTTCTGCCATTCTAAGCATTTTATGTTGTGGCAAGGGAGCAGGTGCATGCGCTTTGGTCGTCGGTTTTCTAGGCGCAGTGTGAACTCTTGGCCTTAGAAACTCTATAGTTTTAGACAGAACTGAAGTAATCTGTGTCGAACATTGGTAGTGTGAAGAACTTCCTCAGAAGCCGGTGCCTGCTCAGTGGCTCTGGACCCATCCAAGGTAGAGACATCCGCAGGTTTCATAGTCGAAGAAGAGTCTTGCGGCATACCGGACTCCGAACGGGTCTCGGTAGAGGCCTACAAATCCACTGAAATGGGCATCAGGGGCTGGGAAAGTGCCTCACTAAGTACCGGTGAACTGGCGACTAGCTTAACAGAAGCGTCGTCGGCAGCTTTGGACCTGTGCGGTCTGTCTTTATCATTACGTTTTTTTCAGAAGATCGGTAGTTGGGTGGCTAACAGAAGCCATTTCGGAATACGGAGAACGAGAACAAAAGTATTTAGTAACAATATGGGCCCAACGATGAATGGTTCGGGCGTTGAACAAGGCACAAAACCAACAGCGAGGTACGTCGTGGTCTGGGCCTAAACAGGTGACGCAGTAAGAATGAAAATCTCTGTGTGGTATTTGCTTTCCACAGGCAAGACAATTGTTAACTTTTTCTGACATCGGTTAGAGCAAGAAAAAAGGATCCCCAATGGGGTACTTAGCTTTAGAAGACTTCAGGATGATTCAGTTTGTAAGTGAAAACTCAGGTAGTGGCCAACCGGCACTCGTGCAAACCGCTTCTGCTTCGAGTTCCTCGGCAAGAAAGACTGATGTAATGGCATCGGCTGCCTGTTTTTATACCCCTGACGACCTGACGCCAGTCCTGGAACAACAGCAACTGACGCAGAAATACTAAATCTCTGGTATTCGGGCCAACTGAAGGGCTACCTGCAGGCAGATAACCCAAGTGTGATGACTGCAACAGTGAAACATGAAAAACATCTTCTGTTCTAACGTATTCAAAGTAAAGGAAACAGAAATGAAAACAAGGGACATCTAGAACAACATAGCAAATACACTCCTTAGTTCAAGTACTGAGGTAAGAGCAATGACAAACTGATGAATTTAATATGGATAATTTCTGTAGCTACCTTTGCCATAAAGACTGGATCTGTAAATATAGACACTGTCATTATAAAGTATGATGCATGGAGGTTTAGGGTAAACAACCCAGAGTTCTGAAACCCTTCATGCTGAAGTAATTGCCACTAGAAATTTGCTCTTCCAAATCAAAACATTAAAGTTCAGCTCTGGCCAATGACTCAAAAAGGGTCAAACTTAGTTTTCCCAGCATAAAGCTAAAGTCAAGAGGAGGTCTGGATTCTTGGAGAGGAGATGTATATAAAAGGGTCTTGCAAACATTTCATGATGCTACAGAAACATTCAGTCCTTGGGGGAAATCAAAGTCTGATACTGAATGAACAAAGCATTGTGGAACAGCTTGAGCCATGATCAAAGATATTTGCTAATAATAAGGAAACTGCTGGGACAGGGTCTGTGAAACGGTCAAGTCTCCAGTTATTGGCTCACAGGGAAAGTCATATCCACTTGCTTCTGTAAATCTTTCTAAGTAGATGGATTTTTGGCAGCTGTAAGGATCTCAACCACCCTGGGAGGGTACACAGGGTCACTGGCCATTAGTGGAGTTTTTGGGACTGAAGGCCTGGGTGAGGCTTGTCAGATGGATAGGACAGAACACACCTGCATGGTCTCAGAACAGGTTTCTCCTAAAGAAGCGTCAATCAACATCATTTGAGCCACAACGGTACTAGTCATATTGAGTTGGCCTTCCTCAGCTTGGCTTCCTGAAACTTCATCATAACAGGAAACGGAGGGTGGGAGCAGAAGTTGTTGACCACTGCTGGACTACACTATCCTGCAAAGTAAATCCCTGTGGAGGAATTAGGGAGAAAAGCTACTGCATTTGGAGTTTGCTAATGAGGCAAGCCTTGCTGTGACTTCTTTGCCTCATTCTCCAAAGATCGCATTCACCAAAAAACGACTGATGGAACTGTGGTGTCAGCAAATGCTGACAGAGCCGGTCTTTCACAGAGCTGGCTTGATATTATAATAGGCGTTTATAATATAGCTGTAACACATATGACTTAAGTTGTGTGCTATGCATCCCTGTTAACAGTGGTGTGTATCCTACGTATAAACATGGGTGCCTGGCAGTAAAAGGATTAAGGTCATAAACTATTAATCAGTCTACCTGTAGTCCAAGGCTCAATTTCCCTCCCTACCTACGGTGAGACTTCAAGCAAGTCACTAAACCAGACAGTGCTCTGGGGTAAGGGGGGGGGGGGGTTGGCTAGTCTGGTCATTAGTCTCCTGGACTGCATGTCTAATTGCCACCGTTGCTTAAACTGATAACACAACTCTGCACATGTGCATCCTGGTGCACTTACCACTGGCATGCAGCTGTGATGTCTGCATTGCATGATGCATAAAGTACAGTTTTGTACCTACCATAAATGTAGATGTCCGAACTGGATAGCATCTGCAGTCATAACAACTGGGTTGTCCTGTCGTCAGGCAGCCCTTCGGTCGGCCGGATTCCAAAGTCCGGGTCCGGCTTCGGCTGATGTCGCACTTCACCCGACGTCATCTCTGTTGGTCTTCGGGTATAAAGGCATCAGCCGACGCCATTTTCCTCAGTGTTTCTTGCCCCAGATGCCAGTTGCCCTCTTGGAAGGCTAAATTTTGGGCAAATGCCAATGTTTCCAAAAAAATAGAAGGCAAACACAAAAAATAAGCATGTATGTACATATATACAAACAAATACACCATAAGAGACTCCCCCCCGCCAGCTAGCTATTAGGAGGGTAAACACCCTAGGAGTACCACAGAGGGGAAGGAGGGAGGGTAATCCTGACTGCAGATGCTATCCAGTTCGGACATCTACATTTATGGTAGGTACAAAACTGTACTATGTCCTTCATGGATGCATCTGCAGTCATAACAACTGGGTAGAATACCATAGCCAACTAGGGGAGGAGGAAGAATAGATTATGGTGTGGTTAGGATCCCTTGCAGTACAGCAGTGGCAAACCCTGCTCGGGATCTGGAATACAGAGGTAAATTATAATGCTTGGCAAATGTATGCACGGAGGTCCAAGTAGCCGCCTCAATAATGTCCTTGGTTGCCACTCCTCGTAAGAAGGCTGTGGTAGTGGCTGTTGCCCTTGTAGAATGAGGCCTTATGTTCTGTGGAATTGGTTTTCCATGAAAGGAGTAACAGAATCGTATGCAATTTCCTATCCATTTGGAGATTGTCTGTTTGGAAATCGCTTTTCCTTCCCTTCCTGTTGCATAGGCTACAAACAGCTGGTCAGTTTTTCTG
Source organism: Protopterus annectens (assembly GCF_019279795.1). Lineage (NCBI taxonomy): Eukaryota > Metazoa > Chordata > Ceratodontiformes > Protopteridae > Protopterus > Protopterus annectens. Next base: position 1,667,864,916 of record NC_056729.1, read on the forward strand.
TTACTTTTGTTCTGTCCAGGTAGTAGCGTAGCTGTCTATGTACATCCAAGGTATGCAGCATTCTTTCCCCTCTGTTTTGTGGGTTTGGGAAGAAGGTAGGTAGGTGGATTGCCTGGTTTAAAGACACTCTGGATACCACCTTAGGCATAAATGTAGGATTAGTCCTCATGGACACTCTATCTTGGTGGAAGATTAGGAAGGGTTGTACTGCCATTAGGGCCTGAAGTTCAGAAACCCTTCTTGCTGAGGTTATTGCCAGTAGGAAAGCAGTTTTCCACGATAGATGCTGCAGGTCTGCTGTTGCTGCTGGTTCAAAAGGTGCGAGTGTCAACTTTTCCAGCACAAAGTTCAAATCCCAAGCTGGCAATGGTGGTTTCCTAGGAGGTTTTACATTCTTGATCCCTCTGAGGAACTGCCTGAGTAAAGGATGTGAAAAGACAGGTGGATCAAAACTGTATTCTGCTGAAATAGCTGATGCATGTATCTTGATGGAGGAATAGGACAGGCCTGTATGTAGAAGCTCTGCCAAATACTCCAGAATGTTAGCAATGTCTATATTGGACACATCTTTTCCTCTTTCAGCACTCCAAATGACAAACCTTTTCCATTTTCCTGCATAGTTCCTTCTTGTTGAAGGTCTGCGGGCTTCAAGGATAATGTCTTTAACCCTTTGGGAAAGCTCTGGATTAGTTGCTGCTATGTGATGTTCCATGCAGTCAGTTGCAAAGTTTTTAGGTTTGGATGCATGATGCTGTAGTTGTTCTGGGTTAACATCAAAGGCATCAGGGTATTGGCCATATTTTGTCCCGAGACATGCTCCTCAGCAATGGGTACCAGTGTTGTCTTGGCCAGTTTGGAGCTATCAGGGTTATCCTTGGACGTTCCTCCTTGATTTTTAGTAATACCTTGTGTATCAAGGGAAGAGGTGGGAATGCATATGCTGTCAGACCTTTCCAGCTGAAGGAGAGCGAGTCCACTTTCCATGCAAGTGGGTGGAACGTCCTTGTGCAGAATTTTTGAGCTGGTGATTGAGAGGGAAGCGAATAGATCTATCTGTGGCATTCCCATTTCTTTGAGATGGCCTTGAAGATGTCCGGGTGTAGCATCCATTCGTGAGCATCCGAGGTGGTTCTGCTTAACATGTCTGCTAGAGTATTCTCCTTTCCTGGTACGAACATTGTCTGTAACTGGATGTTGTAGCTGAGCCAGGTTCCAAAGGTCCAAAGTCATTCTGCATAGGGGTATGAATGAGTGCCTCCCTGTTTGTTGATGTACCACATGACTGTGGTGTTGTCTGTCCTTATCATCAAATGTCCTGCTTTGAGGAATGGTCTGAATTTTTGGATTGCCAGCTTTACTGCCAGCATTTCTTTTAGGTTGATGTGCAAATGGAGCTGGTCCTGTGTCCACAATCCTTGTGCATTTGTCCACCATGTGAGCCCCCCATCCTAGGTCTGAGGCGTCTGTTGTGATGGTTTGGCTTGCTTGATAGTTGTGGAAAGGTAGGCCTGGATTTGACTGGCATGCTTGAGCCCACCATAGGAACTCCTGTTTTAGGCATGGGATTAGAGGAATTTCTGCTTCTAGGCTGTGCCTGTGTTGGGACCATAAATTCTTTAGGTACCATTGTAGTTTTCTCATATGTAGTCTGGCATGTGGAACCAAGATTATGCAGGATGCCATGAAGCCCAAGGCCTGTAGAACTTTTCTTGCTGTTAGCTTGTTCTGTTTTGTTAGTGCCAAGAAGTAAAGAGGGAGTTCTTTTTGTTTTTCTGCAGTTAGGAATGCCATTTGTTTTACTGTGTCCAATTCTGCACCCAAGAATGTCCTTGTTTGGGATGGTATCAGCCTTGACTTTTGTAAATTGACTGTGTATCCCAGTGCTTGTAGCAAGTAAATGACCCTTTGTAAATCTGTTGTCAGCTTGCTTTTGTTGTCCCCCTGTAGCAGACAGTCGTCCAAGTATGGATAAATTTGGATTCCCTGTAGTCTGCAGTGAGCGATTACTGATGCCAGGCATTTTGTGAATACTCTGGGCGCAGTAGATAAGCCAAAGGGCAATGCTGAGAATTGATAGTGCTCTGATCCTGCAAGAAATCTGAGGTATCTTCTGCAGATTGGTCGATGGGGACGTGCAGGTATGCCTCCTTGAGATCTAGAGTTACCAGCCAGCACTCCTTGCCCAGCATGGGAAGAAGTTGCTGGAGGGTCAGCATTTTGAATTTTGGGACAATGATGTATGTATTTAAGATGGACAGGTCGAGAATAGGTCTCCAGCTTTTTTCCTTTCTTGGAACTAGGAATAGTCTGGAGTAGAATCCTTTGCCTTGTTCTGTTATTGGCACTTTTTCCACAGCTCTCATCTTTGTTAGTTGCATTATCTGCTGTAGAGCTTCTGTTTTTTGATTTGGAGGCAGGTTTGGCATTCCTCTTTTGACTGGTAAAGTGTGGAAGTGGAACCGGTATCCTTGGTCTATGGTTTGCAGAATCCACTTGTCTTTTGTGATATAGTGCCAGTTTTTCGAAAATAAGGTTAATTTTCCGCCTAATGGTGCTGCTATTTGTTCCCTGGTAGGCGGAGTTAGAATCAAGTCACTGTGTTGTAGTGGCAGTGGCTGTGTCTGTGCCTCTGTTATTACCTTGCCACTGTCGTCCTCTGTAGGCACCCCCTCTGGATTGATTTCTGCCTCTGGGACGTCTATTCCTGCCCCTTTGGGATCTTGTGGAGTCAGGAAAGGACCAATTTTTGGCAGGCCAGTTCCTGCTAAACCTTGGGGGTTGAACCTGCAAGAAATCTTTAACTGTTTGTACAGATTTTGCCTTTTCTTCCATTTTCTTCATTACCTGCTGGGCAGGTGTACCAAACAAACTGGCCTTATCCATAGGTGCATCTAATAACTTAGCTTTAACATGATCCGGTAAGACCTGTTCCTTCAGCCATGCATGTCTTCTTATCACTGTGCCAGTCATGGCTGATCTAAATGAAGCCTCCAGTGCATCATAGCCACATTTTAAGGAATGGTTACTAACCTGTTGTATGTTATTTACCATTTCTAATATATATTTCTTATCTATAGAGTCATCCGAGGATAGCTTTTTAGTTAACTGATCAAGCATAAACTCTTGGTATTGTATCATGTGAAACTGACAATTTAAAGCTCTAGCTGAGAGAGTAGCAGAGGTGTAAACCTTTTGCCCCATCTGTCTAAAGACCTGGCTTCCCTTTGAGAAGGAATAGGGTTTTTGCTGTGGTCGAGGCTGCTGCCTTAGGCCCCTGGGATATGGTTTCGGGGTCTGCAAGTGGGGCCTTGTATAAGTGGTGATGAGTGTCTGGAACCCTGTAAAATCGGTCTGGTTTGACAGGGGCTGGAGGTAAGGAATCTGGTGCAGTGCAGACATCATTAAATGCATCGTCCACAACAGAGAGGACAGGAGGTATAGCTAAAGGCCTGTGTTGTGGTAGGTGCAGAAAAGTCCTAAGTCTTTTCTGGAATCTGAGAAATCCTGTTCCTGCCATTGGAATTGTTCTCGCATGGCATGTAAGGTTTCCCCAAAGGAGAATTCTTCTGGTGGAGAAGCAGCTGGAATGGATTCTTCAGCATCTGAGTCTTCATAATTGGAGAAATGAGCCTCTGGCTGGTCTGTAATATCAGAGTCCTCCGCGGAATCATCAGAGGACACAGGCTCGGGGGGCTCTGCTCTAGGTCTCTTTTCTGGGGCTGAGAGGCCCTGTCTGGGTGAGATTGAGATCCCCTAATTAAGGATATTAAATCCTCTGCCAGAGTAAGCATTTGTGAACTAGAAGTGGGCCTAGTAGAGGGGGCTTAACAGGCACTGATTTAGTAGATTTGGCTGCTTTAGCCCTGGCAAAGGCCTTAATAGACATGGCTGCAGGAGGCCTAGCAGCACCACGTGCTGGGGTAGAGACATCCAAAGGGATGGTGTCTGATAAGTCACTAGTAACCACTGTAGGTAAGATTTCTGAGGCCGTTTCAAGTAAGGTAGCAGGAGCCTCAGTAGTAGTCATTGATTCAGCTGTGCTTTGATCAGTTTTCTCGGTTTCGGCGAAACCGAGACACTCATGTTTGCTTAACCATGGTTTCGGCGAAACCGCGGACCGCGAGTGTCAGTCTTTTCTTTGCGTTTTTAACAATCTGGGTAGTCGGAGGATCCGGCGGCATAATGTACGCAAAATCTGAGCGAAAAACTGTTCAGCAAACTCCGACCGACGCCTAAGCGTTGTCGGTTGAATGAGGCACAGGCTGAACAGGCTGCTACGTCGTGGTCTGGGCCTAAACAAGGCAAACAGTAAGAGTGGAAATCTTTATGAGGTATTTGTTTCCCACAAGTTAAACAGTTATTGACTTTTTCTGACATCGGCTGTGGCAAGAAAGAGTCCCCAACGGGGTACTTAGCTTTTAGAAGTCTTGAGTAGTATTCGAAGTAGTAATCTCTGGATCTGACCGACCGGCACTTGCGAACAGCTTCTGCTTCGGGCGCCACGCGGCAAGAAAGACTGGGGAAAATGGCGTCGGCTGATGCCTTTATACCCGAAGACCAACAGAGATGACGTCGGGTGAAGTGCGACATCAGCCGAAGCCGGACCCGGACTTTGGAATCCGGCCGACCGAAGGGCTGCCTGACGACAGGACAACCCAGTTGTTATGACTGCAGATGCATCCATGAAGGACATCAGTCCCATTGCCTGTCAGAACATTTGGCATCCCTAGAAGGCTTTCCTAGAAGACAAAACGTGTGACTGCCCCACCACGGGGTGGTATAAAATGCATACTACCACACCCAAAAATGTCCTAAAGACTCTCGGTCATCTGAACAGACTATTAATCTTCTATCTGTACTCAGTCTCTTAATGACTGCTACGTGGTGATCTGCATCTAGCCTTTTGAGCCATGAAACACCCCATTTCCCATTTCTTTTCAGTACACATGGTTCACTAAATACTAAGGAACTTAACCCTCAACAACAGATAAATAAGGCACACCGGAGTGAAAGATTTTTACATCAACATATTCCCCATGTCTGAAACAAACTGCCTAAGTATCGAGCAGAGAAGAAACCTTGCCATTTCAAGATAATCCCAGATAACTGGATGGATAGCCTAAAATTCTTCTACAAGTCTATACAGTGTTGATCTCCTCTAGAATACAGGGTACTTTTGAATACTGTTTATTGGCTACGATTGTAATGGTTTATAGACTAACTGTCAAGTACTTATATAGGTGACCTCCAATCCCTGGATCCTACTCAATTCGGCTTCGTGAAGGGCAGATCCTGTCTTATAAATCTGGTTGATTTCTTTGAAAGTGTGACGAAGGGCACTGATGAGGGCAAATCAGTGCACACAGCATACCTCAACTTGGCAAAAGCTTTCACACAATCCCACCCTCAGGCATTACTGATAAACTTTGGAAACTGAATGTAAACCCCTTTGTTGTGAGATGGGTTGCCAACTGGCACAGCAACAGGACACACACTATCAAAGTGGGTGACTCCATATCAACCAGCAGACCTGTTACTAGCAGGGTGCCATAGGGGTCAGTGTTGGGAACCTACTGTTGGTTATATACTCCTCAGAAGTTCAGTTCAAAACTAAAAAGAGTTGTGGCTGACCAAGTTTGCAGACTACTACAAACTAGGTGCAATCACTGAATCTCCAAATTATGTCAGTATACTCCAGGATGGTCTCGCACAGCCCAGCAACTGGTGTATTAGTCACGGACTCAAACTGAATGCAAGGAAATGATAATCATTCTCTTCAGCACAAAATGTCCCTTCACACTATTGAATCATAAACAATACCCTACATACCCATAAAGTGGTAAGGAACCTGGGATCACAGCTTGACTGTGACCTTAACTTCGACCACCACGTGTCTACCATTGTAAGGAAAGATTTCCATGTAGCTCACTTGATTAGTAACGACATCGCCTGGAGAGCAAAAGAAGTTACAACTCCCCTATACTTGGCACTTATCCAGTCCATAATTGAGTACAACTCCCCATTTGGTATGCACTGTGCTAAACACCTACAGCAATTAGAGAGACCTCAGAGATTTCTAACAAAGAAGATCAAAGGGCTCCAGCATGTACTTTACACAGACCGACTAAAGTCCCTGTAATGATATTATGTATAGTATAGACTTCTTAAGGAAGACTTATCCCTAGCCTACAAGACCCAAACCTAATGAACTTACTGCATATCCATAAATCAATCCATAAATCAAATGCGTCTAGGGCCACCCTTTCCAGGGACTTAAATATGGCCTGCGACTTAAATAGGAAATGCTAGAGGGACAGATTTATCTCCCAACGACTGCCATGTCTTTGGAACGGGCTACCAATTCATGTGAAATAGAGCACCTCCATGACAGAGTTCAAGAGGAACCTGGATGAGTGGATAAGGCACTGTAAATCTTTGCAGGGGATAGCACCCACAACCCTCCTGGACATGGGCAGTCATCACTAAATGCAATCTTGGGGATTGACTAGTACCTCTATGGTATTACATTGGGTTGAAATGGCTAGGCTTAAAATGACCTCCGTGCCGATAGCCTAATAATCTCCTAGGATCCTATGAGTCTATAAACCTACAATAATAGCAAAAGAATTAGAGCATTAGAGTTTTAAGGATGAATTTAATCACAAAATGTAGCTACATCTACATTAACCCATCGTGTGTTAAAAGAAGCACGTGAAAAAGACTTGACATATTCCAGTAAACAGCTTATGAGTTTGGGCTGAAAAGATCTTTTTGGTTATAATACTCGTACGCTGTGGCGACCCCTAACCGGGAAAAGCCGAAAGATACAACAAATCATACAATACATTTAAAAAGTGTTTACTAACAGTCATATTTCAACTGTCATTGCACTGTTCATCTTTCTAGTGCAATGCTCACCCAGTGTCTAAAAGAGTGCCCTGGTATAATAAATTTCACTACCAGAAGGCATTACATAACCGCCTAGCTGCTTAAGCTCAGAGGTTCATGTGTCCAAGCTCATTGGGTTGGGAGAGTGGCCTAATGGTTAAGGTGTTTGCCTTACAAACACAAGGTACAGGGCTTGAGTCTCACAAGGGATAATTGGCTAGGCTTAAAATGGCTCGCAAGGGCAGTTAGCCTAGTACTAATCTATGAACCCAAGTCTACCTCCACAAGCTACTGAATAAAGACTATTCATCTAGTTATTGTAAATGGGCTGCAGTTATACACTTTCTCACAATCCGCAGGTTTTTTCAACAAATCTTTATTGCATCTCATCTACATTACAATTAAACTATTAACTCCAAAATCAAACATCAAAACACCAATAAATTCCCACTCCATGAACATTTAGCAATATTGTATATTACAATCCCATTAAATTCAGAAAGTTCAGGTACGATTGTCCAAAACATTCAATTGTGCTACCCTCTCCTCCCACATCTCTTATTATTCAGCAAAAATATGAAAATGCAAGTTTATTCTTCAAACTTGTATTTAGATAGGAAAGCTAATAATTGGGACTTCCAGCCCACGAGTGCAGATCTCTATTAAAGACTGTGATTAAAAAAAGCTGTTACTACGTGTCCAATCCAGACCAACAGTGTGCGCGCCAACATTTAATGCAGACAACTCAGTGCCCAGCAACCAAAACAGGGCATCCTCATCATCTAGCAGTTGCATCCTTGTAGCTGTGCTAATCACAAGCATAACCTCCTTGTAACTATATCAAAAGCAGGTAATCCACTCTACTATCCCTGCATCTCCAACGAATGTCAATTTGTGCCCGCATTCTGTAGTGGTACAAGATACAATCTATAAATCATTTTAAAAGTAGTAAACATTGTTATTGAAGGAACTGTAGCATCTATGGCCCTGACTAGTGCTTTGCCTCAGTTCCTCTCTGATACAGCCGGACTGAACTTAGGAAGGGGTGGGAAAGGGAGCCAAGTCAGGTCTTCTCGCCTAAATTCCATAACAAGGCTATACAACTTCCTAATAGAGATTTGATGATACACACACACACACACACACACACACACACACACACACACACACACACACACACACACTGGATATAAAAAGTGTACACACCCCTGTTAAAATGCCAGGTTTTGTGATATACAAAATGAGACCACAATAAATCATTTCAAAACTTTTCCCACCTTTAATGCCTTGTATTACTTTGTTGAAGCACCTTTTGATTTAAATACAGCATTGTCTTCCTGGATACACACCTGCCATCAATTAGAGAGACTGATTAACCCCAAATAATGTTCAGTTCTCCTAGTAGGATTTTCCTGACATTTACTCAGTTGCCTGCTACAGCAAAAGCCGTGATTTGCAGAGAGCTTACAAAGCATCAAAGGGAACTCATTGTTGAAAGGTATCAGTCAAGAGAAGGGTACAAATAAATTTCCACAACATTGGATATACCATGGAACACACTAAAGACAGTCATCAAAAAGTGGAGAAAATATGGGACAACAGTAACGTTGCAAAGAACTGGAGGTCCTTCCAAAACTGATGAAAAGACAATACAGAAACTGGTCAGGGAGGCTGCCAAGAGACCTACAGCAACACTGAAGGAGCTGCAGGAATTTCTGGCAAGTACTGGTTCTGTACTATGTGTGACAACAATCTCCTGTATTCTCCATATGTATGGACTATGGGGTAGGGTTGCAAGACGGAAGCCTTTTCCTACACAGAAAAACAACCAGGCCCGGCTAAAATTTGCAAAACAATACATTAAGTCTCTCCAAAGCATGTGGGAAAGTGTGTCATGATCTGATGAGACCAAGGTTGAACCTTTTGGCCACAATTCTAAAAAGCACATTTGGCGAAAAAACACTTTGCATCACCAAAAGAACACCATCCCCACGGTGAAGTATGGTGGTTGCAGTATCATCTTTTGGGTTGCTTTTCTTCAGCTAGAACTTGGGCTTTAGTCAAGGTGGAGGGAATTATGAACAGTTCCAAATACCAGTCACTTTTGGCCCAAAACCTTCAGGCATCTGCTAGAAAACTGAAGATAAAGAGGAATTTCACCTTTCAGCATGACAATGACCTCAAGAATACATCCAAATCAACAAAAGAATGGCTTCACCAGAAGAAAATTAAAGTTTTGGAATGGCTCAGCTAGAGCCCCAACTTAAATCCAATAGAAAATCTGTGGGGTGACCTGAAGAGGGCTGTGCACAAGAGATGCCCTCACAATCTGACATATTTGGAACGCTTTTGCAAGGAAGAGTGGGTGTGCCATGCTGATAGACTCCTACCCAAGAAGAATGAATGCTGTAATTAAATCAAAAGGTGCTTCAACAAAGTATTAGTTTAAGGGTGTGCACATTTATGCAACCAGCTTATTGTACTTTATTTTTTATATTTTTCCCCCAACAGATTTGTTTTTCAATTGAATTGTGCAGGTCATAGGTCACATTAAAGATAGGAAAAGTTTTGAAATGATTTATTGTAGTCTCACTTTTTTATATCACAAAAACCTGTCATTTTAACAGGGGTGTGTACACTTTTTCTATCCACTGTGTACACACACACACACACACACACACACACACACACAGACACACACACCTTCCAGCTCACACCATACGGGTTTCTGCCTTCACCTACATTTACAGTATTGCTCTCATACTGCGACAGCCAAGTATCTTGACAGGTCTGGAACTTTCAATCTTCATTTTTTCATAGAAAAAGTTTCTTCCTACTCAAACTTAGAGTCTTAGTCTCGCATAGGAGGTCCATCATCATGTTTGGGACTTATTGGTACATTTGGAAATTGTGGGATGTCTTACACCTCTTAGGAATAATGAATATCCTAGCTGTATGAATCCTGCTGAAAAAACAGAAGCTTACAATCCTTCCAACTATTACAGGTCTCTTTCAATTCCTGAAATGGCTGGGCATTTATCTCTACCATATCCTGCAACCTCTCAATCATGACAAAACCCGAATTTCATGTACCACACTAAGAAATGACAGTTAACTTTTTATTGGATTGTTTTCACAACTCTTTTTTCACACTCTTGATTAAGGGGGAATTGGACCATTTTAATTTGATTTATTCTGAGCTTTGATATCTCAGCAAATGGACGTAGTATTCCTACCAATCTGTCCATTCACTTTTGTGGTTCTGTAAACTATAGCAAAGCATTATCTGCAAACCACATTTAACTATACAGTCCCACCCCCCCTGACCTGCATGACCATGTGGCCTAATGTATGCCTGAACATCCATATTAATGGTTCCACTGCTAAAGCAAACAACACTGGTGACAGCAGGCACCCTTGTCATGTGCCTTTATCTGTATAGGGGTAGGCATACCACTGGAACAGATCCAAGCTACAGGCAAGCTGTATGAAAGTTTACACTTGTTCATAGGTTGGTACTAGGCTATCAGCCCTAGGGCCTATACAAGCCTAGCCATAACAATTCCATGGCTATTTCTTCCCACATTATTTACTTTCCTGTACCCCTGTCTAGCAGGGCGACTGACGTGATCCCTGGGGTGAATTTCCTTTCTCCCATCCAATAGTCAAGGTTCCTCTTGAAGAGGTCCAAAGAGGCACTCTGCTTGACATGTATGGGCAATCTATTCCAGAGTCTGGGGAGTCTCTGGGTCAGGAGTCTCTTGTCTACAAATAATTTTGGCACATAACGTTTTTCTACAGCTTGCCATTAACAGCCCCAATTTAACAGAGTTGAAAGTTTCTGAAAAATCTATATACAATGCTGCCGTAGCTCTACTCTCAAAAGATGGCAAATTTCTGCATGCTTATCCATGTTCTGACCAAATTATGATATTCTCCTTCACAAAGCCTTGTTGGGAATATGACACTAGTCTTAGGATGAACTAGGACTTAACTGATCCCACTAAGGTAGTAGCCTCTTTTTTCACTACTATGGGAAATTTGGCCAGGGTATCAGAGAACTTTCTTTTCGACAGTTGCCAGGGATCCTTCACATATACCGGAGCTACACCAACTCAAGCAGATGGGGCCTCGGGTTTACATCTCAACCGAATGACGGCACACTCAGGAGTGCAACACCCTCCCTTATGATGTACTGATGAGTCAGCAATCAATTTACCTGATGTGGGAATAGAACCCACAGCCTTTTGCAACAAAGAAGAGTGTATGCTATCTGTTATGGCACTTGTCCATGCCATCTTAGTACTAGTGAAAAGTAAGACTTTTTGCAAACATCTTGACTTGCATATTCAGCAGTGAAACTGACCTATAATTGTTTGAATTTAAACTGTCCTCCCTTCCTCTCCTTATTTAAAAATAAATAAACAAAAATAAACAAAGCAATCAAATAACTTAAAAAGCACAACACCTCTACAATGTTCTATGAAAACCTCAACACTGATAAGCCAGGTAAAAGAACATCTTCTAAATCATCATATCACTAATTCCATCTTCTAATCCTTAGCAGAGACCAATCCAAGACCAGCCTACTGTAGTAAAAACATCCCCAAAAAGGTCTGCAAATACATAAACTTTTTAGTTTGCATTTTTTGATCTTTTGAGCTTTTTGACTACTGTTTGTGCCTATATTACTGTTTTATTACCTTATTTTCCTGTTTTTGTGAGCTTATATTGTTGATTGCACTTGTGGGCTAAAGTATTGCTTAAAAGTAACAAACAGGCTAATACACTCAAGTGTACCAGCCTTTGATAGCAATTTAGTCGAAAACAAAGCATTTACTGCATTTTTTTCTGTCTGTTTGCAAAAAAAAAAAAAAAAAAAAAAAAAATTATTTCTCCTTTCCTAAACTTTCCTAGCTAGTTGTTCCAGTGATCAGATTTTGCTGATCCCTGGGCTTTGTATTTGGTTTCTGTGTTCCTCCATTTTCTTGTGTGGCCAGAGGTAGTTTCTTTACTCACCAGTGGGAGTGGGGAGTACTGAGCTGCTTGTTTGTCCTCAGAGGAGTGGTTAGAAGCAGCAACTAGTAACTTGTCGGCCATTTTGGGTCATTTCCTGTTTTTTCCAGCCCCCTGCTATAAAGCATGCGTTAGCGCGCTTTAGCGCGGATCTGCTACCGTTGCACACTAGGGCAGCGCTGGTTAATCAGATTTAAACTATTAGGGCTACCTAAAGTCCACTCTTCAAATTTTCCCTTAAAACTACCTTCCTCAAAGTATACTACTGTTCTATTTAGTGTATCCTACAACTATAAATTATCTCTACTTGACTCCCAAGTAGACTATTCTCTATCTGTATAGAGAAGCACTTGCTCCTACAGTACTTATCACCTCGATACAGCACTCTTGTTATAGAAAGTACCCCAGAAAAGCAAAACGCATTTCTCGGTCACCCACATCCCCAGAACCTTTTCTTAAGTTTTTCTGTCTATTCCTTCTAGCATGTCGAGGATCAGTTGCTAATGTCCTCTCCTGCTCAGCTGGTGAACCTGGGAATATTGAGGCAATGTTACAATTGCCTCATGTACACAACAACCCTCTCCTCCTCCCACAAAACACAAATACATGCGAGAGATGCAACTATACGGCCAAACTGGAGGCTGAGCTCTCTCAACATAGGACTGGCATGACCAGACAGGAGGAGAAGGTAACCACACACACTATAGACCCAGTCTCACATAATACCATCACAACCTCAAATCATACACATAAACACACAAAGACATACTCGGAGGCTCTGATAAAAAATCTACCAAAACAGCAGAGGCCACCAAAGCAGACACCCAAACAACTACCACCTCAGAACACAACACCTGCAACACATAGACCACACAGTCAGAGTGTCAAGCAGTCACAGCCCTTAAGGCCAAACACAATGCCAGACACACTAGTCATTGGTGACTCCATAGTCAGACACACTGATGTCACGCTCACCAGACTGAGTAAGGAGAAGGTCACAGTAAGCTGCCTGTCGGGTGCTAGAATCTGCCACATAACGCATGCACTCAGGTCTCTCAACAGCAGGTACAAGTACGACTCAATCATTGTCCACGCTGGTGTTAACGACCTGAGACGTACCTCCTTGGACTACATGCAAAGAGACATAGAGGAGCTCTCTGATTATGTAGCCCAAGCAGGTATGACCCTGACCTTGAGCAGTATCCTACCTTCACCAAGAATGATGCCACAATACAGAGATAAGATGATCAGCTTTAACAATTGGCTTAAACTCTGGTGTCATTCAAAGGGGATCCAATGTCTGTCTGCCTGGGATGACATGCTGGACAAGCCACGCTGCTTCGAGGGCGGCTTGCACTTGTCACCCTGGGATTCCGGATTTTGGCAAAGGCTCTTGCCACCCCATAGTGCCTTTTTAGGCAAGGCTCAAATTCTAAACCTACCACCCTAGAACAAAACAAAGAAAAAAAACTAAGGGTAATGCTGCTCAATGCCAGAAGTCTCAACCTCAAGATGCACGCACTCGAGGCCCTTCTCAGTATGGAGAACATCGATGTCTGTGCTGTGACAGAAACCTGGTTCAAGGCTCCTGAGAGCACCCCAGCACTATCAGGTTTTACCTCATATCATGCGCTCCGGCCCCAAAACCCAGACAATACCAAGAAAGGAGGAGGGGTATCTATATTCATCAAGGGTACCCACACCTCAAGATTGGTGGCATCGCACGATGCATCGGAAACCATCCAGGTGCAATTAACCATAGGCAAGATTGCTCTGCAATTTGTAGCATGTTACAGGCCAAACTCAGGAACCTCATATGGCCTTCCTGAAAACACTGGAGGGATAAATGTATCTCCAAACACCATCATACTAGGTGACTTCAACTAAATGCCATGGAACAACTAGTCGCACAATGTTCAACGCCGGAAGTATACCCCTCACTGGTGAGATCTGATCACAAACTAATCTCGCTGGAGGTCCTCATCCCGCCCCCCCCCGAAATGAAAAAGAACACAGTAAAGAACTTCTCCGAAGCCGACTTCACACTTCTAAAGACTAGTGTGGTCTCCTTTTAGGCCCCTGAGCCGGCGGTTAACATTACTCAAACCGCTGAATCACTTACAAATGCCTTCTACCAGCACCTGCAGGGCTGTATGGATCAGGCAATCCCAAGCAAAACAAAGACTCTTTGTACCAAAGGCAAGCGTCCAGTCTGGTGGACCCCAGCCATAAACAAACTCTACAACAAAAGGAGAAAGCTACTACAAGATAGAGCAAAATCCTTAAAAGGTAAGACACCGCTGATCACTATAAGTAAAAAGCTAAGAGCTCTCATAAAATCATCCAAAGCTAATTTTGAGAAAAAATAGCTAAGGACTCTAAAGACAACCATAAGGCATTCTTTAGCTATGTCAGAAACCTAGGAGGAAACTCCCAGATATGCTCAGAATTAGTTCAAAATGATGTGAAGATTACTGATCCTACAGACATTGCCAACATACTGGCTGACAGGTTCAGTGCAAACTTCTCCCCTCCCCTAAAGGAGAGATATCTATACCAAATGATTGTAGCCCCCAAACATCTCTAACGCCCAGGTGAGAACTGCTCTCTCCAAGGCAAAGAACACAGCATCCATGGGACCTGATGGTGTCCCCGGCTGTGTGCTCCATGAACTCAATGAGGAATTAAACCCACAGTTAGGACAGCTGTTTAATCTTAGTCTCACCTCCGGATCGTACCCAGGGAGTGGCGCAGCGACTGTGGTCCCACTCCACAAAGGCGGTGCCTCCACCGACCCTGGAAATTACCGTCCCATTAGCTTGACAAGCCTTATCTGCAAAGCCATGGAGAGGATCATAATGGATCTCATAAATAAAGACATAGGGAACTTGCAGACTTTGGATCCAACCCAGTTTGGCTTTGTCAAAGGCAGATCATGCCTTTTAAACTTGGTTGACTTTTTGAAACAGTCACCAAGGCCATTGACGAGGAAAGGCAGTCCATACAGCCTACCTAGACCTGGCGAAGGCTTTTGATACAATACCTCACTCGGGTATCATTGAAAAACTCATCAACTTAAATGTAAACCCATACATTACAAGATGGGTTGCAAACTGGCTGAGTGACAGAACCCACAGGGTCAGAGTTGCTGGCGCCATGTCAGACTCAAAGCCTGTCACAAGTGGTGTCCCACAGGGCTCAGTCCTGGGCCCACTCTTGTTTGGCATCTACTTTTCTGAAGTACAAGCAAACACAGGAGGGTTATGGCTGACAAAGTTTGCAGATGACTGCAAACAGGGCGCCGTGGTTGAAAACACATCCAACACAGATATCCTTCAGAAGGGTCTCACAGAAACGGATAACTGGTGCCAGAGCCATGGCCTAAAGTTAAATGCCAAGAAATGCATAGTCATACCCTTCGGGAAAAATAAGGTTACCCTAGCTACCATATAGGTGGCAATCCCTGAACACAGAAGAAGTTATTAGAGACCTGGGAACCCAGGTAGACAGTAGCCTTTCATTCGACACTCATATTGCTAAATTAGTTAGGAAGACCTTCTACATTGCCCACCTTATCATGAAGGGATTCACATCTAAATCAAGGGAAGTCATAGTCTCCCTATACTCATCACTCATCAGACCAATGATCGAGTACAATGCCCCATTCGGAATGTATCTGACCCGACACTTGCAGCAGCTGGAGAGGCCACAAAGTTCCTCACCAAAAGGATAAAGGGTCTCAAAAATCTGTCTTATGCTGCCCGACTGAAAGAACTCCAGTTATATTCAGTTGCTTACCGCTTGCTCAGAGGTGACCTATGCCTGACATACAAGGCCATGTCAAACCCAGATTTGATGAACATGCTTCATCTCAAAACATCTAGATCCCTCAGAGCCACAAGGGCGGGAGACTTAAACCTCGACACGGTTATTAATAGGACGTGCTGGAGGGATCGATTCATCACCCAAAGACTCCCTATGCTGTGGAACAAAATCCCGGTTTATGTGAGGCAGAGCACCTCGCTGGCCTTGTTCAAGAGGAATCTTGACCAATGGATGGGAGATCGCAGATACACCCCAGGGGTTACCTCAGTGTCACTGCTCGACAGAGGCACAGCAAAATAATGGGCATAGTTTCTCCAAACTAAAGGGGTGGCGTAAGCCACAAAACTATGGGCTAGGCTTATAAATGCCCTCGGGCAGATAGCCTAGTATGAACCTATGAACCTATGAACCTATAAAAATAGACACAAGCAGTATTTATAACAAACATCTCAGAACTTTACATCTGAATACCCCAGACATACTAGCAATCACAGAAAGCTGGCTAAAATGTACAATTGCAAATAATGACATTCTGTCTCCAGAGCCCATACTTTGATATGTTACATGCAGACCATACAACCAAAGGAGCTGAAGGCATGCTCTTCAATATTCCTACCACATAAAAATACCTTAAAGCAAGTTCTCTACCACTGTTTCATAAATCTTAACTGTTTATTCACCAAAGCTTTGAGTTAGCCCAGAGTTGTTTAGTATTATTTTTATAGACTCACTATACATTGTTAAAGTATTTTCTACTGCCGTTGAATCGTCTTCAAGAATGTTTCTAAAAGTTTTATACAGGTTCACATGAGATTACTAGGTTAATGGCCATTACAAGCCTAGCCAGTTTTACCCAGGTTTTACCTAATTTCCCATCCATTGGTCAAGACTGTGCTTGAAGATGGTCAGGTAAGGGCTCTGCTTCCCATGAACAGAAAGCCTACTCCAGAGGACGGGCAATCTCTGTGACAAAGAAATATCGGTCTCTCCAGCATGATCTATTTGTGCCAAAGATCAGGTTTAAATCCTTGGAGCGGGCAACCCTCATGCAACATTTCTATCAAGGCTGGATCAAAGACTGCCTTGTAGGTCAGGTGTAGATCACCCCTCAGTAATTGGTAGAAAAATTAATAGAGTGATAGGACTTTTAAATCAGTCTGCATATGACATGTTGGTTATAACCCATATTTTTTTTTTTTTATGAGAAACCTCGGAGGATGCTCCACTTGTTGCAGGTACTTGACTTCATTAGATCTGGATGCCATGCCCCCCACAAAAGGATTTCCTAACCAAAGTTTACACATGGTGGTCAAAGTTCAGATTACTATCAGAGTACCCAAATCTCTCACCACTAATGTTGTAATTTGCAGGGGTATTTGATTTCACACAGAGTATTATTATAGGTTCATAGGTAGGTACTAGGCTATTGGCCCTAGGGCCTATATAAGCCTAGCCAAAGGTACCCTGGCTTTCGCCACCTAAGAAAATTATTTTCCTGTGCCACTGTCGAGCAGAGCCACAGAAGTGATCCCCGGGGTGAATTTCCTATCTCCCATCCAATCATCAAGATTTTTCTTGAACAGTGCTAATGAGGAGCTTTGTTTGATATAGATAGGTAGTTTGTTCCAGAGTATGGGAAGTCTCTGGGACAGGAATCTATCCCTCCAGCATGTTCTGTTTATTGTGGTGACGAGGCTTAGGTCCCTAGAGCGTGTAGCTCGTATGGATTGGGATTTCCTTAAGTGGAGCATGTCTAAATGCTCTGGGTTTGACATAGCTTTGTGTGTTAGGCAGAGATCGCCTCTGAGTAGGTGATATGCAACGGAGTAAAGCTGCAGTTTTTTGACACGGTCTGCATAGGGCATCTCTTTGAGGCCGGTAACCCTCTTTGTGAGGTATTTCTGTGGCCTTTCCAGTTGTTGTAGATGTCTTGTGAGGTACATACCAAAAGGGGCATTGTACTCTATAATGGGTCTAATGAGTGACGAGTAGAGGGGAACAATGACCTCTTTTTTCCTGGATGAGAAACCTTTTGTGATGAGGTGTGCCACATAGAAGGATTTCCTGACTACTGTGGCGATGTGATTATCAAAGGAGAGACTATTGTCCACCTGTGTCCCAAGGTCTCTTATCACACTTTCGGTGTTAAGTAGACTACCACCTATGTGGTAGTTCATGGGTACTGAGATTTTACCAAAAGGAATGACAATGCACTTTTTGGCATTGAGCTTGAGGCCATGGCTTTGACACCAGGCATCTGTCTCAGCAAGGCCCTTTTGTAGGATGTCCACATCTTTTGGAGTTTTGATTATGGCTCCTAGTTTGCAGTCATCTGCGAACCCGTTAATAAAGACCTTCTGTGTTGGCCTGTACTTCAGAAAAGTAGATACCAAACAGGAGAGGACCCAGGACTGAACCCTGTGGTACTCCACTTGTCACTGGTCTGAAGCTGGATTTGGAGTCTGCTACTTTCACAGTGTGGGTTCTGTCAGTGAGCCAGTTGGCAACCCATCTTGTGACATAGGGATTTATACCTAGTTTAGTGAGTTTATCTATAATTCCAGAGTGGGGGATGGTGTCAAAAGCCTGGCGAGATCTAGATAGGCCTGTGTGAACCACCTTACCCTCATCTACGGCTTTGGTGACTGCTTCAAAGAAGTCTATCAGGTTTAGGAGACATGAGCTGCCTTTTACAAACCCGAGCTGGGTGGGGTCCTGAGTTTGGGGATTACCAATGTCATTGTTTATAAGTTCCATGAAGATACGCTCCATAGCCTTGCAGACCAGACTCGTTAGGCTAATGGGGCGGTAGTTTCTGGGGTCTGTGGTGGCTCCCCCTTTGTGGAGTGGGATAACTGTCTCTGTGCGCCATTCAGTGGGCACATAGCCTGAGGTGAGGCTATGATTGAACATGGTACTTAGGTGGGGTGCCAGTTCATTCTGTAGTTCATGTAGAACACAGCCTGGGATGTCATCAGGTCCCATGGATGCTGTGTTCTTGGCTTTGGATAGTGTGTTTTTTACCTGTGCAGCTTTTGCGTTATGCATTTCTTCACATTTAGTTTGAGGCCATGGCTCTGACACCAATTATTAGTTTGCGTCAGTCCTTTCTGTAGGCTACCAACATCATTTGGGGAGTCAATGACTGACTGCAACTTGTAGCCATCATTAAACTTAGTCAGCTGAAGGCCATGTACATTTGCTTTGACATCCAAGTAGTATATCCCAAACAGGAGGGGCCCCAGCACTGAGCCCCAAGGTACTCCACTGGTGACTGGATTCTTGCTGGAAGTTAATTCCCCTACCCTAATATTTCTCCTTCCTATGATCCAGTAGGGCAAATATCATGGTGTCAACTGCAAAGGATCAAAAATGTTACTTCTCTTTCTTCAAAACCCCCTGAAAGATACAACCCAATGCTGAGCTTTTGTGACCACATTTATATCTTAGTGCTACAAATGAGATACAAGAGAGACTGTGAGGGTGCTGCTGCGTTATGGGAAGGAGGAGAAGCCTGAGTCATGGGGTCTGGAGAGTCTAAAATTGCCAGCATCAGATCCACTTAAATCTGATATACCCAACAGTTGAGGCGGATGGAAAAAGACAACATTGGAACAATAAAATTAATTAAATTATTGGCATCTCCTTTCTATCAAGCTTCAGTCACTAAACAGAATATGCAATATTCCCTTCAGTTTCTAAGGGCTGGTGAATACACCCTCTATATGCCCCCCACCCCACCCTTTTTTGCCCAAGTGTCTCAGAAACAGACTTTTGCAAACTTGCAGCAGTTCTCTAGAATTCAGTCCTGTATAAACATCAGATCCTTTTCTTTATCTTAACTTGAAGCAATACAAATTATTTCAAACGATATCACCAAATGTAAAGTTTGGAAAGTAATCCCGTCTGTGACTTTTTCACACATTCCTGGTACTGTCCATCTTCTCTGCAATCACTTGTCCAAACTTTCCCGCTCCCCTTTCTTATAGAGATTCGCAGCTTCTCAGTTAGGTTACCCATGTCAAGCGGAACAAACTTCAACATCCCTACTCACTTCCACAATTACTTGTACTCGTATTCTGTGTCACTTACTCTGATAATGTCTCGTCACACCCAGTTTACCATTTAGTAATAAAATGTTTAACTGTTTACCTATTAAGCACTATCCACACACCTAAAAAACACAGATCAATACTAAATCCTGAAGTGGCAGCTGGATAAAAAAATTACATGGGAAGGAAAAGGAATTACTATATAAAAAATCCTAGAAAATCTGCCACCCCAAGATGGGAAAAGACAAAACTTCAGGTGCAATCTAAGGAAGACCTCAGTGCTATGTGCCCAAATAAGGGACGTTAACCCATTCTGAAGCACCACGTCAAGACAAGCAACATTTCCTACCAGAATTTTCCATATGGGCCTTGGGAATAGCCAGAAGCTCCTCAGCTCATCACCGATGACCCCGAAGGATATTTTTGATTTACCTGGATTTTATTATTATTATTATTATTATTATTATTATTATTATTATTATTATTATTACAGGGACAGGATGAACCTAGACATTTTTCAGTGGAGGGTAATTGAGAAAATGTCCACACAAAAACGATTACACGATATACATTTGATTACAAGGGTACAGTCTACTAAGAGGCAAGTTGATCAAGATATCTACGATAGGAAGGGTAAAGCAAAGAAACATCCAATCTGATGACTATGCACCTGAAATATTTTTGAGTAATAAAAGGGAGACATTGACAGTGAACTTCTTGCACTATACATAATATTAATGTGACAGATCAGATCAACTCAAATATAATGCAGTACACAGAATAAATACACAAGACGATTAAACCGCCAATATCATGCTCCGAACTAACGGTATGTGCAGCAGAAGAGGTAGTTTGCATTAGTATTTAGAACATTTACACTAGGCAAGGTACCCAGTTTTCCATACATCAGAAAAAACTGACCAAGTAATACCAAACATTAACTGGTAAGACAGAGGGACAGGTGTTGATCATTGTACATCAGCCAAATGAGTTATGTTGTGAAACAACATTATTTTAGGGAAAAATGTTAAGTTTCTACATCACGTCAGGTGGGGAAAAGTGTACACAGGTGGCTGTGAAAAGTCTTGGGGTTTCTAGGAGAGTGAAAGCATATACAAGGGTGAAGCAAGCTAATACAACAGAAACACTAATAACTGAGGTTAAGTGCGAGTGAGAGAGAAGGACAGAAAGATTAGGCTTGGAAGACACTTAAGAAGAACTTTGAGGAGTTTTATGTTTAGCTAGTTTGTGGAAGACCACAAGAAAAGTAGTAGGCTTGGCAGGGAACGTTGTTTAGGAAGAACCAGCTGAGGAGTGTTAAAGATTAGTTTCTTTGGGACTAACAGCAATTTATTAGGTTGCACAGTTGCTCAGTTTTAAAGAATAGAAGAGAATGACATGAAGACAGGGAAGAAGTATAAACAGACTGATCGGTTAAGTGCTTAACATTTTAGTTCCACATTTTGTGGGAATACCATACCATGCCAAATTTAGCCATACTGACTAAACTATATCTCCATGGGTAGTAGCATTACTCCTCTCAGTCAACTACCCCATTTATTTTCCCACACAGGGATGACCGCATACTGAAAGGAGCGGTCATTAAGACAGCCGTCAGGTTTCTGACCCACTGCACATGCCCAGTGAGAACGATAGATTAGCTAAGGTGGTAGGGTTCTAGTTTGCAGTGTGAACAATGGTGACAGTTGAGTCTATCCCTAACACTATTTAAACAAACTTGAACAATGGATGGTAATTTGAAAATTCACCCTAGGTCTGGCCCGAATGTCTCTGACAGACGTACATGGAGAGTAATGCCCAACCTAACATACCTGCTGCATAACCTCTAGAAACTTCCCAACATACAACCTTTTAATAAATTCCTATGATACATAGGGACACAACTGGGTTGGATAGCATCGCTAGGCTTATAAAGGCCCTGGTGGTCGTTAGCCTGGTATATATTTATGAACCCAGGCCCCACTTTCAGCAGCAGAAATCAGTAGGCGTGATTTCCCTGGTGGAGATTAGGGAAACAGTGAAGAGCAAGGACTGCTTAAAGGGAACAAAAGTGATGACACTGCCCTTCTCAATAAGCCAATGTATATCCCCAACACCGTGCTTTACCTAGTATGTGCAGGGATAAGACCACATTTAAAAAAAAAAATGTGAATCACCTCTAAAAGATGGCTTCTCCAGGGACAGGCTGATGAGCAAAAGGAAGTGTTAACAAAGTGACCAAATAAAAAAAGTTGATGTGGTAGTTGATTTTCAGGTTTTAGTTGGTCATAATCCCTAACAGTTTTAACAAGGAACATGGTCCTGTGGTAATTTTATTTATTTTGCTTGGTGAGACAGCGTTGAGATAATTTGAGACAGCTTGGTAAGAGCTGGGAACAAAAACAATTAAGTAAAAATCCTATAAAAATAAATAAATAAAATTAACAGCAGTAGTGATGTCATTAGGCATTTTGTAGCATTTAAGAGCAGTCTTGATGTTGTTAGCTGGTTTTCAATGGAAGCGATTAATTCCTTAAGTTACAGTCCAGAGTTGTGACATGTCATGAACAAAGAGTATTAACTGTCAGCAAATTGAATTGCTATAGCATGTTTAGAGGTAGCAAGCATCTGACTGACAAAAATATGTTAAAAAGAAAAGGTTTAAAGATTCGCCTTTGTGGTATGTCAACACATACTAGTAGGTAGGTACACAGCAAGATTCCTACGAAAGAACAAGGCAGCTAGCAACTCAATTAGTTTGTGTACTAATACTTAGTCTTTAGTGTGAGAGTTTGTTTTAAACCGGCTGGTGAGAAAGTACTGAATGCCCTTAGGCAGGTCTATGGTGAGAACCGCACAACATTCCCATAACGGTCCTCTCCTCAGTAGGCAGGTTGCAGACTCAGCAGTGGCTGCCTGGTTGGGGAGAGACATGCTTGATTCTACATATGCCTACATCCCCAACTCAGCAGTGTTCCCAGTGTTGTAGCAGTGCAAGCCCAACTGTACTCTTCTTCGAGTAAACCCCCACCCACCAACAGGTTGACATCAGCCACTCAGGCACCTCCCACCTAGCCTGTCATGGTCCCAAAGCCACTAGGATGAACAAGGTTTACCCAGGCTATAGCCAGGCATCATCCCTCTAATCCACAGGGTTGAGTAAGGTACGTGAGAATTTAAAGGTGTACACATTTTTCAAGAATTTTTGAGAGCAGGAGTATAACAGCTATTACTTTACAATTTCAGAGTTCAAAGGAAGTTCTTGCACTTATGGAGAAGGATGACATGAGATTGCAAGGATTCTTGGATGCAGCGATTGACCAGTATGGATTTAAGGGTGCTATGGCATCAGCTGGTTCTGAGATTTTCAGGAGGAAGACCATCTAGTGCTAAAGTTGTGGTTTTCAGCCTTTGTAGGAGCTTTTTTGATTGTGCTAGTTGGAACAAGGTTGAAAGACAAGGAAGGAGTTGGAGAAATTCTGGGGCACGGCACAGTGAAAGACACCTGCGGTTTTATTACAGAAGTAACAGCATTAACAAAGTGCAAGTTTAATTTGCCCTTGTACTATAGATCGACTTTCTGCCCGATTTAAAAAGATGAGGGAGTGTTCTAGAAGCATTTAGGGTTGCCCTCGTATATAAATTATTACATTATTTTTTTCATGCCAATTTTAAGTAAAGTTTCCTTAACAGTCTAAACTTCTGAATTGTGCCAGGGATCCTGTTTACCTGTCATACCTTCGATGTTTTATCTTGGAGGAACATGACCTGCCCAATACAACAGGCTAACTATGGGGAGGGAACAGTTTGGACTCTCTTACTGCACTGGGGGGCTGTAAAGTTTAGTATGTAGATTTTCACAAAACCAAGTTACAACGTCATCTAATAAATGGCATTTCAGCGGTTTCCATTTGCAGTGTTTTTATTAACAGAGGTGGAGTACTAACTTGAAAGCTTCTTCACTAGAACCTGTTAAGAGTCAAAGACATACAGTAACTTTTTTTTTAATGTATTCTGTTGTGGCCCCATACAGTAGAGGCAAAACAGTAGTCACTTACAGAGTTTTACTTTCCCTTTCCAGTGCTGTGGCCACTAATCAAACCCCAGTCACGAGGGTCTCAGTTAGGACTCCACCCCTCTAGGTCACAGAGCTAGGCTTTTCCAGGCTAAACAATGTTAATTTACAATTTGATAAGGAAGCAGTCTTGCAATGACTTGAAATGCCATGGGTACCAGTGGACAGGGATATGAACAGCAACACAACACCAGACCACCACCACCACAGATGCCAACACGAAAAATGTATTGAGTGAATACTGGTGTACAGCAGTGTCTTAAAGATAAAAGTAGCACAAACAAAGGCCACAACAGTGGCAAAAGTGAACAACAGGCATCACAATCTAATACACAGAGTCCACGAAGGAGATGCATCTATACAGTCTATCGTTGCAACTACCATATGAAGCAAATGCACAGAACAACTTCCTAACATGTGTAGTTTGTACAGACACTGCCAATGTGGAAGACTAGTCATCTGAGGTCTTAAATGATACCAGACCACAAAGTCCTACCCAGATGTTAGCACAATGCCAGTAATTAAATCCACTCATCAAGGCAGTCACTTGTACAATAAAAGCAATACGAGCTGTCCTGCATATCATCATTGCTGGTCAACAAGACAAAACCAAACAGCATTTGCCATGCCAGATTAATGCATCTGACCCTCTGTACACCGCTTGCAATTAGGCACAGAAATTAATCTTTCTAGATGGTCTTGCCATGGCTTAGGAAATGAAGGTCCTATGTGGTATGACTACAGTTCCACAGCATACAGTTAATATTACGAGGGATAGTAATGTTCAACACATACGACAATATATCAACTGGTGGTATCTGTATACGTTCTGCATACGGTCTCTAACTTCCAATAGTTGTACACATCTACTATTTTGTCAGTACCAACATGAAAGATGCTCCTATTTCTATGACATGCTCTCTCAATGTGGAACAATGTTGTGAGAATTTACAGAGCTGCATTCAGACAGCAGAACAGCCACACAAAAACTTAAGCTTGCAACTCTCCATAATTGCACAGACTTCGAAACTGCTTTCCTCAAAGCTCAGAATGCTACAAGCATCCATCAAAGCTCAGAATGCTACAGAACATCACAGAGTGTGTGAAACAGAGGTAATTTCATCTCCTGCCTAATGCTATAAAGCTACATACAAGGAGGAGAGTTTCAGAAGCAAGTAAATACAGGTAGCCATGTCACATGTACCTACTGCCCAGCTGCCCTGTCTTGACACAGTTGCCACGCAAGATATACCAGCCTCATAAATGGAGCTCGAGTTGCCACTTTTGCAACAGGCAAAAAAAGCAACAAAAGCCCAAAGCATTACAGTAACTAAATGTGCACTGCTTCTAGAACTTTCAAAGTTAATAACATTCATGAAAGTTAGCAATTCGTAAGAAGCAATATATACTATGCTAAACAAAACAAATGAGCAAATACATAAACATGCTGTATCTTAAAATAATTTACAACATTCTTATTATTTTGGCAGTTGGTATGTTTGTTGAAACTATTCAATTAAGTAAGCATGTAAGTTAAAATCACGTTGAGATGATGCCGGAAGAAGAGCTATCTGTAACACTGTTTTATGCACTGTGTATTTTACACTATTTTTAAATCCAATTTTTGTTCATAGCAATGTTAAGACAAAAAAAAGCATATGTAACTTTATTACATAGAACAGGAAGTGCAGCTGGCGGATAGGTGGGGTGTAACTCTGCAGCAATGCAATGTAAAATGAAGATTCATTTGTTCAGTCTATGTGCATGCTATGGTCACATTTCACTCCTAGGATACTATTCAGATGACATAATTTAAATGCAGATAGAAAATCCAAACGAAGCAGTAAACAATTTGGGAAATATATTTCAGAAATGTGGTGGCTCTCAGAATGACTCAAAATACCTGATAAATGCTCACCAAAAACAGATATCCTAAGAGAAACTTTGATTTCTTGACTTTCATGCAAAATTCCTGACTGGTGGCAACTCTAACTGGAGCTAATGCCCACAGTGTACTGGCATGGAACATACTGAATCCTTAACACAGTGCAGCTCCTCTTTGATGGCTATCCTGATTGACTAAGTCCTTGCTATGTCCGCCCCACATATGATATCTGGCGTACTATATAAACAACATGCACTATACTGTAAACTCAGTGCATCCATCATACCAGGATGGTACATACATATAAGGTCTACAGAAGGAAAAAAAATACCAATAGGTCCAAATACTGCAACTAGCCATTTGCACCTAACCCACCTCCACCATCCATCCCCCTGCATGTCATTTTTATTCCACCCTTTCTTTACATTGCGCAAACACTAAAAAATTCACTGCAATTATAATACTCATTTGTTAAACAGGTAGGCTTACTGGACACGCAGTCCCTTTTCAGGGCAACCCGGGAGCAATATTATGTAAAGTGACTTGTTCAAGGTCACACAGTAGGCAAATGAGGGCTGAGGGGATCAAACCCTCTACCAAAGGGACTACAGCTCACAGCCTTAGATCTCTGCACCAACCGCCAGATTCCACCATGTATTGTGCACAAAGCACTTCCTTTTACTCACATTGAAGCTACTGTATCCAGCCTGACAACAATGCCCTTTCTGCAGGCTTTCCTTCAAAAATGAGGGTCTTCATACACCCCCCTTTACTGCCATAAAACTGAAATACTACATTCACCTTTTTCTTCTGCAGCTTAGCAAATACAACTTCAGGTAATCCATCTTCTCCTGATACTTCTTACATAGCTATACTTAGGGTAACCATCTTCTGCAGTGTGAAATAAATAATAAGCACCTAATGAAGGATGCTATGGAGAATGTTGCTGCATGTATAATGACTTACTCAACAGCTATGCAGGTCACTATAAGGATAGGTACAGGTTTATAGGCAAGTAGCTAGCTGCTATTGTGGGTCATTTTAAGTGTAGCCAGTTTCCCTTGCAAAGTTGAGAATCAAACCCTATACCTAATTACTGTAATGGAAACACCTTAGCCATTATACCATCCCACTTTCTACAGTTCTTGAAAGCAACTGCAATGAATACATCTGTCAGGGTCTGGCCAGCTTCAGGATGGCACTCAAAATGAATCTCTTTGCTACAGAAGTTGATGGGGTTGAATGAATTCTACCTATATAGTTGCCATTATGAACATTTATTTCTTATTTATTTGTACTTTTGTTAGTAAATGTTATAGACAGTTATCTATCTGATGTTGCTGGTATTTTGTTTGAAAAAACCTAAACAGACTTGATGTTGTTGGTTGCAGTGTGATGTCAGACATACAGTTCACCCTTTGTGGCTTGATATCTGCAGTATTTCAGTGACCAGGAGCACATGATACGAACAAAGATCTTCACATCAACAGTGTACATAATTCTCCTGCCCTGTAATAACAACTGGACTTACAAGCTTAGTGACTGCATGGTGCTGTGGTCTTACCCTACAACTGTCATAGGCTGTAGCACTGCCTGTCATGGTCTCCTGTGCCAGAATTATAGCCATTCCATATGCTGTGGTGTTGGCTTTGTACCCCAGTGTTGGCACATACACCTTTTGTCACTGCTCCACAGATGTGATTAAACAGCTCATATGCAAATGTCTTTGAATCACCTGCCAAACTGAGACCTGGCAGTGTGCATCATGTATGCAGTGCACATCATACATTTCGCAGTGTGCATCATGCATGCAGCATGCCATCATACATTTTGCAGTGTACATCATGTATGCAGCACACCATCATACATTTCACAATGTGCATCATGTATGCAGCACACCACCATACATTTCACAGTGAGCATCATGTATGCAGCGCACCACCATACATTTTGCAGTGTGCATCATGTATGCAGTGCACCATCATACATTTTGCAGTGTGCATCATGTATGCAGCTCACTACTATACATTTCACATTGGGCATCATGTATGCAGCGCACCACCATACATTTTGCATTGGGCATCATGTATGCAGCGCACCACCATACATTTCACAGTGTGCATCATGTATGCAGTGCACCACCATATATTTCACAGCGTGCATCAGGTATGCAGTGCACCACCATACATTTCACAGTGTGTATCATGCATGCAGTGCAGCACCATACATTTCACAGTGTGCATCATGTATGCAGTGCATCACCATACATTTTGGTGTGCATCACATATGCAGTGCATCACCATACATTTCACAGTGTGCATCATGTATGCAGTGCATCACCATACATTTTCCATTCTCTTTAACCCTAACAACTATGTGACTAGTGACCATGATGTGTATTATCCCTGCCCTGTATATACCCAAGAAGCACTGTCTACAGCTGCACAACCACCCACGGGCTATTCATAGGTTCATAGATTAGTACTAGACTAACTGCCCTTGTGGGCTATTTTAAGCCTAGCCAGTTACCCATGTGAGAATCAAACCCTGCACCTTATGTCTGTAAGGTAAACACCTTCACCATTATGCCAACCTCCCACCCTCTTATTCTCTTGACTGTACATAATTGTGAAGACACTTCATATATTTCATAGAAGTAATATGCAAATCTTAGACTGCATTAGTCCAATGTTCCATTTCTAGGTCAGCAATCCATACCTGCCTGAAATGTATGTAAACAGAAACGTCAAAGTTAGCACACAGTTCTTTAGGACACTTGGAGAACTAATTTTTACCATTTTAAACTATGCTAACTGAGCCACTTTTTGCTTTTATTTGCTTTCTTTGATAAAGCCAGCATTTGTGTGCCATGTTAATTTCTGTCACTAAGAGGCAAGTTGTCCATTCTTCAACAGCAAAATGTCTACTCAGACAGAAATAAGCTACCATTTGCAGAGAACTTTTCAATGAGACTGCCATAAACTGTGGCATACAATGAGATGGTTAAACTTTTATCACTAAAATGTAGGAAAAACTGCACTTCTCTTCTAAAAGATCAATAATATGGAAAGTGTTACTTCATCACTACTAGCAAAATACACAGAAGTCTTCAGAGGTAACAGGACAGCAGATGCGAAGTTCAGAAAGTCTGCAAAGTCTAAACACAGAGGTAGAAATCCCATCTAGTAACCTATACACTAACTTATTTTAGACCTCTACGCTACACTATTTTTATTGCTTAATACTACATTCTTAAAAATGATGAAATGAAAAAGCAAGATAAGACGGAGAATCAGAGAAAATGCCACTTCTTTGGAACAGTCCTCTCCACATAAAGACAAGAAATTATCTTACACTACTCAGACAGAATTTGGACAAATGTATGGGAAACTGCAAATTCACCCCTGGTTTTGCACCCTTATCCCTTATGGATAGGGGTAACATTGCATACTCTAAGTTATTCATTCTTAAATTACAAGAGCT
The DNA here is from genome assembly GCF_019279795.1 of Protopterus annectens. Classification (NCBI taxonomy): domain Eukaryota; kingdom Metazoa; phylum Chordata; order Ceratodontiformes; family Protopteridae; genus Protopterus; species Protopterus annectens. The sequence goes on from NC_056729.1 coordinate 1,667,894,140, forward strand.
AAAAACTTCATGGGACTACAGGGCCAAGCTTCTACAGATCCTCACTGATCAACTGCCTAGTAAGTAACTATGAAGAAGAAATGCATTTAAAAGAATGTTTAAAGAAAAGGATGTAGATACTGAAATGCATAACTCAGCTAGGAATACCGAGAAAACACTTCAAATGCAATGCACATTTAAGGTAAAAATAGCAGATGAAAGAATTCAGGACAAGAAATACAGCCTGACAACAAATCATACTGTGGGTAATTTGAGCAATGACAAATAACTGGAGAAGACAGATCAGGCATGGAATATTTTTCAAGAAACTAGGGACATCTACAAAAGGATTTTTGTTTACAAAGGCTAAAAATGTCTGCTTCTTTTCAACAGGTAGCTACCACTATAAATCAACACACTGAATTACACACATACTGACATTCTGCAGGCCTCAATCTAAAAGTCCAGGGATTAAAAGGGCAGCTTTTCATTGCTAAGACTCCAGTATCTTTATTTAGACATCTTGGAGCCAGTCTGCAAGAAATGAAGAGATGATCTCATCAGATAAAAACACAGATTAACTGTAATGGTGAATCATCTCAGGGCAGTACTAATTAAAAGAAAAACAAAACAAAAATAAAAATATGTGAACAACTTTGGGTTCTGCTGCCCCTAAGCTATCTTAATGTACCTATGTGCCCCATAAACCTGTATGCATGAACTAAAAAGTTAAGCATTTCATCAGGTCTGCACATATTCAGCCATGAAAGAAAGTGTCACAGCACTCTGCAACAAGCCTCAAAAGGGGTCGACTCTTACTATATGCTGCTGCAGTTTGCAGGGGGGGTGTAATGAATCAACCACAAGTCACTATATTTTCCCCATATACCATGCCAACATTTTCATTCACTTAAGTATCTATTAAGTGGGTGCTTAAACTCTACAATGTTTTTAACCTACAATGTAGTTAAGAATCATTTATTACATAACTTAAGGACAGACTGTGTTAAGAATGTGTCCCTTTTACAGATGCAGTTAAATGCCAAAACCTATTGTGTGCCAAAAATAAACAGAGTGCATCTTAGCACAGCCACACTCCCACTGCTACCTGGTGATGTCAAAGCAAGCAGTGGCTCTACAGGAAGCAAATGAATGGAGTTAACTAGAACTGGGTGGACATACATTATAACTGTTCAGCTGTAATCACACCACAAACTGCCAAAGTACCCACACTTTGACTGTATACCATTTAAAGGTCAGATTATGATCAAATAAAAATAGTCACATTAATGTATTTGAGCTTGTTTTATGCGTACACACACACACACACACACACACACACACACACACACACACACACACACACACACAAACACACTAGCCCTGCCATGTCAGATCAATCACTGTGAACAAATGATTCATAGATTCATAGGTGAATACTAGGCTAATTGCCCTGAAGAAACACTTTAAGCCTAGACAATAACCCAAGGTCAGAATCAAACCTTGTACCTGGTTTTCTATGAAGAAGTGAAGACCTTAACCATTTGAGGTAAATTCAGTTTTCCAGGGTCCTGGCCCTTTTTCTCATTCCAGACACAACACTGTTTCCATTTTGCGGAGTAAGCTTTTCTAGTTGAAACCTTCTGGCCTCCAAAATGACATCCTGCACCTCCTTGGAGAGTAGGGCCTGTTGTGATGCTAAGGAATCTTCCATGCGGCTAGATTGAGTGTTTTTAGCTGACTGTGAAGAGCTTTGAAGCTGTGCTGAGACAGAAGAGGCGGCATTAGAGGCAGGGTCCATGGTGGGGAATGTGTCAGGCTCCTCAGGAGTGGGTACCAGTGTTGCCTTGGCCAGTCCGGAGCAATGAGGATCATCTTTGGTCTGTCTGCTCTGGTCTTCAATAGAACTTTGGGCAGCAGAGGAAGAGGTGGGAAGGCATAAACTGTCATTGATGTCCAACTGAAAGAGAGAGCGTCCACTCTCCAGGCCTTTGGATGGAAGTTCCTTGAGCAGAATTTTGTCAATTGATGATTTTTGTGGGAGGCAAAGAGATCTATGTCTGGCCTTCCCCATTCTTGGATTATTTCTGTAAAAACTTTTGGATGCAACTTCCATTCGTGTGGATCTGTCATATTCCTGCTTAGGTTGTCTGCCAGCATGTTTTCCTTGCCTGGCAAGTACTGTGCTTGTAGTTCCATTTGTAAGTCCATGGCCATGTTCCAAAGTGTCATGGCCAGTCTGCATAGGGGGTAAGAATGTGTTCCTCCCTGCTTGTTTATGTACCACATAACTGTGGTGTTGTCCATTCTTATCAATAGTTGACCTGGTTGTAGAAGGTCCTTGAAAGCTATAATAGCATTTATTACTGCTAGCATTTCTTTTTGGTTGATGTGAAGGTGCTTTTCTTTTTGGGACCATTTGCCCTGAAAGCACCGATCTGTCATGTGCGCCCCCCAGGCGTAGTCCGAGGTGTCTGTTGTGATGACTTGATTTGCTTGAGGCTTGCTGAATGGAAGACCTGTGTTTGTTTGACATTCTTGAGCCCACCACAGAAATTCCTTTTGCAGACATGGAATTAGTGGTATTATTGTTTCCAAACTGTGGCTGTGGTGACACCATATGTTTTTCAGGTACCACTGTAGTTTCCTCATATGCAGCTTTGCACATGGGATTAGTAAGATGCAAGATGCCATGAATCCCAGAGCCTGCAGGATTTTCCTTGCAGTCAGCCTGGTGCAATTTGCTAGTGTTCTGAAGTATTGAATTAGTTGCCCCTGCTTCTCTGGCGTGAGGTAGGCCATCTGGGTGTTTGTGTCCAAATTGGCACCCAGGAAAATTATCTCCCGAGAGGGTATTAGCCTTGATTTCTTTTTGTTGACTGTGTATCCCAGAGAGTTCAATAACATTATTACATAAGCCAGATGTTTCAGAAGAATGTGATTGCTGTCCGGTTGGATCAGGCAGTCGTCCAAATAGGGATATATTTGTATCCCTTGAAGTCTGCAGTAGGCAATTACTGATGCCAGGCATTTTGTGAATACTCTGGGCGCAGTAGATAAGCCAAAGGGCAATGCAGAGAATTGATAATGGGTTGGACCTGCAAGAAATCTGAGGTACCTTCTGCAATTTTGTCTGATTGGGACATGCAGGTATGCCTCCTTGAGGTCCAATGTTACCAGCCAAGACACCTTGCCCAGCATGGGAAGAAGTTGCTGTAGAGTGAGCATCTTGAATTTTGGTACGAGAAGAAATGTGTTTAGGATGGATAGATCCAAAATAGGTCTCCAATCTTTTCCCTTCCTTGGCACCAGAAATAGCCTGGAATAAAAACCTTGACCTTGTTCGTGCGTAGGTACCTCTTGAATAGCTTTCATGTTTATGAGATCTGTAATTTGCCTTTGTGCCTCTGCCCTTTGATTGTGTGGCAGGTTTGGCATGCCTCTCATTTTTGGGAGGGTGTGAAAATGGAACTTGTAGCCTCTGTTTATAATGTCCAGGATCCATTTGTCCTTTGTGACAATATGCCAATTTCTTGAAAATAATGCCAGCTTTCCTCCTAAGGGGGCTGCCATTTGAGACCTGGTTGGCCTGCAAAGGGGAAAGTCATTGGGTTTTCTTTCTGAAAGATTGCGAGTTGTCCTCACCACCTCTTTGTGTAGGAGCTTGCCATTGTCTGCCTCTATACGATCCTTGGGATTGTCCTCTGCCCCTCAGGTGCCTGTATCTGCCTCTTTGGGGTCTGTCTGTGGCAGGAAAGGACCAGTTTTTGGAAGGCCAATTTCTACTAAAATGTGGGGGTTGAACCTGTAGAAATTCTTTCACTGTTTGCATTGATTTAGCCTTTTCCTCCATTTTCCTTAATACCTCCTCAGCATTAGCACTGAATAGTACATCCTTTTGAAGAGGGGCGTCTAGTAATTTAGCTTTGACATGATCAGGCAAGGCTTGTTCCTTGAGCCAGGCATGCCTACATATGACTGATCCTGTAACAGCAGCTCTACTTGAGGCCTCTAGAGCATCAAAACCACATTGCAAGGTATGCTTACCCACTTGTTCTGCACTATGCATCAAATCCTGCAACTCCTTCAAGTCTGGTTGTTCAGGCTGTGACATTTTACTTTTCAATTGTGATAACAAAAACTGTTGATACTTTAGCATATGAAACTGACAGTTTAAGGCCCTCATGGATAAGGTAGCTGAGGTATATACCTTTTTTCCCCACCTTTCTAAGGATCTGGAATCTCTCTCGGAAGGCAATGGATTTTTAGCAATGGAGGCCTTAACTCCCTTGGGGCCCTGGGAGATGGTTTCTGGGTCAGCAGCATGGCTTTTGTATAGAAATTGGTGTCAGTCAGGGACCCTGTAGTACCTGTCAGGCTTAAGTGGAGCTGGAGGTAGAGAGTCCGGGTTAAGGCAGGCCTCCGAGAAAACATCATCTAGGATGTCCAAGACAGGAGGTATAGCTAGAGGCATGTGCTGAGGAAGCAAGAGAAATTCCCTGAGCCTTTTCTTGGAATCTGAATAATCCTGGCCTTCCCAGTGGAAGTGTTCCCTTAAGGTATGCAAAGTTTCCCAAAATGAGTAATCCTCAGGGGGGGATACAGAAGGGATGGACTCCTCCGCATCAGAGTTTTCAAAAGGGGAGTAAGACTGTTCCTGATCATCAGAGTGCTCTGAAATAATGGAGCCCTGATCAGAGGAGGGGAAATCTTCCTCCACTCTAGGCCTTTTGTCTGGAGGGGGCTGAGAACCTCTGATAAGAGTAATTAAATCCTCAGCCATTTTAAGCATCTGTTTCTTAAGCATGGGGCCTGGAGATGGGCCCTGTGTAGCTGGTCTCTTAGAGTGCATGGTTGCTTTAGATTTTGTGAAAGCCTTGATGGAGAAAGAAGAGGAAGGTCTGAAGACACCTTTAGTGGAGGTGGACCTGTCCACATTCTGAGTTTCAACGCCAAGAGTGGCTTCGGTATCTGTAGTCGGGGTGTGGGCCGAGGAGCCTGCGACCTTGGGCTCAGGAGACACCGTCAAAGATAGGTCGTTGGTAGTCAGGGGCTGCGTAGGCGCCTCGCTGAGAACCGGACCACGTGTAATCGGCTTTGGCGTGGTGTCGGTAGAGGCCGCGGACCTCATGTGTCGGTCCCTGTCTTTGCGTTTTTTAGACAAAACCGGAGTCGAGTATCCGACGACATAGTATAGTTAAATACTTTCCCAAAATAATGCTGGGTGAACTCCGCCCGACGCTTAATAGTGCGTTTGTTGAATGTAGCACAAAAGCGACAGACAGAGACGTCGTGGTCTGGGCCTAAACAAGGTATACAGAGGGAATGGAAATCCTTATGCGGTATTTGCTTCCCACAAGAAATACAATTATTAACTTTGTCTGACATCGGTCTGAGGCAAGAAAAGTTTCCCCAATGGGGTACTTAGCTTTTAAGAAGACTTCGGTTTCCAAATTTTCGTAATCTCAGGAGCTGGCCGACCGGCACTTGCGAACTGCTTCTGCTTCGGGCACCGCGCGGCAAGAAAGACTGAAGAAAATGGCGTCGGCTGGTTCCTTTATACCCCTGTCGCACTGACGTCAGGGAAGAAGCAACGACAACCGACGCCGGACCTAGACTTTGGAATTCAGCCGACCGAGGACCCGCCTGACGGCAGGAGAACCCATCTGTTATGACTGCAGCTATATGCACGATGAACATCATGTAGAAAAACGTGTAGAGTTCTTTGTACATCAAGGTCTGCAGTTCAGAAATCACTTCAACTTAAAGGTAATTTCTCCTACAAAAAGCTTTTTTTCCAATTAAGAAACTTGAGGTCTGGTGAATTAATAAGCTCTAAATTAAATTAACTTTGCAAAGGAGATGCTAACTTCAGTTTAAGTCCAATTCAGGATATACAAAATGCCGCTGAAGTCTCAGAGCCCCCTCAAAACTGTTTGAAAGCAACATGTGAAGGCAGAGGACAGAAAGGTAAACAGGAAGAGGTAAACCTTTATGGAAAAATAGGCCAAGCCACATCTTTGTAATAGCACCCGAAGCTGGACATAAACCTTAACCGTTATACCAACATAAGCCAGTCCACTTTGAAAAGTATAACTTGTCTGATAGTGGGATTTTCCATTTACTTTTTAGGGAGTCAATACCTTTGGAGAAATGATAGCCGTTTGATTATTTACTTGAAATCCTGCACATTTTCACTTTAAAGATCAAAATGCTAAAATAAAAATCTGTGTTGTTATTGAATTAAAAACATGTTGTAAAGAGACATGAGTACTTACTGAACGGGTAACATAGGACTGTCTTGGCTAACAAGAAGTTAAGAGAAAGATGACCTTTACTCCACTAATGAAAGAGGCATCTGCCACCCACATTTTGCTCTAGGGAAGCCTGGTGCAGACACAGGAAGTTGGCGATTCTGATGACAGACAAACAGGTCCACTCCTGGATGTCTCCATTTTTGTGTTACAAGAAACATCTGCTTGTCAGTGACTGCCAGAAGAAGCCCATGAAGTACTGTAAAAAAATCCACATTTTCAGCAATGGATCCCGCAAAAGGAGAGTACAGGAGGCAACACAGCATTAGTAGTCAAGATGCACCCTAATTGGAAAATATTTACTTGCATTTCGGGAGATGAAGACAGTGACACTTCCCTGCTGAAAGTACCCATGCAGGTAGAAAGAATTGATGGTCACAAGGAAGGGGGAGACAGACAGAAGAAATGATGGTCAAAGGAAAGGGGTCCAGAGACGGGGAGAAGGAAATGATGGTGACAAGGAAAGGGGAGCCAAAGACGGGGAGAAGGAAATGATGGTCAAAGGAAAGGGGATCCAGAGACGGGGAGAAGGAAATGATGGTCAAAGGAAAGGGGAGCCACAGATGGGGAGAAGGAAATGATGGTGACAAGGAAAGGGGAGCCAGAGACAGGGAGAAGGAAATGATGGTGACAAGGAAAGGGGAGCCAGAGACGGGGAGAAGGAAATGATGGTGACAAGGAAAGGGGAGCCAAAGACGGGGAGAAGGAAATGATGGTCAAAGGAAAGGGGATCCAGAGACGGGGAGAAGGAAATGATGGTGACAAGGAAAGGGGATCCAGAGACTGGGAGAAGGAAATGATGGTGACAAGGAAAGGGGAGCCAAAGACGGGGAGAAGGAAATGATGGTCAAAGGAAAGGGGATCCAGAGACGGGGAGAAGGAAATGATGGTGACAAGGAAAGGGGAGCCAGAGACGGGGAGAAGGAAATGATGGTGACAAGGAAAGGGGATCCAGAGACGGGGAGAAGGAAATGATGGTGACAAGGAAAGGGGAGCCAGAGACAGGGAGAAGGAAATGATGGTGACAAGGAAAGGGGAGCCAGAGACAGGGAGAAGGAAATGATGGTCAAAGGAAAGGGGTCCAGAGACGGGGAGAAGGAAATGATGGTCAAAGGAAAGGGGTCCAGAGACGGGGAGAAGGAAATGATGGTCAAAGGAAAGGGGTCCAGAGACGGGGAGAAGGAAATGATGGTGACAAGGAAAAGGAACTTGCCCCATCTCTCCAAAGCTCTGGAATCCTTATCTGTTGGAATAAGGTTTTTAGCAGAGGCAGCCTTAACCCCCTTAGGACCCTGAGAAATGGTTTCTGGATCAGCAGTAGGATTTTTGTAAAGTAACTGGTGGGAGTCAGGGACCCTGTAATATCTGTCGGGCTTAGCAGGGGCTGGAGGAAAGGAGTCAGGAGTTAAATTAGCCTCAGAAAAGGCATCATCCACAATATCCAAAATAGGAGGAATAGCCAGGGGTCTATGTTGGGGAAGAAGGAAATCCCTGAGCCTTCTCTTAGATTCCGAGTACTCCTGTCCCTCCCAGTGAAAATGTTCCCTCATGTCATGTAAAGTTTCCCCAAAAGAAAAATCCTCAGGGGGAGAAGCTGATGGAATAGATTCCTCAGCATCAGAATCCTCATAAGGAGGGAAAAAATATTCCTGTTCAGAGGAAGACACTGAAGAAATAGATGCCTGATCAGAAGATTCATAATCCAACTCTTGCCTTGGCCTTTTGTCTGGAGGGGGATGTGAACCCCTAATCATGGTTAGCAAGTCCTCCGCCATTTTATGTAACTGTTTCTGGGATTTGGGTCCCGGATCAGAAGAGGCCTGGGCTGGTGTCTTAGATTTAAAAGGAGTCTTTGTCTTTGTCCTTGGTTTTGCCTTTATCAGAAGCTGTGTAGGCCTGAAAACCCCCTCGGAAGCCGGTACCTGCACAGCGGCTCCGGACCCATCCGAGGGAGCATTGTCCGAAGGTCCTGCAGCTGGAGTGCTCAAAGGCCTAGTTGGCTCCTTGTGGGAGTCCGTTTCGGCTATCGGTTCTGAAATGGCCGACGACAGGGGCTGCAAAAGCGCCTCACTGACGACGGCCAAACCTGAAGCTGGCTCTGCTTGTATAACGTCGTCTGATTTGGACCTCGGAGGCCTGTCCTTATCCTTGCGTCGTTTGTGAACTCCGGTAGTCGGAAGCGTGTCGGATGACATTTTGTAATTAAATCGCCTACCAAAGTAGTGAAAAGCAAAATTGTACCTCCACTTAATCGTACGTTGGTTAAATCTAGCACAAAACCGACAACTAGCTACGTCGTGGTCTGGGCCTAAACAAGGAACACAGTAAGAATGGAAATCCTTATGAGGTATTTGCTTCCCACAAGAAATGCAGTTATTAACTTTTTCTGACATCGGACTGGAGCAAGAAAAAAGTTTCCCTAACGTGGTACTTAGCTTTGAGAAGAAGAAGTAAGTCTTCGGACTGAAGCACGAAAAAATATCAGGAGTCAGCCGACTGGCACTTGCGAACTGCTTTCACCGCATGGCAAGAAAGACTGGAGAACATGGCGTCAGCTGGCAGCTTTGTACTCCTGGCGCTCTGACGTCAGGGAGCATGACTGAACAGCCGACGCCAGACCCAGACTTTGGGATTCTGGCCGACCAAGGACTGCCTGCCGGCAGGAAGAACCCTACAGTGATGACTGCAACAGTGAAACACGATGAACATCGAATGCAGTGGCCTATCCACTTTGAAATAGTCTGCTTTGGGATAGCCTTTCCTTGTGATCCTGCAGCAAATGCCACTAGTAATTGCTCTGTCTTTCTGAAAGCTTTGGTTCTGTTCAAATAGAAGCCGTAGCTGTCTGTGTATGTCCAAAGAATGCAGAATTCTCTCCCCCTTATTCTGTGGGTTTGGATAAAAGGTAGGCAAGATGAATAGTTTGGTTAAGAGCCACACTGGACACTACCTTAGGCATAAATGACGGGTTTGTCCTCGGAGAAACCGTGTCTGGATAAAAAATGATAAAAGGTTCCACGACCATGAGTGCCTGTAGCTCAGAGACTAGTCTTGCAGAAGTTATTGCTAGGAGCAGAGCTGTTTTCCAAGATAAAAAAAACTTTATATCAGCTGTAGCGGCTGGCTCAAAAGGAGGCAGGGTGAGTTTTTCCAAGACATAATTGAGGTCCCATGCAGGTATTGGTGATCTTGGAGGCCTTAAATTTTTGATCCCTCTGAGGTACTGCCTTAATAAAGGATGAGAAAAGATTGGTGGCTCTGTATTGTAATGAGCCGAAATGGCAGAGGCATGAATTTTTATAGATGAAAAGGATAGGCCTTTGTCCAACATCTCAGTCAAGTATTGCAAAATCTGAGGAATATTTAGTACAGCTGTGTCAATTCCTTGTGCCTGCTTCCAAGCACAGAATCTCTTCCATTTTCCAGCATAGGATTTTCTCGTACTAGGCCTCCTGGCCTCCAAAATGACATCCATCGCCGCTTTAGTGAGAGGTGTGTTTTGTAAGACTACATTATCCGCCATGCTGCCAGATTTAAGGTCTTGAGTTGGCTGTGAAGGATCTGATTGTTCTGCCGGGACAGTAGATGAGGCACTTTAGGTAAGGTCCAGGCTGGGCTTTGAGACAAATTCCTTAGGATTGGATACCAGTACTGGCATGGCCAGTCTGGGGCAATCAGTACCATTTTTGGCTTCTCCTGTCTGACCTTTAGGAGTACCTTGGGGAGGAGAGACAGAGGAGGAAAGGCATATACTGTTAAGTTTTTCCAGCTGAAAGATAGGGCATCCACTTTCCATGCTTGTCTGTGATAAGTCCTTGTGCAGAATTTCTGTAGTTGGCAGTTGTGAAGTGAGGCAAATAGATCTATGTCCGGGCATCCCATTTCCTTGTTACCATGCTGAAGACTTGTGGATCCAATTTCCACTCGTGGGGATCCATGCGGTTTCTGCTTTGTTCGTCTGCCAGAGTATTTATTTTTCCTGGCAGGAATTGTGCCTGCAGATGTACTTGGTAAGTCAATGCTGTGTCCCACAAAGTCATGGCTAGTCTACAAAGGGGGTAAGAATGAGTGCCTCCCTGCTTGTTTATATACCACATGACAGTGGTATTGTCTGCCTTTATCAGTAGTTGTCCCGGATGAAGTAGGTCCTTGAAGGCTGTCAGGGCATTTTGAACAGCTAGCATCTCTTTTTGATTGATATGCAGATGCATTTGGTTTGCGGACCATGTGCCTTGAATACATCTTCCTGCCATGTGGGCTCCCCAGGCATAATCTGATGCATCCGTTGTTAATGTCTGTGTGGCTGGGGGTACAGTGAAAGGCTGTCCCTTGTTCTGGTGACAGGCCTTCACCCACCATCGAAACTCCTGTTGCAGGCAGGGAATGAGAGTAACTTGTTTCCAGGCTGTGGCAATGTTGAATCCAAACACTTTTTAGGTACCACTGAAGTTTCCTCATATGCAGTCTTGCATATGGAATTAGTAGAATGCAGGATGCCATGAAGCCCAGAGCCTGCAGAATTTTTCTTGCAGATAACTGGGCCTTTGTTGCCAACAGTTTGAAATAGGTAGTCAGTTGCCTTTGTTTGTCTGGCATGAGATAAGCCATCTGGGCAGTTGTATTTAAGCTTGCACCCAGGAATATTATCTCTTGAGAGGGTACTAGTTTTGATTTCTGTTCGTTGACTGTGTACCCTAGGCATGGTAGTAATCTCTTTACAAACGCCAGATGCTGTAGAAGAATGTCCTTGTTGCCTGCTTGAATGAGGCAGTCATCTAAGTAAGGATATATTTGTATTCCTCTGTCTGCAGTATGCAATTACTGGTGCCAGGCACTTTGTGAAGACCCTGGGTGCAGTAGATACGCCAAAGGGCAGTGCAGATAATTGGTAGTGCATTGAGCCTGCATTGAATCTGAGGTATCTTCTGCATGTTTGTCTGACTGGGACATGCAGATATGCCTCTTTTAGATCTAAAGTCACAAGCCAAGCCTTCTTTCCCAACATGGGCAGAAGCTGCTGTAGGGACAACATTTTGAATTTTGGAATATCCAGATATGTGTTTAGAATAGATAGGTCCAGTATTGGTCTCCAGGCTTTATCCTTTCTGGGTACCAAGAACAGTCTTGAATAAAATCCTTGTCCCTGTTCTTGCTCTGGTACTTGCTGAATGGCCCTCATGTCCATGAGGGATGAGACTTGTTTTTGTGCCTCTGCCCATTGATGTTTTGGCAGGTCTGGCCAACCGTTTGCCCTTGGCAGGGTATGGAAGTGAAACTTGTAGCCTTGTGACACTATGTTTAAGACCTATTTGTCCTGGGTTATTATGTGCCAGTTTTGAGAAAAAAGTGCTAGTGTTCCCCCTAAAGGTGCTGCCAGAAGGTAAGTGCTTGGCGCAGGCAGGTGGAAGTCATTGGGACTGTTTCCTGTATGGCTGTGATTTGTCTTCTCCAGTTTTGGAGGTAGAAGTACCCCACTGTTTAGACCTGTATGAACCTTGGGGCTGGGATCTGCCTCTAGGGTGTCTGTATCTGCCCCTTTGTGGCCTGTCTGACATTGGAAAGGACCAATTCTTTGTAGGCCAGTGTCTGCTAAATCTTGGTGGCTGTACCTGTAAGAAATCCTTGACTGTTTGCATAGATTTAGCTTTGTCCTCCATTTTCTTTAACACCTCTTCTGCTTTAACACCAAACAAAGTATCATGTTGTAATGGAGCATCTAATAATTTTGCTTTAACATGATCAGGTAGATTTTGTTCCTTTAACCAAGCATGCCTCCTAATGACAGAACCCGTAACTGTGGCCCTGCAGGAGGCCTCCAGAGAATCAAAACCACATTGCAAAGTATACTTTCCAACTTGTTCAGCTGCATGCAATAAATCCTGCATTTCTTTGTTTTCTGCACATTCAGAATTTATCAACATTTTCTGTTTAAGCAGTTACATAATATATTGCTGATATTTGAGCATATGAAACTGACAATTTAAAGCCCTTATAGCCAAGGTAGCAGAAGTGTAAATCTTTTTTCCCCATCTGTCCAGTGCCCTAGAATCCCTGTCAGAGGGAGTAGGGTTTTTTGCAGTGGAAGCCTTGACCCCTTTGGGACCCTGAGAGATAGTTTCTGGGTCAGCAGCAGGATTTTTTAAAAGGAATTTATGAGAGTCAGGAACCCTGTAGTACCTGTCCGGCTTAACCGGAGATGGAGGTAAGGAGTCAGGGGTCAGACTGGACTCTGAAAATACATCATCTACAATGTCTAACACAGGTGGAATAGCTAGGGGCCTGTGTTGTGGTAGTAAAAGGAAGTCTCTGATCCTTTTCTTAGATTCGGAATAATCTTGGCTCTCCCAGTGGAAATGCTCCCTCATGGTATGTAAAGTTTCCCCAAAAGAATAATCCTCAGGAGGAGAGGCTGAAGGGATAGATTCTTCAGCATCAGAATCCTCATAGGGAGGAAGAGAGTATTCCTGATCAGAAGAGGAATCAGATGAAATGGAAACCTGATCTGAAGATTCATATTCTGTCCCTTGCCTAGGCCTCTTATCAGGAGGGGGATGGGAACCCCTGATCAAAGTAATTAGGTCTTCGGCCATTTTGAGCATCTGTTTTTTAGGCATGGAGGCCTGTCCATGAGGCTGTTGTACTTGTTTCTTTGTCTTTAAAGGTGTTTTAGTCTTTGCCTTTGAAGCTGAAGTCGTTTTAACATATAATGGAGTAGGTCTGAAAACACCTTCAGAAGCAGATGCCTGTTCAGCGTCTCCGGACCCATCTGAGGGAATAGTTTCCAAAGGTCCAATACCTTGGCTTTCCAGTGGCCTGATCGACTCCACATGGGTGTCGGTAGCAGCCTGCGAGTCTAAAGTAGCGGTCATTAGGGGCTGCGAAGGCGCCTCACTGAGAACCAGTGACCTGCTTAGAAGAAGCCTCGTCGTCGGTTTTGGACCTCGGATGCCGGTCCTATTTTTTGCGTTTCTTGTGAATTCCGGTAGTCGGATGGCTATCCGACGACATTGTATAGTTAAATCTTCTGCCAAAATAGTGAAATGCAAAATCGTACCGACCCTTAATAGTGCGTTGGTTAAATCTAGCACAAAACCAACAACTGGCAACGTCGTGGTCAGGGCCTAGGCAAGGAATACAGTAAGAATGAAAGTCCTTATGAGGTATTTGCTTCCCACAAGAAATGCAATTATTAACTTTTTCTGACATCGGTCTGGAGTAAGAAAAAAGTTTCCCCAACGGGGTACTTAGCTTTTAGTAAAGACTTTGGATCTGAAATTCGAACACGAAAATCTCAGGAGTTGGCCGACCGGCACTTGCGAACTGCTTTTGCTTCAGGCACCACATGGCAAGAAAGACTGAAAAAATGGCGTCGGCTGCACCTTTTATACCCCTGGCACACTGACGTCAGGGAGGAGGCGACAGCAACCGACGCCGGACCTAGACTTTGGAATTCAGGCCGACTGAGGGTAGCCTGCCAGCAGGATAACCCAACTGTAATGACTGCAACAGTGAAACACGAAGAACATCTTAATTTTATACAGCCTACAACTTATCTGATCTCTTTAATAAAACAGGCTGAATAGAAATACGATCACAGATTCCAGGAAAACATGTTGCTTGTAATCTCAGCTGCCACCTCAACTCTTCGTTTTCTAAAGACACCTTCATGTCCCCCCCAGGATTAGGTTTAAGTTGTTCAAGAATTGCAAAGCTGAATTTACTGTAAACCTGACAAAGCACAGAGTGCTTAAATAAAGCATTGTTTTCATTTTCTTACTAATATCATAACTGTGGTCATATATACGTTAGCAAATATGCCGCTCAGTATTGCTTACATAAAACACAAGACATCCTGTGCATTTGGCCAAGTAAACCACAGCTTTGGAACAGCTATTGCCTTTACTAAATTGCACCCAAGTGTGGGTGCTATTTTCCAAAGTTAATGCTCTCTTCAAGAACATATGAGCACTGACACATCCCACATTTAACAGTCCCACCTGTTTTATAAATAAAAAAGATGGCTTAGGACCTAAAAGATTTATAATGGTGGGGCTAGCTTTTAAAATATTCCAGTTCTTAGTGATCATAAGACAAATCTTTAACATTGTAAAAAACTGAATAACTGTTGAATTTTATTGAGATAAGTCTTATATTTTTTTTAGAAGTGTATAGGTATGTATAATGATTCTATGTAACTGTTGGAAAAAATATTCCAGTTCTTTTTAACAATGTTCTTGATTTCTTTGGGCTGCGGATTATACTGGACCACTAATGCCCTTTCAAAATTGTCTCATCGTAGGGAATGACTCATGAGACAGTCCAATCCCTGATAATTATGTATACTTAACCCTCCATTCAGCCTGAACATACTCTTATTTAATTCATCGTAACAGAGAAGTATTTCCTAGCCAAGAACATACTAACAATTTTGTCCAGTTCTAATGTGAGATTGTGTGTGTGACGTCATCCTAGCAACACGGACACGATATTCCTTCACAAGGCTCTTTTTTGAGACAGAGGGTGGTAGCTCGAGAAATGTAAATATGAATTACTGAAGGTGGACTTTCTGTATACTTGAGACTTATAACCATTTTGAGTATGCAAAATTAAAGTGCCTAAATAATGAATGTTGTCCCTAGCAAAATTATAAGTGAACCTTTAATAGTCCAAAGGCTGATTCAAATTTTATTTTATTTTTATTTATTTATTTTACATTTGTTGACCGGGCTAGTCTAGCTGGATATATGTCCATTTTCAGTAGAGGCCCGGGGAGAAAAGCTCCACACATTTTAAACAAAATTCACATTTACAGAAAATACATATTTAGAATGCATATACGTTTTCTTAAACAGAGGAGGCTGCAAGTTTACAAGTACATAAATAGAAGTTATGTTCTTACCATAACGTTCCATGTTAGTTGTCTTCTTCTCGCCTTCTTCTTGCTGGATGGGTTGAGTTGGTTCCAATATCCCACAATGCTAGTTACCTCAGATCTCGTTTGTAAGCTAACCCCAGCTTATAACAGTAACAGTATAACTGTAAAACAGAATCCACCTCTAACAACAGGAAGCAAAGGGTGACCTACATCCTGAACCAAGAAATATGCATAATAGCATATGACTAAGAAAGAGGTGGTAGAAAGAGAGGTCACGATCACAACTCCTCTAGGTCTGTCCAGGCCAGGAGAAGGAGAGAGAAGAAGACAACTAACATGGAGCGTTATGGTAAGAACATAACTTCTATATGTTAAGTTGTCTATCTCCTTCATTCTTGCTGGATGGGACCGTCCCTAGCACCTTGTCCCGGGTGGCCTAACGGAACAGACTCCTGAGAACAGTGGAACCAAAATTAGCTCTATGCCTAGAAGCTAAATCCAACTTATAATGAGAAATAAAAGTGTGAGGAGTAGCCCAAGTAGCCGCTGCACAAATGGTGTCAATAGGCAGTCTGTCTTGGAAGGCTAAAGAAGTAGCCAAAGCTCTGGTGGAATGGGCTTTAGGTTTATTAGGCAATTTTGTTGTCTAATTTCATATACCAGGAAATCAAAGATGTTAGCCATCTGGATAATGATACCTTTGAAACTGAAAGTCCCTTTCTGCTTTCCGCAGGAGACAAACAGCTGATCAGATTTTCTGAATTGTTTCGGTCCTATCCAAGTAGTACCTTAATTGACGATGAACATCCAGGCAGTGTAATTTTTGTTCAGACCTATTTGAATACTCTGGAAAAAGACAGGAGGTCAATGGTTTGATTTAGATTTGATGTTGAAACCACCTTAGGCAAAAGGACGGGTTAGTTCGTATGAAACTCTGTCCTTATGGAACACAAGATAAGGAGCGACAACTGAGTGCTTGAAGTTCTGAAATTCTTCTAGCTGATGTGATAGCCACCAGAAAGAGAGTTTTCCATGACAATAATTTCAAGGAACATGAAGCTGCAGGTTCGAAGAAAGAATCAAAGAAGCAAGAACTAAATTTAGGTCCCAAGGAGAAGGAGGATTTCTTATAGGAGGTCTGAGAAGAAAAACTCCTTTCAAAAGGCTTTGCAAAGTTTGTGGGACATTAGGGCAGATTCAGAAATACCCACATGGAAATTAGAAATAGCTGCCAATTGAACCTTAAGAGTAGATGGAGATGAACCTGCATGGAAGAGTTCAGCTAGAAAATCAAGGACTAGTTGGATGGAAGCGGTGAAAGGATCTATGTCCTTTCCTTGCACTTACTCAAATAAATCGTGGAAGATTTATGGGAAGCTATCAATATATCTCTAACAGAGTGAGATAATTGAGGAAGCCTGGCTACGGTTGGAACTGGAGGAACCAAGCAGTGAGGTTCAGAGAGACTGGTGGATCAAAAGATCTGGAACTAGGTCCAGATTCCGAACCACACTTGTCGAGGCCAGTAAGGAGCAATGAGGATTAATGAGGCCTTCTGAGCAATAGCTTTCTGTATTACTTGAGAGATCAGTGGGAAAGGAATGCATACAGAAGTGGGCCAAACTTGGACTACCTGCTGGGTTGGCCTGGTAAAGGGAATAGAGTGAAATATTCTCTGCACTTGCTGTTTTGGGAGTAGCGCAAGGCTGACCCCACTTGAGAAAGATTTCTCTCACTACAGAGTCTTTCAGAGACCACTCGTGAGGCATGAGTATAGCTCTGCTCAACTTATGTGATTGGACTTTATCAGAAAAGCTGAGAAGAAATCGCCCATTGCCACAGTCTGAGTGCTTCTCGACACAGGGGTATGATCTGGTTCCGCCTTGTTTGTTGATGTACCACACTACAGACATATTGTCTGTCTGGATTGCAATCGTTCCCAAGGGAAGAGAGTCTTGAAGGGCTTGCAACGCTAAAAGCACTGCTCTCATCTCCAGAACATTTATGTGCAAGTGGCATTCGTTTGGTTGCCATGTGCCCTGGACTGTCCTGCCCTGATAATGCCCCCACCCGATCAGGGAGGCATCCGTTGTCAGAGTAGCAACCGAGGAGGTGGAACAAATGGTCTTCCCGACAGAGCTGGGGGAAGACATCCACCACATGAGATGATCATAATGGTGTGAGACATTGGATGTTCCTGGTATGACCATTGGGTAAAAGCATCCACTGAAGGATCCATGTGGTATCTGGCCAATGGAAGGAGAGGTATGGCGCTGCCATGATTCCCAACACCTTTAGAACTAACCTGGCTTTGACTCTGTTGTTGTCGAGAAAAGTGACACCAATTTGTGAATGTCTGATATCCTTTGGTTGTTAGTCTTGCAGACATGTTTATAGTATCTAAATTTGCCTATGTAGGTAATAGTACGACAAGGCGACAAAACAGACTTTTCGCAATTTATTGAAATACCCAGTTTTTGACAAACGCGAAAGTATAATCTCTGGCCATCAGAAGGAGATGCTTGGTGGGAGCTGTGAGAAGCCAGTCGTCCAAATATGGAAACACCTGGAATCCTTGTAGTCTCAGGTGAGAAGCTACCACTGCCATGCATTTGGTAAACACCGGGGCAGTGGTGAGACCAAAGGGCAGGGCCCTGAACTGAAAATGACTGGTTCCCAGCCTGAAGCGGAGGAATCTTCTGGAGCGTCTGTTCATTTTATGTGATAGTATGCATCGAAGGTCTATAGAGCACATCCAGTTTCCTTTGCCCAAAGGGGAAGAATGGATTGCAGCGTGACCATCCGAAATCTTGTTTTCTTGACTGATTTGTTCAAGACACTGAGATCCAAAATCGGTCTCCAGTCCCCTGTTTTCTTTGGAACTAAAAGAACCTTGAGTAGATTCGGATCCTTGTTGGTCTGCTGGCACTGACTGAATTGCTCTTTTGCAAGCAGTTTTGAAATTTCCAAAGCTGCTATATCCCTTTGGTGGAACATCTGGAAGGGATTTTTGACTGATTTGGGAAGCGAAGAAAGGGGATAGAATAGCCAATGATGGACTGTACCCATTTGTCTTGAGTCAGGGATAGCCAGGCTTCTGGGTACAGTGACAAACTTCCCCGACTGCCTCGAAGATGGGCAGTCGGGCAACCTCAGGGATGCTGAAAGGGCTTGTCAGGAAGGCTTCCCGATTGCCCTGGTTCTCGGACCCCCTGCCCCTAGGCGGCGTCTACCATTGTTATTCCCACCTCTGCCTCTGGTAGGAAAAGCGATCTGTCGTCAGGCAGAGTCCCTTGAGATTGTTTACGGAACCACATCTTCCCACCCTTCTGGCCTTTGGGGTAAGGCCTAGAAGGAGTCGAAAACGGGACTCCGGCAGAAAGGGTCTTGCCATCAGTCTCGCACCTAGTCAGGGTTTCTTTCACTTGAGGACCAAAGAGATGATCCATCAAAGGGGAGTTCGTGAAAGACGTCTTGAAAGGGTCCCTACACCTGTCCCTTCTGCTCGCTCCATCGGCCGCATAAGAGAGGGCATGGAGGAGTTAGATATGGAATTAGGGTAGCCAGCTGCGTGTTCATTTTATCTTGGAAACCCGCAGCTGTAGGATCCTTAACATTTCACTCGCTTCCTTGATCAAGTCCCTTTGAAGGCAGTGAAATGGCACAGGTAATTCAGTGAGCATGGTAAATGTCGCTGAGGAGAACATCCGCTTCCTATCCATGGACCTAGATTCCTTGTTAGGTGGATGGACAGGCACTGAAGGATCAGCCAGTTCCTTCTTTGTGGCAGCAGCTACCACCATAGCATCCACAGAAGCTCCTTTTGATAAAAATTGCTTGTCTGATGGAGCTGTGATGAATTTAGAGGGTCTCCTGGGAGTGGGGTCCACTGAATCAGGAGCCGTCCATGCCTTCTTAGCAACCACCTGCATGAGGGGGACACCCAGGAGGTGGAAGGGCGAGAGCCAAACGCCTCAAGATACACAGATTCCTCCGAAGGGTTGAGGGCTGGCCAATTTCCCCTCTGTTTCAGGATCTCCAGAATGTCTGCAAATGAGACATCTTCAGAACCTCAGAATCATCAGATCTGTGTCTGGCGTGATAGACTCAGGTGAGTCAATGTGCTTCCTCTTGCACTTCCTCTTCGAGGGGCTCTTCTGCCAAATCAGGAGAGGCCTCGGAAGAGGATGAAATTCCACAGGGGCTCCTGAGGAGCTGGCTCTCTGCGGTCCGGGATGAGGGAGTGAGTCGACTTGACCCTGAGGCAGCATAGAGGGAGCCGACTGTGGAGTAGAGCCAGGCTCTAACACACTCCGCATGACCTCGAATGCACCCCTGTCAGGCAGAGCCAGAGGTCCCCGCTCCGAGGAGCTAAGAACCCCTCTGCACCGACAGTGATGGCTCCGAGGTGCACCGAGAGGGAGAGGGGTCGGACAAGGGTCGATGCCACTGAAGTCCGCCGAGATTCCTCCAAAGAAGAAAGCGGAGCCGAAGACAATTGTCTCGGCTCGGTGATCACAGTCTCGGTTCAACTCAAAGAGTCGAGGGAGGAAAGAGTTGATGGACGGGGCAGGCACCGACTGATGAGTCGGGCTCTGAAGCATCTGGGCTAGTGCCTCGGACTTAAGTAGTCGACTCACCACTCTGTGCAGGTCATGATCGGACAGCCTCGATGACCTAGAGGAATGAGACCTTTGGCTCCGTTCAGACAGCAGGGGAGATCCTGGAGCCGAATGAGCGGAGCAGAAGGTGACCTAGACCTCTTTCTAGTTGTCGGCTCCGAAGGTCTGGTGCTCAATAACCTCAGCTCCGGCCCACAGAAACTGTGGACTGAGACTTATCGGCTCCAGCCGGAGCCGATAAAGGCAAAGGTTGAACAACCTGAGGTCTCGGCTCAGAGCCGGGCCGAAGACCTCGATGCCTTAGAGGGCTTCCCTGTTGAAACTGACAGGGAATCCTCTGGCTTCAATAAGCCTCTCAGAATCAACTTTTTTCTTTCCTGCAGGACCCTGGGACTGAAGCCATGGCACACAGCACAGGAGTCCTGCAGGTGCAAAGGCCAGACAATAGACACAAGAAGTGTGGCGTCTGTCAGAGACATTTTCTGACAGCAGCATCACACTTCTTGAATCGAAGACCTTTGCTTCTTTAGACATTTCCCTAACTGACAGGTGTACACAAACACACACCCAAACACACAAGTTATACCCTGTCAGCAAAATAATAATTTTAGTAGTAATACTAGAATTAAGTAGGATAAAATTAAAGTAAACTACACAAACACTCCACTAGGGAAGGGAAGGCCTAAGGCCCAAAGGAAGAACCAAAGGTTCTTTTAGTAAAGAAACGGAAAAATTAGGGTCGGGATAAAGTTTTATAATCTACACTAATCTAGGAAGAATTTAACTTAAAAGGGGAAAAGATTAACTTTTAGAAGAAAAAGCTAACACTCACCAGGAAGAAGCAACCAACCTGCTGTAGATCTGAGGTAACTCTCGCCTAGCATTGTGGGATATAAGGGGAGCCTCGGGCGGTGGAACCAACTCTCGAGCTTTTAGAACCCATCCAGCAAGAATGAAGGCGAGATAGACAACTTAACATCTATGGTTACACATATTTGAATAGACTTAGCATAGATAATAAGAAGTTACATTTCAGTGTTATTAAAGAAGACTAGTTGAGAGAAGAGAAGAAAGCAATATAGTGTTGATAAAGGTAATAAAGGAAGATAATGAAAAATGAAAAAGGAAAAGCAGTTAGGTAATAAATCTAGAAGTAATATGAGTCACTTTAATGAATCCCGTACTAGCAAGGACTGTGCAGGAGAGGAAATATAGTAGTATTTAATATAAAACAGAATTAGAGAAGAGAATGAAAAATAAGTTGGAGAGAAGAAAATAGATTCAGAGATGAGAATCTAGAATCATTCAGGTAAAAATGGATAAGTTGGTCAGTCAGGTTTAGAACAGGGGCACATCCAGTGTGTTTTCAGGAAGAGCTTAAGCTTATTTTTAAACAGAGTAGTTGAGGGAAGTGTGGTAAGTTCAGAGGGAAGTAGGTACCAGGTTTTTCCAATGGAAATAGAAAACAGAGAGTCTCCAGCTCTATTGTTTGATTTGTTGATGTATACAAGAGATTTTTGTGATGATCTTAGGGACTTAAGGTTCTCATAGGGGTGGATAAGATTTGATAGGATGGGTGTTTTGTCAGGTTGATACAGTATTTTGTGGACGATGGTCAGTTGATTATATTTTAGATGTTGTTGAAATTCAAGCCATCCAAGGTGCTTTAGATTAATACAGTGATGAGTTCTGTAAGGATTTCCTGTGGCATATCTGGCTATGCTATTATAGGAGTTTTCTAGTTTTTTAAGGTTATTTTTTGACAGATTGGTAAAAATGGGTGAGGCATAAAGAAGGGTGGAAATAAGGTGGGTGTGGGCAATGGTAATTCTAGTTGCAGGAGTGAGGAAGGATTTGATTCTGTAAAGAGAGCCTATTTTTTTATTGGTAGTTTTCAGAATGTTGTTGATATGGGCATCAAAGTTTAGGTTATTATCTAAGGTGATACCTAGTAGTTTGGTAGTTTGATCTTGGGATATGATTGTACCGTCATGGGATGATACAGAGAGGTCTATTGGTGGAGATTTACTGGTAGGTGTGAAAAGGAGAAGTTTAGTTTTTTTTGGGTTTAATAAGAGGCAGCGTTTTGTAAACCATAGTTCTACAGAGTTAAATGTGTTTTGAGATAGGGAGTGAAGTTCAGATACAGATGAAGCAGTGCATATAAGTGTAGAGTCATCTGCGTATTGGATGCATGTAGCTTGTGGAATTACTAGGTGCAGGTCATTGGTGAATATAGAGAACAGGAGAGGGCCCAGTATGGAGCCTTGAGGAACACCAATATTAACAGGTAGCTGAGTAGAGCGTTGTTCCAGAGTACAGCTTGATGTCTGTTATTTAAGTAGGTATGGAACCATTTTATAGCTAGTGTGTCAAGAGAGAGAGATTTGAGAATGTTTATGAGTATAGTGTGGTTTACCATGTCAAAAGCTTTGGATAGGTCTATGAAAAGTGCAGAGGAGAGCATGTTAAGGTTTCGGTTGTTATTGATAGTGTCAATAAAGGAAAGGAGGGCAGTAGTTGTGCTATGGGAAGGTCGGAAGCCATGCTGGGTGTTGGAAAGCAGGTTATTTTGGAGAAGATGGTCTAGCAATTGCCTATGGATACATCTTTCCATGATCTTAGATAGAGGAGAAAGTATGGCTATGGGACAATAGTTAGAAATTTCAGTGGAGTCTCCTCCTTTGTGAAGGGGAATAATATGAGAGACTTTCCAGAGTTTGGGGATATATCCTTCAGTGATGGTTCTATTAATGAGGATGGAGATGGGGTAAGCAATTGATTTGGCTGCTATCTGTAGATATTCAGATGGTAGTTGGTCAGCAGAAGGAGTACATTGTTTCAGTTTTTGGATAAGATATATTGAATAAAAGTAGGTATTACTATATTCAGGACCTTTCCATAAAATAGAAATATTGTCCAAAAACTGACATGTAAAACCACATCTTGAAAAAACAAGAAATTAAAAACAAATCTCCTCTCCCAGTCTAGTAAAACCAGGCTGGCATAAATCGGGCACAAGGAGCACCCACAGTAATGCCCCTGGTTTATTTAAACAGCTCTCCTTCAAAAGAAATGTATGATTATTATCTAAAACCATTGACATCAACTCTGCTTTTAAGTTAATATTATCATTTGAGAAGGAGGTATACTTGACCATACTATTATGGAAAGATTCCAACCCTTTTTCTTTAGGGATGACAGAAAACAAGTTTACCACATCAATGGTCAAGAAAATTAAATCTTTGCTCCATAACTCACTTTTCCGTCTCCCTACAAATCTCATGAATCGATAATTAAATGTGGAGTTGCACTATATACAGATTTCAACCAACAATCGATACAGACTGCCAAGGGATATATTTCTGATCCCTGAGCTGCTACTATGGGTCTAATGGGAGGTTTAAGTAAATTTGTGGCTTTTCCACACTCAAAAAACTTACAAGTCTCTGCAGTAATTCTTTGGTCAAGCAAAAATTCCTCTAAATACAAAATCGATCCATAGATAGGCAACATTATTCTCGTTTCTTGATACAGCGGAGTAAAAATCAGTATCATTAAGTATGTTGGCCATTACATTTGAATATTCAAAAGAATCAAAATGGATGGTGCACCCGCCCTTTTCTGGTTTCATTACGTGGATATACTTATCTTATACTTATCTCATATACTTATGGCAGTTACTGCAAAGAATCACTGGCCACTAAAATATACCACAAAAACCACCAAGCAAAACATGATGAAGTAAACTAAACCACTTAGCCAGTGAAAAAAAACTGCACACTGAGGAAATGTAAGAAATAATTTAATAAAAATACTCAACGCCTCGGCAAAACACAGCCTTCTTGGAGTTAATACAAGCAGTAAAAAACACACTTCTTAAATACATAAACCCAATAAAACCAAATAACCAATTAACTAATTAAATCAATTAAGTCACAGAAGGGCTTTCCAATTACATTCCTTATTCAAGCCCCTAGGACTAAGAGTATCTAATTTAAGAATAAAAATTGTCTCTAAAGTGCACTGTATTTTTAAGGGCAATGTCATCTTTCTCAATAACTTGCTCCAAAATACATGCCTTTAAATCATTGGAAAGCCCTTCTGTGACTTAACTGATTTAATTAGTTAATTGGTTATTTGTTTTTATTGGGTTTATGTATTTAAGAAGTGTGTTTTTTACTGCTTGTATTAACTCCAAGAAGGCTGTGTTTTGCCGAGGCGCTACAGTATTTTTAATTACATTATTTCTTAGATTTCCTCAGTGTGCAGTTGTTTCACTGGCTAAGTGGTTTATTTTACTTCATAGTGCTTTGCTTGGTGTTTTTTGTGGTATATTTTAATGGCCAGTGATTCTTTGCTGTAACTGCCACGAATTTGTCATGAAGTTGTGCATATTGACTGATATTGGTGGATTGTAATGACAGAAGTTGAGTGGCCTTTTATGGTTGAAATGTTCTGAATTGGGCAGCTTTGTCATCAGCGGTTCATACGGTTTGTTTCATTCCTTACTGAAAAAATGTTCAAAACTATAAATTTAAAACACGCTCCAACAAGTAGTGCTGTATTATACAAGAGATATAATTTAGTTATTATATATTATAGGTTCATAGGTAAATACTAGGCTATCTACCCTAGGGCATTTATAAGCCTAGCTAGAGTGTGTTTGGCTTTCGCCTCCTTGTTAGATTAGTTAATTGTGCCTCTGTATAGTAGGTCACAGAGGATAGCCCTTTAAGGTTAGTTTACTGTTCCTCTGTCTAGCAGGGACACAGAAGAGATCCCAGGGGTAAACTTACGATCTCCCATCCACTCGTCAAGATTTCTCTTGAAGACGGTCAGTGAGAGGTTCTGCCTAACATGAATTGGGATTCTGTTCCAGAGTGAGGGGAGCCTCTAGGATATGAATCTCTCCCTTGAATTGGGATTCTGTTCCAGAGTGAGGGGAGCCTCTAGGATATGAATCTCTCCCTCCAGCATGTCCTGTTTATTGCTGTGCTGAGGTTTAAGTCCCTGGAGCGTGTAAGCTCTAAGGGATTTGGATTTCCTGAGGTGGAGCATGTCCATTAATTCTGCGTTAGACATGGCTCTGTACGTCAGGCATAAATCACCTCTGAGTAGGCGATAAGCAACTGAGTACATCTGGAGTTTCTTTAGTAAAACTGCAGAGGGCTTCTGTTTGAGGCCCGTGATCCTCTTGGCGAGGTACTTTTGGGGTCTCTCCAGTTGCTGCAGGTGTCGGGTAAGGTACATCCCAAATGGGGCATTGTATTCAATTATGGGCCTGATGAAGTGATGAGTAGAGGGCACAATGACCTCTCTAGATCTAGATGTGAACCCTTTTAAAGATAAGGTGGGCTATATAGAAGGTTTTTCTAACCACTTTGGCAACGTGATTGTCAAAGGAGAGATTACTATCTACTTGGGTCCCCAAATACCTAATTACTTCTTCCGTACTTAATGGATTACCTTCTATGTGGGAATTTGTGGGCACTTTGTTTTTCCCTAAGGGGATGACTATGCACTTTTTTGCATTTAGTTTAAGGCCGTGGCTCTGGCACCAGGTATCAGTCTCTGTGAGGCCTTTTTGGAGGATGCTTGTGTCAGCCGGAGAGTCGATTATGGCTCCCAGTTTGCAGTCATCTGCGAACTTGGTCAGCCATAGTCCTCCCGTGTTAGCCTGTACCTCAGAGAAGTATATACCGAACAAGAGAGGTCCCAGGACTGAGCCTTGTGGGACGCCACTTGTAACTGGTTTAGAGTCGGACATGGCACCTGCAATTCTGACCATGTGAGTTCTATCCCTGAGCCAGTTTGCAACCCATCTTGTGACATAGGGGTTGATATTTAAGCTGGTAAGCTTATTTATGATGCTCGAGTGGGGTATTGTGTCGAAGGCTTTTGCGAGGTCCGGGTAGGCTGTGTGGACTACCTTCCCCTCATCTATGGCCTTGGTAACTGTTTCAAAGAAGTCAACTAGGTTTAAGAGGCAAGATCTGCCCTTAACAAAGCCGAATTGGGTAGGGTCCAGTGTCTAGAGGTTCCCAATGTCTTTGTTTAGGAGTTCCATGATGATACGCTCTATAGCTTTGCAGACCAGACTAGTCAGGCTTATAGGGCGATAGTTCCCAGGGTCCATTGTGGCACCACCTTTGTGGAGCAGGACCACTGTTGCTGCACGCCATTCTTTGGGTACATATCCTGTAGTTAGGCTGAGTTTGAACAGTGACTTTATGTGAGGGTTCAGTTCTTCTTGGAGCTCGTGTAAGACGCAGCCTGGGACACAGTAAGGTCCCACTGATGCTGTGTTTTTTGCTTTGGAGAGGGCAGCCTTCACCTGTGCATCTGTGATGTCTGGGAGGCTACATTCTGCTGGGACAGACATTTGTTCTTCTGGGGGGGAAGGGGGGGGGGAGAAGCTTGCACTGAACCGGTCTGCCAGGATGTTGGCAATGTCTGTGGGTTCAGTGTATTTTTTGCCATTTTGTACTAACTCAGAGCATACCTGGGAGTTGCCATCTAGATTCCTGACATAACTAAAGAAGGCCTTGTGATTATCCCTAGCGTCCTGGGCAATTTTTCTTTCAAAGCTGGCCTTTGATGATTTTATGAGGCATCATAGTTTCTTGCTAGTACTGATCAGAGATGCCTTCCCTTTTTGGGATTTTGCTCTATCATGTAGTAGCTTCCTCCTTCTGTTGTATAGCTTATTTATGGCAGGGGTCCACCAGACAGGTCTCCTGCTTTTGGAGGAGTGAGTCTTGGTTTTATTTGGGATAGCACGATCCATGCATTCCTGAAGGTGCTCATAGAATGTATTTGAAAAGGATTCTGCAGTTCGGGCAGTATTTTCCACTGGCCCTGGGGATTTGAAGGATTCCACCTCGGTTTTGAGAAGTGTGAAATTTGCTTTTGAGAAATTTTTCACAGTGGTTTCCTTGGCTGGGGGTGGGAACGGGATATGGATGTCCAGTGAGATTAGTTTATGGTCTGATCTTACCAATGAGGGGTTTAACTCTGGTGTGTTGGTGATGACCAGGTCCTATATGTTGTCCCTTCTTGTGGGAGTGGTGACCAGTTGTTCCATAGCGTTTGAGTTTATAAATTCTAGGAACCATTGGGCAAGGGTGTTTGGGCTTGAGTAGTTTTCCCAATCAATGTTTGGGTAGTTGAAGTCACCCAATATTATGGTGTTTGGAGAGACCTTCATATTCTCCAATGTTCTCAGGAAAGCCGAGTGAGGTTCCTGAGATTGGGAGGATGATCTGTAGCAGGCTACAAACTGAAAGGCAGTTTTGCCCACTGTTAGTTGCACATGGATGGTCTCCGATGCTTTGTGCAGTGCCACTAACCTGGAGGTGTGGGTATCTTTGATGAATATGGATACTCCCCCTCCTTTTGTGTTTCGGTCCGAGTTTTGGGACTGAAAAGCATGGCATGAGTTATAACCTGGTAGTGCTGGAGTGCTCTCGGGAGCCTTGAACCAGTTTTGTTACTGCACAGATATCGATATTCTCCATACTGAGGAGAGCATAGAGTGCGTGCATCTTGAGATTTAGACTTCTGGCATTGAGTAGCATTACCCTTAGTTTTTTTCTCCTTGTGTTTTCTATGGAGGTGGATTTGTCCTTTGAGTCTTGCCTAAAAAAGGCACTATGGAGGTGGCAAGAGCCTTAGCCAGTATTCGAAAGCCCAGGGGTGACAGGTGCAAGCCGTCCCTAGCGAAGCAACATGGCTTGTCGAGCATGTCATCCCAGGCTGACAGACACTGGATCCCCTTTGAATGACACCAATACTTTAACCAATTGTTAAAATTGATCATTTTGTCTTTATACTGTGGCATCATTCTTGGTGAGGGCAGGATGTTACTCAAGGTCAGGGTCATACCGGCCTGGGCTACATGATGAGAGATCTCCTCTATGTCTCTTTTCATGTAGTCCAGGGAGGCAGGTCTCCGGTCATTCACACCAGCATGTTCATGTAGTCCAGGGAGGTACATCTCCGGTCATTCACACCAGCATGGACAATGACTGAGTCATATTTGTACTTGCTTTGGAGTGACCTCAGTGCTAGTGTTATGTGGTGGATCCTGGTGCCCGACAGGTAGCTTACAGTGACCATCTCCTTGTTCAGTCTGGTGAGTGGGACGTCAGTGTGTCTGACATTAGAGTCACCTATTACAAGTGTAGTTGGTGTGTTGTTCAGCCTTAAGGGCTGTGACTGTGTGGCACACTGACTTTGTGAAGTATGTGCTACGTGGGTATTGTTGTGGGGTAGCGGTTGCTTGGATGTCTGCTTTGGAGGTCTCTGCTGCTTTGGCAGATTTTTATTTAGAGCCTCCGAGTATGTTATTGTGTGTTTATGTGTTTGGTTTGCTGATGCGATAGGTCTATGTGAGACTGGATTAGTGGTGTGAGTGGTTACCTTCTCCCCCTGACTGACTGTGCCAGTCTTGGGTTGAGACAGCTCAGCCTCCAGTTTGGCTGTATAGTTGCATCTCTCACATATATTTGAGCTTGTTGGGAGGAGGACGGGTGGTCTGTGTACATAAGGCAATTGTAACACTGCCTCAAGATTCCCACATTCACTAGCTGGACTGGAGAGTAAACATGAAACTGTCTTTTGGACATGCCAAAATAGTATAAGGAACTGTTTATTGACTGATCAGAAAGGACCAACAGGGAGTCAAGTACTTATAGAGAGTATAAGAGGGTGTAGTGCTTTAGTTTGTTAGTGTTTACTTATAAGATTTGAGCAAGTGCAGGTCTTTAGAAGGAAAATGGAGTGCAACTTTGAGAGTTAGAACAGTTCTAAGGGAAAAAGTGAAGAGTAGACTTTGTGGAGCCAGGAATAGTTTAAACGGCGCTGCCCGATGCTGCGCGGTGCGCAAAATCGTGCAAAACCGCTCAAATGCGGGTTTTAAAGCAGGGAAACTGAAAAGAGATAGGAACTGACCCAAAACGGCCAATAAGCTACTAGTTTCTGGGCTGAGACCACTTCTCCAGGGACAGATAGGCTGCTCAAAGCTCCCCACTCTCACTGGTGAGCAGAAAAGCTTCCTCCTATCCAAGTAAGGATATGGGCAACACAGGAAACTATACCACAGTCCGGAATTCAGCAAAGCCTGAAATCTGGACTAATCTAGTTCAGTAAGGCGGGAAAAAGAATATTTTTTTTTTTTTTCTTGTTTTTTTGCAGAGAATAACAGAAAATCACACAGAAAATACTGTAAATGCTATAAACAGGCTAGCACACTTGTGTGTGTAGCCTACAATTAAACAATACAAAAAATGACTTTTTAGAAAGTGCAACTGTAAAGGCAGGTAAGGCAATACAATTTTAAACTTTTTCAAACACAGATCAGTTAGAAACTCGCTTTTTAGGCGGGAAAATGCAGTCGGAGCAGAAAACAAAGAAAAAAATAACTAAATCAGTTGAAAGTCTCTCTTAGGTCTCTCTGTTGTCTGCATCACTCTGCAGGACACCATGAAGAGCTGTGCTGAGTTGTCAGCAAGGTGAATCTAAGACCTTCTGCATGGTCCTAAAATGTGTGCAAAGAGCCTATGATTTGAAAACAGCCCAAAAGGTAAACTTAACCCACCACTGGCCAGATGCATTTTCTTTGAATGCAGGTTTCAATGCTGTTTCAATGAATGTGAGCTTCAAAGGCAGAAAAGTTTTAATGCCAAGTCTGTTTTCACTGTAAGATTGCATTGATTTAGTAAATGTCTATCAGTGTTTGCGCTATAAATTTGAAATAAAAGTTGCAAATTAAATCCAAATATCTGTAATCATTGTAGAAGTAAAGCAGAAAACAGTATGCATAGAACTTTGAACAGTATTTATGGCAACTGGGGAGAAATAGCCAAGTAATGGGACACTGGAATGGCTGCGTGGGGGGGGGCTAAGTTGGGGGCCCCTGGGTTTGCACCCCCCCTGCAAAAAATCCTGCAAGCTCCCCTGGTACAGATGGGGGTGTATGCAAGTTTTATGCTAGACTTGTGTGGCACAGAGGATGGGCAGGCTACATGGGGATAGACTGAAGTAATGTGGCTCAAACAGATTTCGGGAGGTGTTATATGGCATTTCAAATAGATTTTGGGAGGTGTTATATGGTAGCCAACTTGCTTCACTTCATTAGAAAAAAAGAAAAAACAGGAGTAGTGAGTGAGCTGGGAAAAGGAAATGGAATAATATGAGATATTTGGAATTAGACCGACTAGCGAAGGGTTACTATGCAGACGGGTAGCCAGCAGGAATAAGGAATCCCTAATGCAGAAGTTTTAGAAGGGCCTGTTGAAATTAAAGCTGCTTTCCACAATAAACAAGTATCTTATTTGCAAATTTAGAAGACATCAATATATACAAAATGAGTAACATCTACGGGTTGAATATCTGATCCTGGGATGCTGTACTGGGCATCTGTCCTACACAGTTTCATAATCTGCCCCATCAAACCACGGAAATCAGCTAGCACAGAAGCATCAGGTAAACTCACACATTAAAGTAATACCAAATCCATCATTCAAAATTATTTATATCAACTATGAACACTGACAGCAGGTCCCCCCCCACCCCACTTCTGAGGTGATCCACTGCCCAGTGGTTCAAACTCTGCATTCTGTTTTCTTAAAACTGATGTTTATATGAGAAGAAATTTATTTGCTCTTTCCCCAAGACACACATCCCTCTTCCCACCACTACTTTGTTACTGGTTTCAAATTGTAATTAATATGCAATAAATTCTATCTTCTAACTCCTTCTACATAAAGTGCATGGCATTGCATTAAATTACTCGGTACAATAACATGGCAATAACACTGACACACATGATCTCATTTTACCTTCATTCAATCTCTTAATTTTCATGTGTGCATCATGCTGGGGAGACATCAAAAACAGTAAAAAGCATTACAGGCTCCACTGAGGCAGTCAAATAACCAAAATTAAAATTTTACTGAGCTCTGTTTCTTCAGTTTTCCAGACACACAAATGGATAATATTGTGCTACTATAAAAAAGGCTCATCAGTTCCTTGTGAGAAGTGGGGCATTAATTGAAGGGTGGTAATGCAAGTTGCACTTTTTTCCTTTGAATTTAGAAGTCTACTGCACACACAGATCCAATTGTTAAGGGACCAAGCAAGAATTACTGCTCTTGTTCAGGAAGTCATTCCAAGTTGAACTGGGAACCAACCGGCGACTGCAGATGCTATGGCATCTCGAAGGCTATTTCATGTAGTTTGTGTGTGGAAATGTTCAACTTGTGTTGCAGTAACAAACGGAACATGGCGGCCTTACAGCACTTGTTTGTTTAGCTTGGTTCTCACCAGGAATCAGTGCATGTTCCGTAAAAGATTAACAAAGGGCTCACAAGCAAGATCAAATCCTTCAGAGATCATTACTAACTAAAAACTGCTACATCAGCAAAGGACAGCCAAGACATTTATTATTTTACTGAGCTCCTGCCCTGAGCATATAGGTAATATCCTTTCAAATTAATTCACAACCTTCTCCCTTCTGCAGTCTCTAAACTTCCAAGCACAGAGCTTACAGTTCATACTACAAACAAAAATACTGACGCTGTACCTCTCAGTTGTCCAGATTTTCACAGAACGTCCAGATTTTTGCCTTAATTTTTTTTGTCTGTTCTTCACAAAATATTGGTTTTCTGGCAAATTGCTGGCTAATTAATGAGGATTGAAATTGGGAAATAATGAAAGACATTTGAGGTTCAGACTATATATCCATCAAAAAAAAAAATCATGCTGATGCAAAACCTTGTATTCCATCAACTTCCCAAGTTTGTAAAAGCATTATTTAAAAACTGCCCCTATTTTTTGGCCTTTGCCCCCCCATTTTTTATAGCATTGTTCAGATTTCTTGCTAAAAGATGTTGAGAGGTATGACTGACACTGTCGGTTCACATAACATACCAGGCTAAGGTCAGTACTAAATACTCCCTGTCAGGCCTCCTCCTTAAACTATTCAACTACAGTCTCTCCACTAGTCATGCCCCAGAAGTCCCACCACGGACTGTAGCAACTAACAGAAGTAGCAGCCTCACCAGCATCATTTACAAGGAATCACCGGGGCACACAGGCAATCGACAATCCCGAGACCCTAAACAATTTAAATTTCTAAAAAGGTAGAACATGCCTATCAAATCTTGTTGATTTCATTGTAAAAAAAAAAAAGTATTAAGAGCACTGCATGAGGGTAACGTCATGCATACACAGAAGCCTTAACACAATGCTCCATTATTCCTTTGACAAACTGGTCTAACAACATAAATCCCTAAGCAACCCACTGGGTTGTAAACTGCTGGACTGACAAACACCATTATATTTGAGTTAATGGTACACTATATTCTAAGAAACTTGTTACCAGTGATGTATCCCATGTTCATAGGTTCATAGGTAGGTAACTAGGCTACTGGCCCTAGGGCTTGTACAAGCCTAGCCAAAAAGGTACCCTGGCTTTCGCCACCCAAGAAAATTATTTTCCTGTGCCCCTGTCAAGCAGAACCACAGAAGTGATCCCCGGGGTGAATTTCCTATTACCCATCCAATCATCAAGATCTTTCTTGAAGAGTGCCAATGAGGAGCTCTGTTTGACATAGGTAGTCTGTTCCAGAGTATGGGAAGTCTCTGGGACAGGAATCTATCCCTCCAGCATGTTCTGTTTATTGTGGTGACAAGGTTTAGGTCCCTTGAGCGTGTAGCTCGGAGGGATTGGGATTTCTTTAAGGGGAGCATGTACAACAGCTCTGGGTTTGACATAGCTTTGTATGTTAGACAGAGATCGCCTCTGAGTACACGATATGCGGAGTAAAGCTGGAGTGTTTTTAGACGGTCTGCGTAAGGCATCTGTTTGAGGCCAGTAATCCTCTTTGTGAAGTATTTTTGCAGCCTTTCCAGTTGTTGTAGAGGTCTTGTGAGGTACATACCAAAAGGGGCGTTGTACTCTATAATGGGTCTAATGAGTGATGAGTAGAGGGGAACAATGACCTCTTTTTCTGAATGAGAAACCTTTTGTGATGAGGTGTGCCACATAGAAGGATTTCCAGACCACTGTGGCAATGTGATTATCAAAGGAGAGACTACTGTCCACCTGTGTCCCAAGGTCTCTTATCACACTTTCGGTGTTAAGTAGACTACCTACTATGTGGTAGTTCATGTGTACAGAGTTTTTACTAAAGGGGATGACAATGCACTTTTTGGCATTGAGCTTGAGACCATGTCTTTGACACCAGGCATCTGTCTCAGTGAGGCCCTTTTGTAGGATGTCCACATCGTTAGGAGTTTAGATTATGGCTCCTAGTTTGCAGTCATCTACGAATTTATTTAGCCAAAGACATTCTGTGTTAGCCTGTACTTCAGAGAAGTAGATACCAAACAGGAGAGGACCCAGGACTGAACGCTGTGGTACTCCATTTGTCACTGGTCTGAAGTCTGATTTGGAGTCTGCTACTTTCACAGTGTGGGTTCTGTCAGTAAGCCAGTTGCCAACCCATCTTGTGACATAGGGATTTATACCTAGTTTAATGAGTTTATCTATAATTCCAGAGTGGGGGATGCTGTTGAATGCCTTGGCGAGATCTAGATAGGCTGTGTGAACCACGTTACCCTCATCTATGGCTTTGGTGACTACTTCAAAGAAGTCTATCAGGTTTAGAAGACATGATCTGCCTCTTACAAATCCAAACTGTGTGGGGTCCAGAGTTTGGAGATCTCCAATGTCTTTGTTTACGAGTTCCATGATGATACGTTCCATGGCCTTACAGACTAGGCTCGTCAGGCTAATGGGACGGTAGCTCCCGGGGTCTGTTGTGGCCCCCCCCTTTGTGGAGTGGGATAACAGTCGCAGTGCGCCATTCAATGGGCACAAAGCCTGAGGTGAAGTTATGATTGAACATGGTACTTAGGTGGGGTGTCAATTCATTCTGTAGTTCATGCAGAAGGCAGCCTGGGATGTTGTCAGGTCCCATGGATGCTGTGTTCTTGGCTTTGGAGAGTGAGGTTTTTACCTGTGCAGCCGTGATTACAGGAAGTTTGCATTCTTCCGGTATAAAGATGGGCCCTTTAGAGGGTGAGAGGGGGGTAAAGTTAGCACTGAACCTGTCTGCCAGGATGTTGGCAATATCAGTTGGTTCTGTATATTTAGTGTCATTGTGCTGTAACTCAAGAGCAGATCTGAGTGTTGCCATTGAGATTCTTGACATAGCTATAGAATGCTTTGTGGTTGTCTTTAGAATCAGTGGCAATTTTGTTTTCATAACTAGCTTTGGAGGATTTTATGAGGGATCTCAGCTTCTTACTGCGGCTGACCAGGGAGTTCCTCCAATCGTGGGATTTTACTCTTTTTTGCAACAGTTTCTTTCTTCTGTTGTAGAGTTTGTTTATGGCAGAAGACCACCAGATTGGCTTCCTTTTTTTGGAGGATAGCATCTTGGTTCTGTTAGGGATAGCATGATCCATGCACTCGTGTAAGTGCCTATAAAGTGCATTTGTGTAGGATTCAGCAGTCGTACCTCTATTGTCCATCTGCATGGGTGTTGTGAAGTTTGCCACTTCTGTCTTAAGAAGCGTGAAGTTGGCTTTGGAGAAATTTTTTACGGTTGTTTCCCTAATGGGGGTGGGAGCGGAATGTGGATGTCTAGGGTGATGAGCTTGTGGTCAGATCTGACCAACAAGGAGCTGACCTCTGGTGTGGAACACCGGCCACCCATGTTGGTGATGACCAGGTGTAGGATATTGCTGCCCTTGGTGGGGGTGTGGATAAGTTGATCCAAGGCGTTGGAATTGATGATTTCCAGAAAACGTTGAGCAAAAGAGTTTGTACACGAGTAGTTTTCCCAGTTAATGGTAGGGTAGTTGAAATCACCCATTATTAGAGTGTTGGGTTGTACCTTAATATTTTCCCGTGCATCAAGAAAAGAGGAGTTTTAGGATTACGTCTATTGGGCATTTACTCCTTTGATGTCATATCTAACACTAAAGGTCTTTGGGTGACAAAGTTTGTGAATTACTGCAAGCTTGGAGCAGTCATCCACTTTCATAAAGACAAGTGGATCCTACAAGAAAGTCTACATTGGATAAATACATTGGACAAACTTGTTGAGTCAAGATCACACTCGATCTAAGGCTAACTGCACCAAAATATACCATTATACAAAACCTCGCTCACATCTACCATATAAACAATACCTCTAAAACGGACATCCTTATAGGCACCTTCATGCACCCTCAGACATCACAATAGAGAGGCATCTTCATGAATTCTCCTCTGAACACCACATATTCTCAGTTGTTAAGAAAGCCTTCTACCTCACTTAACTGATTACAAAGAGTATCTCTCCTTGGTCAAAATAAATAACTCTCATTCACTCATCCCTCATCAGGTCCAGAAAAAAATGTGCCCTTTAGTATGCAACTATAAAAAAACCTAATGACTTGGAAAAATAAAGACTCGGGTATGCTCTCCCTAAGTTAACAAAGGCCCCATCCCTCTTTTCTGTGGTCTCCTACAGAATCTTACTGGATAATCTATGGCTGGGCTACAAAGCTACAAATGACTCAAATTCTGCTTCACCTTTACATTTCAGTAAAACTGATAGCAACACATGTACAAGATTATGGGGCCTAAATCTACTACTGCAACAGAAATTAAACTTGCTGACGAGACAGCTACCATTCCTTAAGAACTCTCCACCTCTAGAACAAACTCCTGCTTTCTAAAATGTAAACCTTCTCCCTCACTATCAAACTCCAGATTAAATGAATGGATGGGAAACCACAAATTTAATCCAGGTCAAGCCCCCTGTCTGTTATAGTTAGGTGAAATAACCAGTTGGGTCGACCAGTAGGATTGCAGTGACTAGGTTTAAAAAAGCATAGCTGGTCTATTGCCTAGTAGGCACCTATGAACATATATACAAAGGTAATTTGCTGACCATGTTTGCTGTGCAAACTCAAGTCCGTCATCAACAATCCCGATGAACCACATATCCTCAAAGAGGGCCTTAACTATAAAAATAGTGTCAGGACCATGGACTCAAGCTTAATGTAAAAAGAAAAAGTCAGTATTGCACTCTTAAGAAAACACCTCGCAACTGCCATATTTATTTATTTATTTATTTTCAGTTTGATTACCGGGGAAGTCCACTGGGCCAAGGTGTGCCCATTTTCAGTGGAGGCCCAGGGAGAAAAGCTCCATAAGCAATACAATGAAATAAAGATTACATAATGTTAAAGGTAAAATACAAGAGTAAAATTCATACAGTCAGGAAATACAAATACATAAAATGTGCATAATAAGACAGTGCAAATTCAGATTTTTTTTTGTGGCAATACAGATATTTACAATATTTACATACTTGGAGTCAAGTGAATGTCAGCTGAGTCTGGTTAAGCTTGAGGGTAGAGAGGAGCAGGAGTATGGAGTGTTCAGTGGAGAGAGATCCCTAGAATTTATATCAGGTGAAAGCAGGAACATTTCCATTTGGATGACAGGTATAAGAAAAGTTGGGTCTTGAAGGATTCAGAGTTGGGTATAGTCCTAAGAGAAGGAGGGAGGGAGTTCCATTTTTTACCTAGAGAGAAGGAGAGTAGAAGCTGGCCGGCGAGACGTTTGGGTTTGTGGATGGAGATTAGGTTTTGGTGTTCAGATCTCAGAGATCTGTTTGGGGTGTACGGTGGAAGGATGTTTGTTAAGGCTGGGCATGAATCTGGGTAGAATATTAGTTTGTGAGCGGTGGTTAGTTGGAGATTGGCTAGAACTCCAATTTAGAGATTGTAGGGTAAGGCAGTGGTGAGTTCAGGCGTTAGATTTAGTGGCGAATTTAGAGATCTTATTATAGCAATTTTCAAGTTTTGCTGTATTGGAAGTAGACAGATTGGTTAGAAGAGGGGCTCCATATAGTAGCGAGGGTAGAAGATATGTAATTGCCAGGGTGTGCCTAGAGGAGTAGGAAAGAAATTGGTTATTCCTGTAGAGCATACCTAACTTTCGGTGGGTTTTCTTTATGTTTTGTTGTATGTGGAGATCGAATTTTAGGTGTTCGTCTACGGTAATGCCGAGGAGTTTTGCAGAAGGGACCACTTCTATAGCAGTGTTGATTTGGCTTAGGACTTTGAAAGTATTTTTGTCAAAGGAGGAAACCCTGGTAGGGGTGAAAATTAGTATTTTAGATTTATTAGAGTTGAGGGAGAGATGGTTTTGGTGCATCCAGTTCTCTGTAGTGGAAAAGGCTATTTGTGTTTTATTCAGTAGTTCAGGAACATTAGAGGCGGCACAAACTAAGGTAGAGTCAT
Organism: Protopterus annectens; assembly: GCF_019279795.1. NCBI lineage: Eukaryota > Metazoa > Chordata > Ceratodontiformes > Protopteridae > Protopterus > Protopterus annectens. The sequence goes on from NC_056729.1 coordinate 1,667,931,243, forward strand.
CAGCGTATTGGATGACTGTAGTGTCAGGGATGACAGAGTGAAGATTATTTATAAAGATGTTGAAGAGCATGGGTCCGTGGATGGACCCCTGGGGAACGCCAGTAGGTGTAGGCAAGAAGGAAGAGAAAGAGTTCTTCCATCTGACAGCTTAAGATCTGTCTGATAGGTAACTGGAGAACCAGGATAGAGTATTAGGGGAGAGATTAAGGTTGGCAAGATGAAAGAGTAGGTGAGTATGGGAGATGGTGTCAAAGGCTTTAGAAAGATCTAGCAGTACTGTGGATACAAGACGTCCAGAGTCTCGGGCTCGATTGACTGTTTCAAGGAAGGATAGTACAGCAGTTATGGTGCTGTGGCCTGGGCAGAAGCCGTGTTGGGTGGGTGTAAGTAGGTGATTCTGAATTAAGAAAGGCAAAAGTTGGTGGTGGACACATTTTTCTAGAATTTTAGATATTGGAGAGAGTAGGGCGATGGGGCGGAAATTAGAAATAGTGGTGTTTTTACCTCCTTTGTGGAGAGGTAGAATGTAGGCTGAACGCCAAAGTTTGGGTACATACGACTCATTTAAGGATCTGTTAATCAAGATGCTAATTGGGAGAGCAATACCTTCAGCTGCGCATTTGAGGAAGGAGGAGGGTATGTTGTCAGGGGCATTAGAAATAGTGGTGTTTTTACCTCCTTTGTGGAGAGGTAGAATGTAGGCTGAATGCCAAAGTTTGGGTACATACGACTCATTTAAGGATCTGTTAATCAAGATGCTAATTGGGAGAGCAATACCTTCAGCTGCGCATTTGAGGAAGGAGGAGGGTATGTTGTCAGGGGCATTAGAAATAGTGGTGTTTTTACCTCCTTTGTGGAGAGGTAGAATGTAGGCTGAACGCCAAAGTTTGGGTACATACGACTCATTTAAGGATCTGTTAATCAAGATGCTAATTGGGAGAGCAATACCTTCAGCTGCATTTGAGGAAGGAGGAGGGTATGTTGTCAGGGGCATTAGAAATAGTGGTGTTTTTACCTCCTTTGTGGAGAGGTAGAATGTAGGCTGAACGCCAAAGTTTGGGTACATACGACTCATTTAAGGATCTGTTAATCAAGATGCTAATTGGGAGAGCAATACCTTCAGCTGCGCATTTGAGGAAGGAGGAGGGTATGTTGTCAGGGGCATTAGAAATAGTGGTGTTTTTACCTCCTTTGTGGAGAGGTAGAATGTAGGCTGAACGCCAAAGTTTGGGTACATACGACTCATTTAAGGATCTGTTAATCAAGATGCTAATTGGGAGAGCAATACCTTCAGCTGCGCATTTGAGGAAGGAGGAGGGTATGTTGTCAGGGGCATTAGAGCATGGCTTAAGTTTAGATAAGAGCCTTTTTATGAAGTTGGTTGAAACTGGTTTGAACTGGAAATTAAAGTGACATTTATTAAGGTTGTTGGGTGTTGAGGAGAGGGAGTTGGGTGGATTATTGTTTGGGAATGTTTTGGTTAGTTTAGCTATGGATTCTGTGAAGAAAGTGTTGAAGTGAGAGCTCAGCTCCTTGTCAGTTAAACTAGGGTCAGGGCAGGGATTATTCCTGGACCCTGGGTGAAGAAGGGAGTTTACTGATTTCCAGAATTGTTTTGGGTTCTTATTATTTTTGGACTGAAGTTTATTACAGTAGTTTTTTTTGTCTAAAGTGATTAGTTTTTTTACTTGTTGCGAAGTTGGGTGTATTGGAGCAAGGCAGAAGGCAGTTTATTTTTCTGATAAAGCTTCCAGGATTTGTCTCTGATGCATGATTTGTTTATTTTCTTTTGTCAGCCAAGGAGCAGAATTAGTTTTGATTTGTTTGCTTCTTAGAGGGGCTAGGGAGTTAAGAGTATTTAGGAAGATAGTGTTAAAATGTTCTACAGCATTATCTAGGGGGAGAGTGTTTAGGATTTGCCAGTTAATTTGTTTGAAAGTGTTTGTGAAAACTGTGGGATTAAAGTTGCTAAGATTACGAGTTTGAATGTACTGGTGATGATATTGGGTGGAGTTAGCTGACCGATGAGTGAAGGCAGGGAGATGGTCACTGAAAGTGTCGGGGATGGTGTCTGAGAGAATTATTTTGTTTGGATGGGAAACTAGAATCCAGTCTATGATGGATCCTGGAGGGTGGATTTTGTTAGGACGAGTTGTTGAATGGATTACTTGGGTGAAGTTGTATAGGTTAATGGATAGGGAGGGGGAAGGCGTGTTTATTTTACTCCAATCAATATTAACGTCGCCTAGAATGTAGGTTTCATATTTTATTTCAGTCGAGGCCCAGTGAAGAATATTTTCAAGGGTAGAGATGTTGTCGCCTGGGGAGATATATAAGGAAATAATGCAGATATTCTTACGTTTATTCAATCTGAGGAGACCTGCTGTTAGTTCAGAATTTTTGAATTATGGGGTTGGGATTTGCAGAGGGATTAGAGAGAGATGGTTAGAGTAGATTAGAACAGAGCCTCCACCTTTTTTATTTAATCGGTCACTTCTGAGGATGTGGAAACCTGGAGGTAAGATTTCAGAGTCCGTAATATGGGGTTTTAGCCAGGTTTCAGAGATGGCTAAGATGTCAGGTTGGTTGTGATTAATCCAAGCTTGTACTTGGTGGATTTTGTTGTTAAGGCTCTGGGCATTGATAGTGAAGAACTTAAGAGTGTTAAGAGAGAAAGTAGAAGAGGAAGAGGAAGGAGGGAAAGGGTTATTTGTAGTAGGGGAAGAAGGGGGTGGAGGGAAGGAGTTGTTTGTATTGAGGCAGGGGCTGGGGTTAGGATGGATATCTCCAGATAAGGCTAGGGCATTACTGGCAGTAGCTTTTGGCCTTTTGGGTTTATATAGTAGGAAGTTGTTTGGGGTTAGCAGTAGTTTAAGTTTGAAAGTTTTTATTGAGGTGGAGTAGACTTTGGGCCGGAAAAGGTGCAGTAGTTTAGGTGGAATAAGGGAGGAGGATATGCAGTGGAAGTGACTGAGTAGAAGAGGATGCAGGTGAGTGTAAGGGATAGTTTGAGTAGAAGGTAGGTATGAGGGAGCTTTGGAAGAATAAGAAGTAGCATGATACAGGGGAATTAGTAAGATAAGAAGGGAGCAGGGGAGTCGGGCAATATATAGGATTTTGGAGGGCATGTTTAGAATGGGTGGGTTAAAGAAGGGGGAGATATGATGGAAGTGAACAGGCTAGTTGAGGAGAGGAGGTAAAGAGGTAGAAGGGGTGTTATAATTTAGCAGATTAGAGAGGGGGAGATTAATTGTAGAGAGGGTGTAGGAAAGTGGTAAGGGAGGAATAAGAGTAGGAGGGGAAATAAGAAGAGGGCTAAGATTAGATAACTGATATAGGAGGGAGGGGTAAAAGAAGAGGACTGTGATTGGTTAATTGATATGGGTGGGAGGAGTTTGTGAGGAATAAATGTAGAGGTGCTGGGGGCGGGTGGAATTTGGGGGCAGGGTAGGGGAGCAGAGTGAGCCCGCAGGGCAAACGGAGCAGGTAGAGCTAAAGGAGGAGAATTTGAGGAAGACAATCAGTAGAGTGTGATAGTCAAAGGTGAGTTTGCAGTGATTTGTAAGAGGTAGAAAGACTTAGAGAGAAATGGAGTAGTGGGTAGATATATAGATGAAGGCCAGTAGGAGAAGGTAAGAGGTTTTATAAGGGGTAGAGAAGGGGTGTTTGTAGAGTGAGAATGGATAGGTAGACCTGGGACAGGAGCGCTACCTAGTGGCAAGTCAGTCTAATGCAGTAGAGACCCCAGAAAGAGATATCAAGTAAGGGGAAGGAGGGAGCTATCATGGTCCAGGATAGGGGGTGTAATTATAAAAGGTAGAAAAGGATTAATTAAGCAACAAAAGAGAGGGGAGTTGTGGCTGCTGGCTAGCCTGGCAGGGAAGCGCACTGCGACCTAGTAGAAATTAAATTAATTACTACAAAGTGTTAAGCAGTACACATACTTTCACTTAAAGTCCTTGCTGGGAGAGGCACTCGGGGAGCAGTATGGGCTTTCAGTTTTGATGTAATTGCCCTTTTTTGTGGCTTCTTGGCAAGTACGTCCAGGAGGGTACTTTCAGTGGGTTAGAGCAGGATAGTCAGGAGCCCAAGCTAGAAGATGCAATGGAGAGAGAGAAAAAATGTAATGAAACATGCAGTGTAGGAGCCAAGAGTTCACAGGCAGACAGTTATTAAACATACATATTTTAAGTTTGGAAATTAATGTATGTAGCAGCAGAGCTAGAAAAAAATGTTACACTCTTACAAATACCTTAAGGTACAGACAATGCACAGATAGGTGAACTAAGAATAAAACAGTTCATTGTGCGCAAGGTTATTTTAAGTGAGCAAACAGTTAAACAGACTGACTGTAAGCAACTAATAACAAAGTACAGATAGGTAAAACTATGAGTGAAACAGTCCCTAGTATGCAGAGTAATTTGGATTAGGTAGACAGTAATTAATTACAGACTAAATATGCGCAGTTGGAACAAGTTGCAATGACTGGACCTTGGCTAGCGACTAGGGCAGCCCCAAAACAGCTAATTAGGAATCCTCATGTAAGCGATGAAACCATACACAGAAAAGAACTGTGGTTTAAAAGCTTTAGAGCAACTAGCATAGATTCAGATTAACGACAAAGCAAAGCCCCAAACAGCTATTGCAAGCCACGTGCTAAACGCTAGAATAAGCTGAGCGTTTACAGATGCAATAGGAAGTAGTCACAAAAGTACTGCTTACTAAGCAACTAGCACTAATTTAGAATAACAGAGTGAACTATCCCAGTAATGCAGTTAAGTATCAGTTTAAACTAACTACTGCAGATTCAGTAAAACAACTAAATAAACAAATCCCTATCGGTTAAACACAAGTTCCACGTGCAAAGCGCTTTATTAATTAAGCGTTTGCAGCGGGAAACCACTAGCAGTATTTTATAAATATATAAATGGCACAAATCTCAAAACAAAACCATAATTAGCAACCTCAGCAAGTTAAAGGACAATGAACTCTCCTACGACCACTTGTGTATCAAATAACGAGTAATCCTTCTGTACAGCCCAACTAGTTATTAAAAGCTGCATCCTCCAAATCCAAGGAGTTACTGTACCATTCTGCTCCTACCTTATATGGGCCATATTCAAATACAATGCCCCCTTTGGCATACATTTATCCAAGCATAAGGTCCAAATAGAAAAATTGCAGTGTTTATACAGGAAAAACAAACAAACAATCACAGATATAAGTTCCTTTAAATTATACTGAGTCTCTTAAAGCTCTATCCCAGTATTCTGTCTCTTAAACTTCACATACCAATCTCTGCCTGACCCACAAGGCTGCATACTACCCTGTCCTGCATGACCTCCTACAAGCTCATAAAAGCTGAAAGTACCACAAATATCACCACTAGGGATCTAAATCTACATCACTGGTATTCTTTGGAAGAGCTATCTGTGTATCATTGGAATTAGCCACTCCCACTCCAAGTGAAACATAGCTCCCTCACTTTTTAAATCTTAGGTGAGTGGAAAGGTAATCATAAATTCACCCTTGGTCTAACCATAAATTCACCCAGGTTCTAACCCCTTAGCCCCTTATGAAAAAGGAAGTAGGTAAACCTGTAGTAGTTAGACAATTGAGCTACAAGACCACTAAGAACCTAACAGACACTTATAAGAGAAAACATTCAGCCATCACAGTGAAGATGAGTATTCAAAGGAACTGGCCAGCTCCATGGCATAAAGGTTTAACTGCACAACAGGAGTCCCGGGATTCATTAGCAGTTTGGGTACCTGTAAGAGCTGGCCGGGGAGGAGGAGGGGAGGGAGCAACAGCAGCTGGCTCATCTACTGTGGGTAGAGGGAGGCATTTCTTCCTCACCACATGGGTGAAACATCACTGGAGCAATAAGAGTTGCACCCTAGTTGTAGAGATCCCTTCACTGTCCAAATGCATCATACCATAAACAGAACGTAGCTCTACATGCAGAGTCACACTTTTCTTCAGTAGACAGCGAAAGCAGAGCTTGGAAGAGTTGCTGAGGTGGGGGATGCTCCCAAAGTAAGAAGACATGATACTCTGCAGGTTCCATTTTCCTTGTACAGTTCCGCATGATCAGAGTCTTATTTAAATGTACACAACCAACTCTGCTGTACAATTAGGTACCTTTTCTGAACATGAAATGTCCTGTTCCATTCTCCATACCCCACTTGGTCACCATTGTCCTACACAGGGCACAGCCTGTGAACATTATATTGGTCCCTGTTCAATACAAACTAGGAGCTCTGCCACAAGGCACACATCTGGGAATTTTCTCACTGAGCTTTGGCTATTGTGCACCGTTAGCAAGCTTAAGAACCTTGCTTATATAAACTTTTACTATTCAGATGTGCCTTGTGGTGGAAAGAAGTTGTGACATTCCGACCAAAGGAGGAGATCTTGCACACCAAGGACCACTTACCAAAATGGCCACTATCCTTTCATTTGATCAATAGATTACACTGCACAAACCAGTTTGACCATATCTTATAGTTTCCTGGTGTCTGCCTTCAATAAATAAATGAAAACCTGTTCTACTCTGTCTCCTTGTTAACTGCCTAGTACCAGCTACAAACCAATTACTCTCTGTAATAAATGGCCTGATGGTTTGAAGTGCACTACTCTAACTCCAGATCCCACCCAACCCACCTTACTCTCCGATTATATTTCCCACATACATCCATCACCTGTGACACCCATTTCCCTGTACCTTCTCAAACAACTATACTGCTATCATAGAAATACTCAGATTTCTATTCACTTAACATTTAGTATCATCCCAACAACCAGTCTCCCTCAAATACTGCTTTGTTGTACTTTCCCTTCTACTCAGACCCCTCCCCAACAGTACCCCCAAAGTCATCAAGAAGAAAAATCATCTTCCATTCATCCCTACAATATTTTTTACATACATTGCAATCAGAATATTGATCTCTCATTTCTTTCTCTATATCTCTCAGCCTTCCCCTCATTTCTCTACACTGCTTTACATCCTCTACCCTCAATCTCTCTACATCCATACACAAATTTACTACCCTTCCTTACCCATACCTATTGTACACTGTTAGACCCCCATCACCACATAAACACACCTCCATTCATATTGTCATCCCCCATGCCTATACTCTTAAAGCACCTACATATCTCAAAATCACCTACAGGCCTGCAGATTAAATACAACAATTATGCTACCTTTCAGATTCCACTTTTCCCCATATAAACACTCCTCACTTTCTATTTAACTACACCCTCATCCTCGACCCCTTTAAATCCCTCTATTTTTACATTTCAAAAACTTGTTTCTCATATTAGTACCGCTTATCCTACTTATGCACTTAATATCCTACAGATATTAATTATTGGCACAATTCCAAAAAAACTTATATTGTGACCTACAAGCAAAATACTTATGAACCTCATCCCCCAATCACACCTGTATATATCAACACTATCTTGCTATTCTTAAAGCGACAGTTGTTTACTCACAAACTGTGTATTAAACATAAAATCAATCAAAAACAGCACTACTGATACTATGACACCTCCATTACCATAAAAACTAGTGGTGACATCCACCCAAACCCAGGTCCAACTCCGTATATTCAGGCACCAGAAAGCATATAGCTACCACCTCACCCACAGTCCCACCATGGCCTTTATACAATAGCATACCAACTTGTGAAGTATTTGTAACAACCTTCCTGACGAACTTGTGAAGTATTTGTAACAACCTCCCTGATGTGCACACATGGATAGTACTATACACAACCAAAATACTAGTTGCTACAGAAACCAGGCTCCACCAGGAAACAAAAAAAAATTGAAAATGTTGCCCTGCCAGGCTATAACTTTAATAGATTAGACAAAAGCTGGTGTTGCTGTTTTCTACAAAAATATACATCTCCCTTTCTCCCACACCTTGTCAACTTTCCCTAACTCAGGAATCTTGCAAACTATGATAAAACTAAACACTCCAAAGACAATTGCAATCATGAGTATATACACCCCCCCCCCCCCGGATAACATTGTTAAATCTTTGGTTGACATTATCTGTCGGGTATCCTCAAAAATCCCTCATGAAATCATAGTACTGAGCAATGTTAATCCAGATCAGCAAACCATACAATCTGAAAATTCAGTCAACAGCATACATCTGTAAAAGTTCAATTAACTTACAACCACACCAGCTTCATATAACAAAGCCATAACTGGACAATCAACCCTAGACTGGCTCCTAACATCCTCACTCCAAATTCTGTCAGACAGCTTAACTGTTCACTTATCAATCTACACCATAAGACACCAAAGCAACAGCCCCAAAACACATCATTACAGCCTGGTAAGAAAACAAAAGTATCTGCACGAAAACTAAGTTAATACACTATATCTCCCTTAACTGCAGGTCACTAAAGTGCATCTACATAGATTATACTGCATCGGAGTTCAACAAAATCTTCCTAGGTGTTCTAAACACACTAGCACCCTCAGAATCCAAAGCGAGTCAAAGCCAATCCTGCTCCACGGCGATCCTTAGCAACTAAATAACCCATGAAACAAAGAAACAAAGCATGGAAGATCTGGACAAAAAAACACTCCTATTTTACAAGCATATAAACTGCTAAGAACCCTAACAAAACAACTCATCAGTGAAGATAAGAAAACCTACTACTCAACAAATCAAAACATACACACTAATACGCCAAAACTGCTCTAGGCCTCCATCAATAAACGGTTAAATCCAGGACAAGCTACACAGCCAAATGCAGAGAAATAAAATGATACCATAACAAACAAATTCAATAGTTACTTTATGCAGACAGTACAGTTATTAACCAACAAGGTGCCTAATCAAGCTTGAGGTCTCCACTCAATGAAATAACCTCCTTCAAAGTTTTAACTTCCAACGACTTCCTGCAGATAACAATAAAAAAAAAAGAAAAAAACTCAAAAACCTTTTTAAAGACTATTACCATTGTCCCAGATAATCTACCTAGTGAATATCTTAAAAAGCAGCAGAGATAGCAGCTGAGGCTATTCACATCCATCTTCAATTCAGATTATTTTCAGATATGGATTGATTGATTTAAGTCCCCTGCTAAGGAAAAAAATATTGATTATTCCACTGCACAAGGATGGAATCAATACACATTTTTCAAACTATAGGCAAATATCTCCCCTACCAAAAATATTAGAAAAATATATCCATAAGCAACATCTTAACCAGCTTCTTCTAGTCAACATGGCTTCTATCCTCATCACAGTACAACTACTGCTTTGCTGAATTTTGTTAATACTGTCAACACCAACAGAAATGTTGGAAGTCTAGTCAGCACCATTTTTCTAGACTTATCTAAAGCTTTTGATACAGTTTCCCATTTTAAACTAAACTATCATCCATAGGGCTCACCAATTCTTAACTGCAATGGTTGCATAACTGCCTCTCAAAACAGAGCACAAACAGAGAAATGGAAAAATACTTTTTCCACCTTCTTACCTGTAAGTATTGGTGTCCCACAAGGGTTTATACTAGACCCCATACTTTACAACATATTCATTAATGACCTCCACACTACTACAAAAAAATGACAGTCTAGTTCAATACACTGAGGACTCGACCTTAATTTGCTCTGACAAATTTCTCTCTAAACTCCAAGACCTTACACAACAATCCTTATAGACTAAAAATAGCTAAACAATTCGCAACTACTTCTAAACCCTAAAAAACTGAATAACTGCTCTTCACCCCCAAAACACATCTGTACCAAACACTATTTATTGTCTCTGTCACCACACGTAAAACGCACATAATAGAAGACCAGTTGAAATTTGACCAACATGTGTCAAAGACTAGGTACATTACACAGAGTAAGAATCTATTTCACTGACACAGCCAGAAGATGTATACCTTCTACTTTCGTACTGCCGTTTCTCCTCTATGGTGCACCAATCTTCACATCTCACAAATCTCTAAACTTGAGCAATGTTATAACAGTCAAGCTTCTAGTAAACATTAACAATACAACACACCACTGCCTAGCCCTCTAAGATTTAAACTGGTTAGGACTAATGCACCACCTACCTCTTTCTCAGCTAACTACAATACACAGACTTCTCTGTAAGGCACAAAATTGCTCATCCTTTTAACTTAATACAACACTACTCCCTCAGTAGAATTTTACGCTCTTACGAAAAAGCACTAATCACTATAACCAAATCATCTAATACTGCAAGAGACTTTCCATATGCAAATAGTGTAGCTAAACTGTGGAACCACATCCCACTTCTACAGAAATCCACTCAGAATACAAACTCAAACTCATTTAAAGTGTTTTGTCACTAAACTGGACTGCATCACGGCATCTGGTGAGTTAAATGCCACAATGCAGTTTGCACAAGTACATCTGAATTTATCTGGCCAATTTTTGTTAATAAAAAGTGTAATTAAAACAGTGACCCAAATTAATTTAGCATTTCCCTGCCTGTCAGGTAAGGTGGCTGTCCACAGACTTTAATGGACGTCTCTCTGCGCATGTACAACTTCTGTCCAATAGAGACCTCTCGCATTTTCCCCTCAGTTGATGTCACGGAGGTTAAAAATGATAAATGTTAGTATCATCGTTGTGGGGAAAATGAATTCTCAGAAGGGTTTTTTATGCCTGGTATAACAGCTAAGTCACAAAAGCATGACAAAATACTTTTAAACAAATAAAACTTCACCTATCAAATAAATAGATCTGCTCCTGTACATCTTTAAGATAAATTCCACGGTTACCTTCAGCTTGCCATATTGTCATCCATTGTTTACACCATTTGGGAAGGTATTTGAGGATAGCCAGCTGGAGGCCACATAAACCATGTAAAAAAGAATTTCTGAAAAGTAAATCTGATCCTTTTCATATCAACCTCATCAGCGATACTAAAGTTAGATGTACTTGTCGCCCACCATTATCTGTCATAAGAAGGTACAGATTTACAGAAAAACACTTGCGTCAATTAAAGAACTAGTTACAGTTAAAACTTATCCGCAGCAGCCACCTGGCGATGTAAACCTTGGATCGAGATGATCATCACTGCTGAAGTGACACCCCAACCCTATTAGCAAAACAGGAAAAAGGGGTTGAGGATGAATGGATGGATGGACTACAGTTAAAACTTAGTTTTATTTTAGGATTTAAGGTACATGCTCTAATCTCTAACTACTCTCTATCGACTTAGCCATACAGTTTCTGTACAGCTACATATATGCAATACCTGCAGAGACATTTTTTGAATTAATATACTAAGGTTTCCATTCTTCTGTAATATCTGCAGAAAATCCTCCAAAACAGTTTATTCACAAAAAGAAAGGGGCTGACACACTACCTGTCTCTAGTGGGATTACACGTTATAAAGTGGCGAAGTCTGATATTAATTTCATTACACAGTTGCAGGCTTCAGACTCATGCTACTCATCAGCCATTGTCACTTATGCTCAGCAATTTGTTGTCTTTAGTAGAGTACAGCAGCATACAGGGATAAAGCCTCGACTATGGCCCAGATGACCTAGGCTCGCTTAGCAGATTGGGTTATTGACGGAGTGGCATTGCGTACTGGGGATTGGGCCAATAACAATAAGGTTCAAGGGGCGGGCAAAAAAATGAAAATAATTTGTTTTTAAGTTATTCACAGCTACATGATGACTAACCAAGTGCTACGTGACAAGCTTATCAAAAAAATAATTACCACCACCTGCCTCTATTAACTCAAGATGAATCATGACGTCTTCTGACAGAATCCAAGGGTGCAGTGTCTGTCATACAGCCAGTTTCAGACTGCTGAACTCAAGCCAACAAAATCTAGCTCGTCAAACACTAACAGTACAAATAGCTGACTTAACTTTCCTCCATCAGGAGCCATGTTAAAATCTGTTCCTGAGTTTCTCTAAACTGGCTTGAAAATCCCGACACTAATGAAACCAGACTTGAAGATTCTTTATAAACTGAAATCCAACTACACCTCCCCTGCCCTCTGAAATCGCCCCCAGATCTGGGGGTTCCTTCTCAACATACACTGACCCTGACCTACACCCAATACCGACAGCACCTTAGGAGATGTATCATATGGCACCTCACAAGGATGATGCAATCCCCCTTTTAAGTTAGTCAGTAGCCAAAGAATAACTGCCAAATGTATCTAAAACTAAATTAAACTAATGTCAGTGAGATGTCCTGAAAGTTTCATGCAGAGAACTAAGGCTATGAGCTGCTAGTTTCATCCTGTGGTTTAGGGTTCGATTACCTGGATATCCATTTACCTATACAGTACAACTCTGAGCACATCACTTACCTTTATAGTGCTCTAGTGTCACCCCTGGAAAGCAGCTTCTGTCTATTGGATCTATCCAGCTGGCAATTGATCAAAATAAAAATAAGTCACCATGCCTGCATGTTGTTGTTTGTCTTTCGGCTTTTTCGTGGTAAGGGGTCGCCACAGCAGAACTCTGGTCCGCTAATAATTGGCAGTAGATTTTTACAAAACGCCAAGGTGCCAGCTCGACGCCCAACCTTCAACGAAGGCATGCCCATTTACACACGCATGTCTTTCGAACCCTACCCAACCGCAGGGAGGACATGCAGACTCCACACAGAAGGCACTCCCAAGCCAAGCAGAGAATCGAACGGGAGAACCTCTTGCTGTGAGGTAACAACGCTACCGCCGTACCACCACAGCATTCACCATGCCTGCATGTATGTCATCAAATGTTTCTTTTAATCACTAAAGCAATCCAAAATAAAGCCACAAAACTGCTGAGTGCAAATTAAGACTTACAAAAGATGCAAAAGTAGTGTAACAGGCAGCACATTTTGAATCCTAGGGATGGTGTTTTAAAAAACATTCTGCATTGCAGCTAGCAACTGTACGTAATAAGCGGTCATGCGCAAATGTGTGAAGTTCACTGATGCACTGAACCTGAGCAACAAGATGCCTGTGCTGCATGTTGACTGTGGCACAACAACATAGTAACGAGCAATACTATTAAAATGAGGGACTCTGCAGATGCAAATGAAGGTAAACAATAAGACGGGGCAATTCAGAAACCTATATAATCTTCAACTACAGGCTACAGCGGATTTGGCCACCATAAAATTTTAGAGTTACAGCCATGGAATAGAAGAACAATGTAAACGGTAGCCACAGCTTTAACCAATGTTTGTATACAACAGGCTGTGCTCACGCTGGTAAATGGTAGCCGCAGCTTTAACCAATGTTTGTATACAACAGGCTGTGCTCACACTGGTAAACTGTAGCCGCAGCTTTAATCAATGTTTGTAAACAACAGGCTGTGCTCATGCTGGTAAATGGTAGCCGCAGCTTTAACCAATGTTTGTATACAACAGGCTGTACTCACGCTGGAAAATGGTAGCTGCAGCTTTAACCAATGTTTGTATACAATAGGCTGTGCTCACTCTGGTAAACGGTAGCCACAGCTTTAACCAATGTTTGTATACAACAGGCTGTGCTCACGCTGGTAAACTGTAGCCGCAGCTTTAATCAATGTTTGTAAACAGGCTGTGCCCATGCTGGTAAACGGTAGCCGCAGCTTTAACAAATGTTTGTAAACAGGCTGTACTCACGCTGGTAGCCGCAAAATTCTGTGTTGTCACCTTCAGAAGCACAATGTCATCAGACAGCATTTGACATTTCATACAATTTACAACACTGAAATACAAGACTGATTCCCTGTGACCAGAATCACTCTGCAAGAACTGGAGGTAAGCCTGCAGTAGTCGTGGTGCATCTCAATGGATACCAAGGTACCAGAGGCCTTGAGAATACCTGATATAGGGACCTTTCATTCATTCAGTTTGGTAACTGGGGTAAAGCTCTGGTCCCACTAAATCAATTTCAGTCTCAGCCCCCAGTGTCAACAGACATCAAGTGGGAAAAAAATTACAATAAAAAAGAGTGCACTTACAACAACAACAAAAAAAAGATAGCTAAACACACAATAAATTAAAAAAAACAAATGAAAGAGGTAATAAACAGAAACCACAATGTACTATATTTACACAAGTTAAAAGTAGCGTCTTGTTAGAAGAGTGATAACATTGTGAAACTAACAGGCAGAACAGTTTTTCCTGTTGTTAACCAGGCTGACGTCTATTCAGGGTGTGCCTATAAATAGTTCTTTCTCATGGCTAAATCTTCATGTAAAGATGTGAATACTTTTACCCAGAAGTTAAGTACTTCATATGGGCCTGGGATTTTCCATTTAGGAGCTTTTCTCAACTATGTTTCAGTCACTCAGGCGTTACTTCATCCCATTTCATATCCTCTACATTTGATCCCATTTCATATCCTCTACATTTGATCCCATTTCATATCCTCTACATTCGATCCTCTTTACTCTTTCTTTTACTTTTTCTATCCATTTAGCACCTTTATTCTCTACAGGATTTTCATAGATATTTCTCCAAAACGTATCCATTTCTTTTTTGGTGGTGTTTCAATTCCTTTTGCCTTGTTTCCAAATTCTCTATAAAACTTTTCTGAGTCCTCAATACATTGCTTATTCTGTACTTTCCCTTTAGATTTATCTGCATATCTTCTACGTTTTTCTGCCTTGTGCTGATATTTTTAGTTTATTATTTGAATAAGTGCATGACAGACATCGATCAGTTTTGATACTGCACATTGAGGATGGATGGATTGTTTTTATTAAGTCTATCTTTGAGTATTTTTGTTGATCTGTTCCCTCTTCTATACTCTTAACAGTGGCACTTTTTGTCTGAATCGCTTTAGTTTTCTCAATTCGTTAACTCAATGATGGCATTTGATTTCTCCCCTTCCTTTCCCTTAAGGCTTAATCTGTCATTATTTTAGCTGCTACTTCTGTTATATCTCATGAATCTCTATGAACAATCATAATTAAGGTGTTCATTTGTTTTATCAAACTTCTAACTTTGGAGGTTTTATTGACTTTTTGTAGTTATTTCTTTCATTGATCTTAATATGTCTGCCCATCTCTATTAAAATCAAGCAACTTTTCTCTTGGATCATTTTCTTCTAAACTGAGGGCATATTTTATGTTCTCCATTTCCTGCAGACATTCTATAGGAGGTTCCAGAACATCTGCCTCTACTACATTCTCTTCAGTTTCATCCCATGTCATCCGTTGATCTTTCAAATGGGAACTCACTGGCCTATCACTCCACAACACTGACTGCGCCAGAGTTGCCACAGTTTCCTGTTCCTTTCCTTGCTGTGCAACTCCAACTGAACTTTTGTACTAGTTTCCTATGTACGGCTCCAAAGTATCTTCACATGGCAAACGATCCAATGTTTCCTGCTCCACTGGTTTCTGTTTAGTCCAGGGATTCATTGCCTTATCCTGCTGTGATGTTATTAGAATTTCTACACTAAATTCTTCACTTCGCAGGTAATCCATAACCTCAGTTTCAGTTTCTTAACTTCTCCACTTTTCCTCTTTGTTTTGTTTTTTTGTGCTGTGAAATTTTCCATATCCGGATGGCTTTGCCTGTACTTCTTTTCAAATATCTCCGGTGCTGCTCTTTTTGTATTGATTAGTTTTGCTTTCTCCTTTGCGTAGATATTGCAACATATTAAACATCTTTTTCTTTCTCATGTCCGTATTTCTTCTTCAGATGTCTACTGCTCCTCCTGTTTCTCCTTTCTTTGGGGACTCATTGTTCCATCATGCTGTAATATAACCGGTGTTAGACTTTCTACACTAAATCCTTCACCTCGCAGGTATTTCATAACTTCAGTTTCTATTTTTTTTTTATTGCACTTTACTAATCTTCTGTTCCACATTCCCTCTTTGTGATCTTATGCTTTGTATTGTGAAATTTTCCCTATCTGGATGCCTTTGCCTGTATTTCTCTTTGAATATCTTTGGAGTGGCCTTTTTTGTACTGATTAACTTGGCTTTCTCCTTTGCATAAATACTGCACCATATCAAATCTCTCTTTCCCCAAGTCTATATTACTTTCTATACCTTTTAAAAATGTCTAAATTTTACTGTTTATATTTTTGCACTTCCTCAGTCGTTTCGGTCAATGTAACATTGTGGTATAACACAGGCTCTCATTATGCACCAGAGGCTGACACAATTTCACAACAGCAGTACAAGCTACAGCTAACAAAAAAAAAAATAGCATGACCATACAACAGGTCCTCAATTATTCATTGGAATGAGACTTTGAATATGGCCATAGCTCCTAAAGGCACTGTGTCTGGCAGGAGACCTCCGTGGTGGAGTAAGGAGTCAAAAATTATTCCTTTATTTACTGCCTGGGGGCCACTAGGTACACTTCACTGGGGACACATACAACAGTCCCCAGTATAAACTGGATGGCAGGCGTGGTTTTGTTACAGCTGTTCCAGATGCCATTGGCACAGCCACACTGGTAAGCAGTACAGGCAGGCACCACTACAATGACCTGCAGAGGCTCCTTCCTGACCACCAGAGCCAATGGGACAGAAAGATCGTAGTGGAGACACTAGACATAATTTAGCTATCAGTGCATCACCAAGATGATTTGTTTCCTGCTTAATGCATAGTATGTTTTATAGATTCAATTTAATGGTTACATTTTTACTCTGCAAAGGAGCAGGCCACATAAGAGGTTAGTCAACTACAGGGGAACAGTACGGAAAGGCTCTCCAGGTGCAGTGGTAAGTATTTCTTCAACTGCTCCTGCTTTAGAGACTTGTACTATTACATTAGTTCTATGGCAGCAGCATGCATACCAGTCACCCCTAGTGTAGTAAATGTGGGTATGTATACGTGTATAGGTACTAGTACTTAGGTTTGTATGCTGTTCTGAGCAAGACTGTACAGTTATTCATGCTGTGTGTGTGTGTGTGTGTGTGTGTGTGTGTGTGTGTGTGTGTCTGTGTGAGAAAGAGAGAAAACATTCCGGATATAGGCCTATACACACGCAAACATTACAGTACAGGACAGGCAGCAAAGGGCAAGTGGTCTGTGCATCTCAGTGACATCACATCACTTTACAGTTATAGCAGCACTCAGGCACCCTAGTATAGACAACACAAGAAGAAATACACAGTCACAATGTCTGCCTGTGACCACCTTGTTACGATAACACATCACAACATGGTACCCTTTACATATCAGATGCGCATGCAGCTAATAAGCGATGTAGGTTTTTGTAGCACTACTAATAATTTGTATGATGTCATAATTGTATGATGTCATTAGTTGTAAATATGTGCTATGGAAGAACAAACACAGCAGGGCTAGCCACCTAGAGGTGTGAACTTTGGCTTTAGATTATTGTCACTGCTGAAGTGACAACCCAACTCTAAGTACAAAGATGGGGAAAAGGGGGTGTTGATAGATGGATATCTTTTACAGTAACTACCTTACTACTATAACAGTTTCTCTTTTACCCTCCCTTCCTTTGTCACTATCCATTCTTTTTAACTTATTTTGTTATGTTGCTTCTTTCCCTTTAATTTTGCAAGTATTGCACTGCAACTGCTATGGCACTGCCAATGGGTAGTAGTGGTCCACTGTCGACAGTGGGATGACCATCTTTTCTATCCCTGGTGGCGCATCACCAGCTGGGAGTGTTGTCATTCCCACAGATTGTTCTGCAGCAGGTGGTTACCATGTTACCAACAGCAGGCTAGTGGAGGTAGTTGGAGGAATGTGGGCCAGAAGCTGGATATTTGTACTGGCCAACTGGAAAGGATTTGTATTGGCCAACTGGAAAAGCTCCGTTTCTGATGAGACTTGCACCACTACCTGGTCCTGCTAACAATACCTCAGGCAAGATATAGTGCAGACTGTTGTCACAATGCTGTATGAACGTTCTCTGAAGATCGCACATGCAGTGTGGTATTGGGGACTATACACTCCTTACCCCATTCCAGTACAGCCCTCCCCTGTTTGCGCCCAGTCCTCCCCCCAACACCAGCATCCTCCTTTTGGTTGTGTGTCGAGTGCGACTCTACTGTCACCCACTCCTTCAGTGCATCTGTCTTTAGCCCCTGTTATGTGTTTCTCCCAACTACCTACCCTCCAATACCTACACTCAGCCTCTTACCCTACATTTATTTTCCCTACATCATTCCTTGGATTTTCCTATTGAAATAAATAAATAAATAAATAAATAAATAAATAAATAAATAAAAAGAGACACCTATCATATATATATATATATATATATACACACAAAGTTACTCTCCCTTCCTTTCACCACTCAGTCTTACCTTACCCATTTCTCTTGGGTGCTAAAATCTGCTTGTTGGCCACTTTTTGTTACCGTCTTATATTCTCATTTCCATGCCTTAGTATGGTCAAAACCAGATTTCAGAAGTGAGGAAGCTCCTTTAAAGGATCAGGATCATGCCACTTTTCTAGATTATGAATTAGTGATGCATGCACTGTGGCAGGTACACCCTTTATGTTCGGCACTGCGAGACCACAACCACTACAGCAGCTCTCTCTCCTTCACGTCACATCCTGCTGTGTGCGCAAGTGGGATTAGTAATTAGCTGCAGCTATTGCAGCAAGTTTGCACTTTGTTAATGGATAATACGCTATGGGTGGCTTCTTACCGAGATCAGTACCGGAGGATGACAATCTGCAATAGTGCTCAGCAAGTTTCTGAATTCTAGTCTAAGAATGGCAATTGCTTTCTAGTCTCTGGTGTTAGCTACTCCCGTATAATTAGCTTAAACTACAGAAAAAATAGAAACAAGCTGTCAATGTCAAATTCTGGCATGTACTGGAGCTACAGTGGTTAACAATATGCATTCAACAAATCAGTGCACACTTTGCTGTATAAGCTTAAATAAGCAACACAATTAAATATCACACATGGACAGATAAGCCCACAGCACACTTTTTTTCTAACAAAACATTCTCGTTGCAATGAAGGGTTACAGTGTTACTGCCAACTATTTCATACCCTTCTCATTTTATTAACCTCTACGCCTGAGGTTCAACTGCAACTGAACCAAACATTTAGAACCACAAAAATTTGCTCAAAATTGCAGGGTGAGTATGATTTTATTTATTTTACACCATTAAACTACAAGTTATGTTTACATTCCTCCAATTCTTTTACACAAGTACTGACAACTGATTAAATGAAAAAAAGAAAAAGAACTCGAGGGACCCTGGCAGCGATTCAGACATTTGCCTGGGCTCACAGAAAAGTACAGTTGTGTACCTACCATAAATGTAGATGTTCGAGTGCATTCACTGTTGCAGTCATTACTCTTGGGTTACCCTGCTAGCAGGCTACCCTCAGTCGGCCAGAATTCCAAAGTCTAGGTCCGGCGTCAGCTGCTGTCGCCTCTTCCCTGACGTCAGTGCGCCAGGGTATAAAAAATGCAGCAGACGCCATTTTCTTCAGTTTTTCTTGCCCCAGATGGGTGCCCCCAAATTGGTAGGCTGAAAAATATGCCAATAAAAATGCATGTACAAAAATAAAATTTCCTTCATCGACAAGCAAATACACCAAATAGGTTGTATAGGATAGAGAAGTGCAGGTAAGTCCCAGCAAAGAAAAGGGGGATGGTGGGTGGGTAACCTGGACTGCAACAGTGAATACACTTGAACATCTACATTTATGGTAGGTACACAACTGTACTATGTTCATCGTGTTTCACTGTTGCAGTCATTACTCTTGGGTTGAATCCTAAAGCTGAGGAAGGGAGGCTGGACTAAATAGGATTAGGAGAGGCTATGAGGCCCTGCAGAACTGCAGTGGCAAAGCCTGCTCTGGACTTAGAGTAAAGAGGTAAGTGGTAGTGCTTTGTGAAGGTGTGCCCTGAAGTCCAAGTTGCAGCCTCTAAGATATCTTTGGTTGGTACTCCTCTGAGGAAGGCTGCTGAAGTGGCTGCTGCTCTGGTGGAATGAGGCCTAATGCCCTTAGGCACTGATTTGCCATGTTGAAAATAGCAGAAACGGATGCAATGGCCTATCCATTTTGAAATAGTCTGTTTTGAGATAGCCTTTCCTTGTGATCCTGCAGCATATGACACTAAAAGTTGCTCAGTCTTTCTGAAAGCTTTAGTTCTGTCCAAGTAGAAGCGTAACTGCCTGTGTATGTCCAAAAAATGCAGAATTTTCTCACCCTTGTTCTGTGGATTAGGATAAAAGGTTGGCAAGTGAATGGTTTGGTTCAGGGCCACACTGGACACCACCTTAGGCATAAATGTAGGGTTTGTCCTTAGAGAAACTCTGTCTGGATGAAAAATGATGAAAGGTTCCACAGCCATGAGTGCTTGCAACTCCGAGACCCGCCTTGCAGAGGTTATTGCTAGGAGCAGAGTGGTTTTCCAGGATAAGAATTTTATATCTGCTGTTGATGCTGGCTTGAAAGGAGGCAGTGTGAGTTTTTCCAAAACATAATTGAGGTCCCAAGCCGGAACTGGTGCTCTCCTTGGAAGCCTAATGTTTTTGGCCCCTCTGAGGTACTGCATTATTAAAGGATGAGAAAACATAGGTGGTTCCGTGTTGTAATGGGCTGAAATGGCAGAGGCATGAATCTTAATTAATGAGAAGGAAAGGCCTTTGTTCAGCATCTCAGTTAGGTATTGTAAAATCTAAGGGATATTTGGCACACACGTGTCATTGCCTTGTTCCTGGTTCCAAGCACAGAATCTCTTCCATTTTTCTGCATAAGATTTTCTGGTGCTGGGCCTCCTGGCCTCCAAGATAACATCCATAACAGCTTTTGAAAAAGGAGTGTTCTGAATGGTTACATTATCTGCCATGCTGCCAGATTTAAGGTCCTGAGTTGGCTGTGCAGGACCTGATTGTTTTTCTAGGTCAGCAAGTGACAAGTTTGAGGCAATATCCATGCTGGACCTTGAGACAAGCTCTTTAGGATTGGGTACCAGTGCTGGCGTGGCCAATGTGGTGCAATCAGTATAATTTTTGGCTTCTCTTGTTTGACCTTTAGGAGTACCCTGGGAAGGAGAGGCAGTGGGGGAAAAGCATATACAGTTAGATTTTTCCAACTGAAGGATAGGGCGTCCACTTTCCATGCTTGCTTGTGATAAATCCTTGTGCAAAATCTCTGCAATTGGCAGTTGTGAGGGGAGGCAAATAGATCTATGTCTGGGCATCCCCATTTCCTTATTATCATGCTGAAGACTTATGGATCCAGTTTTCATTCGTGGGGATACATGAGGTTTCTGCTTAGTTTGTCTGCCAGAGTATTTGTTTTTCCTGGCAGGAATTGTGCTTGCAGGTGAACTTGAAATGCCAGTGCTGTGTCCCATAAAGTCATTGCTTGTCTGCATACGGGGTAGGAATGTGTACCGCCCTGCTTGTTTATGTACCACATGACCGTAGTGTTGTCTGTCTTTATCAGTAACTGTCCTGGATGAAGCAGGTCCTTGAAAGCTGTCAGGGCATTTTGAACAGCTAGTACCTCTTTTTGATTGATGTGGAGATGCATCTGGTTTGCAGACCATGTGCCCTGAATACATTTTCCTGCCATATAGGCTCCCCAGGCATAATCTGATGCATCCGTTGTCAGTGTCTGTCTGGCTGTGGGTAAACTGAATGGCAGACCCATGTTGTGGTGACAGGCTTCTGCCCACCATCGAAACTCCTGTTGTAGGCAGGGAATGAGTGCAATTACTGTCTCCAGGCTGTGGCAATGCTGACTCCAAACACTTTTTAGGTACCTTTGTAGTTTCCTCATATGCAGTCTGGCATATGGAATTAGTAGAATGCAAGATGCCATGAAACCCAAGGCCTGCAGGATTTTCCTTGAAGATAAGTGGGTTTGTGTTGCCAATTTCTTGAAGTAAGCAGTCAGATGCTTGTTTGTCTGGTGTGAGATAAGCCATCTGGGCAGTTGTATTTAAGCTTGCACCCAGGAATATTATCTCTTGAGAGGGCACTAGGACTGGTCTGATTTCTTTTTGTTTATTGTGTATCCTAGGCCAATTAGTAATATTTTTACAAATGCCAGATGCTTCAGAAGAATCTCTTTGTTCTCTGCTTGAATTAGGTAGTCGTCCATGTAGGGATATATTTGAATTCCTTTTTGTCTGCAAAACGCAATTACTGGTGCCAGGCATTTTGTGAAGACCCTGGGCACAGTAGATAAGCCAAAGGGCAGTGCAGAGAATTAGTAATGCACTGAGCCAGCTATGAATCTGAGGTATCTTCTGCAAGATTGTCTGATTGGGACATGCAGGTATGCCTCTTTTAGGTCCAAAGTTACGAGCCAAGCCTTCTTGCCCAGCATGGGCAGTAGCTGCTGTAGAGTCAACATCTTGAATTTTGGAACTTCCAGAAACGTATTTAAAATTGACAGGCCCAGAATTGGTCTCCAGGTTTTGTCCTTTCTGGCTACTAGAAAGAGTCTGGAATAAAATCCTTGCCCCTGCTCTTGTTGTGGTACTTGCAGAATGGCCCTCATGTCCATGAGGGCTGTAATTTGTTTCTGTGCCTCTGCCCATTGATTGTGTGGCAGGTCTGGCATACCTTTTCACCTTGGTAGGGTGTGAAAATGAAACCTGTAGCCTTGGGACACTAAGTTCAGGACCCATTTGTCTTGGGTAATCATTTGCCAATTTGATGAAAAAAGTGCTAGTTTTCCCCCTAAGGGGGCTGCCAAAAGAAAAGTGCTTGGATATGGTAGAGGAAAGTCATTGGGACTGTTTCCTGTAAGGTTGTGATTTGTATTGTCCGCTTTTGGAGGTAGGAGCACCCCATTATTTAGGCCTGTATGAGCCTTGGGGCTGAGATCTGCCTCTGGGACGCCTGTATCTGCCTCGTTGTGGTCCGTCTGACACTGGAAAGGACCAATTTTTAGTGGGCCAGTTCCTGCTAAACCTGGGTTGCTGCACCTGTAAGAAATCCTTGACTGTCTGCATGGATTTTGCTTTATCCTCCATTTTTTTTCAACACCTCTTCTGCTTTAGTACCAAACAAAGTATCATGCTGTAATGGTGCATCTAATAATTTTGCTTTAACATTATCAGGCAGATTCTGTTCCTTTAACCAAGCATGCCTTCTAATAACAAAACCTGAAACAGCGGCCCTGCAAGAGGCCTCCAGTGACTCATAACCACATTGTAAAGTATGCTTTCCCACTTGTTCAGCTGCATGCAATAAATCCTGCAATTCTTTGTTCTCTGAACCTTCAGTATTTGGCAACAATTTCTGTCTAAGCAGTGACATTAAATATTGCCGATATTTAAGCATATGAAATTGACAATTTAAAGCCCTCACAGCCAGGGTAGCAGAAGTGTAGACTTTTTCCCCCCATCTGTCTACAGCCCTAGAATCCCTATCAGAGGGGACAGAGTTTTTTTGCAGTGGAAGCTTTAGCCCCTTTGGGACCCTGAGATATAGTTTCTGGGTCAGCAGCGGGGTTTTTATATAGGAATTTATGAGAATCCAGGACCCTGTAGTACCTGTCTGGCTTAGCAGGTGCAGGGGGTAAAGATTCAGGGGACAGGCCCGACTCTGAAAATACGTCATCTACAATATCCGGGACAGGTGGAATAGCAAGGGGTCTGTGGGAAGTAGCAGAAAGGCTCTGAGCCTTTTCTTAGATTCAGAATAATCTTGGCTCTCCCAGTGGAAATGCTCCCTCATGGTATGCAGGGTTTCCCCAAAAGAATAATCCTCAGGAGGAGAGGCTGAAGGAATGGATTCTTCAGCATCAGAATCCTCATAGGAAAGCATGGAGTAATCCTGTTCAGTAGAGGAATCAGAGGAAATAGAAACCTGATCAGAAGAATCATACTCAGTCTCTTGCCTAGGCATCTTATCAGGGGGGGATGGGAGCCCCTGATCAAAGTAATTAGGTCTTCGGCCATTTTGAGCATCTGTTTTTTAGGCATGGAAGTCTGAGAAGGAGAATGCTGCACTTGTTTCTTTGTCTTTAGAGCTGCTTTAGTCTTTGTCTTTGAAGCTGAAGATGGCTTAATATATAGCTGTGTAGGTCTGAAGACACCCTCAGAACCCGATGCCTGCTCAGTGGCTCCGGACCCATCTGAGGGAATGATTTCTGAGTGTCCAATACCTTGAGTTTCCAGAGGCCCAGTCGGCTCCATGTGGGAGTCGGAAGCGGCCTGTGGCTCTGAGGTAGCGGGCGCCAGGGGCTGCGAAAGCACCTCACTCAGAACCGGCGACTGGCCTAGCAGAGGCTTCGTAGTCTGTTTTGGACCTCGGATGCCTATCCTTTTCCTTGTCCTTGCGTTATTTGTAAACTCAGGTTTTTGGCTGGTCCGACGGCATTATATAATTAAATCTTCGGCCAAAGTAATAAAATGCAAAATCGAACAGAGGCTTGATAGTGCATTGGTTAAATCTAGCACAAAACCGACAGCTAGCAACGTTGTGATCAGGGCCTTGGCATGGAATACAGCAAGAGTGAAAATCCTTATGAGGTATTTGCTTCCCACAAGAAATACAATTGTTAACTTTTTCTGACATCGGTCTGGAGCAAGAAAAACGTTTCCCCAACGGGGTACTTGCCTTTAATGAAGACTTTGGTTCTGAAATTCGGATTTAAAAATCTCAGGAGTCGGCCGACCGGCACTTGCGATCTGCTTTTGCTTCGGGCACTGTGCGGCAAGAAAGACTGAAGAAAATGGTGTCGGCTGCATCTTTTATACCCCTGGCGCACTGACGTCAGGGAAGAGGAGACAGCAACCGATACTGGACCTAGACTTTGGAATTCTGGCCGACCACGGGTAGCCTGCTAGCAGGATAACCCAAGAGTAATGACTGCAACAGTGAAACACGAACATCTGCTGCAGGCTTATAAGCAGCAGTTTCCACAACCACAGGAAATGCAATTCAGAGATATATTGAGCCACCTCATTAATCATCTAATTTGCCTGTCTTTGAATTGCAAGTAAGTGCTGCCAGTGCTTCAAAGCACTTGTCAAACGTACCCATTCATTCATTGGTGGCCTATGCTTCATGTTGGAATAGGCAACCCCCATTCTCTCCCCTAAACACATTCAAATGTTCTTGGTAGCACACTAATGTGCTCTCTCTCTCACACACACACAATATGCATATATGTACAGTGGATATAAAAAGTTTTCACACCCCGTTAAAATGTCAGGTTTTTGTGATATAAAAAAATGAGACCACAATAAATCATTTCAAAATCCAGATTATTTTTGTCTTCCTTTTCCCAGTTACTATTACTCTTCAGTTTCCCCTGCATTCATTCATTCATTCAAACAATCCTAATGAGGCAAAATTGGGCTAACTGTGGAAAAAAGAACTGCATTAAGGTGGGGTCAGAAGGCCCCCAGAAGACCTAAGGGGTCTAGATGCTTGGTGGTGCATATTACAGTTTTATAAACAACCTGCTCTTTAAATATTGGCCTGAACAAAACTCTTTATTAAAAGACATTAATTCTTACTCTTCACCTTTGTTTTGCTGCATCCTTTCAACACACCCTAGCTAAACATGACTACATTATAATAAACTGCATTAAGCCAGGAGTCTTTGGGGCCCTAGGCTCCCAAAAGCCATAATGTTCTAGATGCTATGAAATGCATTTTTCTTACTAAAAACATTTATTGAATTATCTCTTGCAAAATAAACAAAACTTAAACGTATATAAAAATAATCCAATCATATTAAATTCACATTTACAAACATTATACATCACATACATTATTACACATCCTATAATGTAGGCAACATTACATAAACTATTTAATTCATGCCTTCTCTTAAGACTCCTTTCCTCTCCAAAACATTTTTCTGCACATATTTTTCTCACAATTTCCATTTTTTTCAATGTAATTTACTTCTATCCTTTTCTTAAGATCCCACCTCCTGTTCTTTTATCTTTCTTACAATATTCACGACTTCTCAAGTACGGTTGGTTTCGATTTCCATTTCCTAGCAATTGCTTTTTTTGGCAGCCACCACAATTAAACTTAACAAGGCCCAACTACATCTAGGCAATTCAGACACTGTGCCCCAGCTCAAAAAATAATTCCCTCAAGTTACACGCATTTGCTCACCCAGTATTCCTGACAGAGTACACTGTAGGGAATTTTTAAAACTACAAACTCATTACTCTCCAGGAACATATTTTTCCAGTTACCCCTTTCTTTCCCATCATACCTCCAACATCTGTCACCTCCCCTAAGGAAATTTTTTTTTGTGGAATCTGTTTGGGGTATAAAAGCATCTGTACAAACACGTCCAGGCAAAAATCCAAAATCTTCTAGAGTGTTTTACATATTTGGGAGATATACATATGTCTTCCGATTGTTTCTTTTTAAATTTCATAGCCACTCTCTCTTCCCAATCTTTCTAACCTCCTCTGACTGATTCCTATACCTAGCATGCAATATTTTATATGCACTACTAATTATCTCTAACAGCAGCTTCCATTCTAGACTCAATTAAAAACTAAACAAGTGCACGTCTTTTCATTTAGGATCCCTTAAGTGCATTTCTTTGCTTTTTTGGTCTATCTTTTAATCCAATGACGGCCCAAGCAAAAATCGTAAGTAAAGAAATTCTGTCACATGTTTCTTTTTATTTTTTTAATTTCAGGGAAGAAATAAGTTGTATCTGAGGCATCTTAACGATCAAAGCTCATTAAATACCAACGTTTAAGACAAATGCTAGCAAAGATATATAAATTCATACCTGGGAATAGTACCAGTCCCCCCCCTCAAGTACAAATGCACACAGACTACCCCCCCCATGTTAGAAAGGGTCAATTTCTCCACTAACTCCTCATTTTTCCCTCAAATTTCCGTAAATCACCCCTTTTCCTTCTCATCTTTCCCCACCATCTTTTCACATTTTCCCTCTATTTCCTCTTATTTCACTTACTCTGTCTCACAGCCTTCTATTTTGTAACAAAGGTGCACCATTTTATGTTGGATAAACTGAATACCATTGTCAAAGAGCTTTATATTATCAAGGTTCCTTAGACACTACCCTATATTATTTTCTTAATATAACATTTTATTAAAATTTTAAATATTAGACCATTACTGTAGGTTATCTATATTTTTAAAGGAATGCTTTCCTTAGAACTCTGTGTAATAGAACATTATTATAGTTTTATTCTCAGTGTTTGTGGCTTTTCTCCCCAGGCATCCTTTTTAATAGGGTTAGTCCAGCTGGGCAAAAAAAGAAATAAGATTAAATAAATACATAAAGCACAAATGGCCACAGTCACAAATTTCAACTTGCTGCTGCTATACAAATATACAGCATGTCTCCTCACCTCACTCCAAAAAGACAGCCATCTGTGTACCTCTCGGATGTCAGACTGGGATGAAAAAAAAAAAAAAAAAAAAGAGAAAATATTTCATCTTGGTGCAGTCAGATGTATATAAACATTTCATCTTACAAATGTCCCCCAAAAGATAACCACCTGTTTATGCACCTGATGTCTGATTTTGAGAAAAGTGAAAAAATGATCACATTAATGTTTACGACTTATGGTGTACTGCTCCTATACAAGCTATAGTGACCATCTGTGAAATTTAAGCAATAATGACCACACTGTCCCTAACCCAACACAGGATACAGTGACCTGTGCACATCTCAGAGATATTGTTCTTCTTTCGTTTTTTTCCGGTTAGGGGTCGCCACAGCAGAATGCCAGACCGCTAATGATTGGCAGTTGATTTTTACGGTGCTGAGGTGCCAGCCCGACGCCCAACCTTCAACGAAGCCATGCCTATTCACGCATGTCTTTCGAATGCCACTCGACCGCATGGAGAACATGCCAACTCCACACAGAAGGCACTCCAGGTGAGAATCGAATGGGAGAACCTCTTGCTGTGAGGCGACAATGCTACCACTGCACCACCGCGGCTACATCTCCGAGATATTAAACAACATTCACAATTACCCTACACAAGCTACGGCAACCTCCTGTATAGACATCTGAGCAGGGCTTGTTTTATACAAGTGGGGTTCATTGCAAATGCCACTACTAAGCCTATGTCAGAATTTACTTATACAGCTTTGAGGTGTGGGGTCACCAAAACCCCAGAAGCGTTGATGGCTGGATATTTTCAGTAATGTATTTTATGCCTCAATTTCTGAGAGATAACCATTTTAAACTAAGCAAACAAGGGGGGGGGGGGTCAATTACTTTCCAGAAATTTACTTGGACAGAACAAACATCACTCCACTATACTCTACACCTGGAGTTCCCCCAATATTAATCAGGTGGAATCATTTGGTGGTCTTCACCATTAGGACCCTTCCCAACATGCTCATATGCCATACTATATATTTAGGGATTTCTACCAAGGCAAACCTTTTGCAACTAGCCAATCATCTGATGCAGTTTAGAATCTCCTCACTTTGAGGATCCTGTGGTCAACACTGCTACATTCGTGGGTAGCTTCTCTGCTCATTTCAAGACTTGTACTGGGATACTGGTTTTGATCTGTCACACACAGAATGTAAATTTAGGAATAAAACCCCAGGGTAGACCGCTAATATGAACAAAGATAAAATAAAATAAAACAAAATTCTGAAAGAATGACTTGGGCTTCAAAAGGTAAAAAAGGTCATTGCTTAACGTAGATGTCTAGGACGAGAAAAATAACCACAGAGCCAGTGAAGGTGTGAGAGAGAGTTCAGAAAGTGTATGAAAATGTGTATAAAAGCAGAGAAACTTAGTTAATAAGGTTAGAAAAAGATCAGGAACAAAAACAGTGAGGGACAAGATAAAAGCAGTGATGAATAATCAACCAACAGGGAAGTCACCAGGAAGAGATGGTATTTCAGTGGAAGTTTTGAAATTGTGAGAAACAAAAGTGATAAAAGATCTGAAAGACATTGTTTACTAATACTTTAAAATGGGACTGGGGGGGCGTACCTGAAGAAAGATGTAGCGACTACATTACCCAAAGAGGATAGTAAAGACCTTCAGACCCAACTTCATGTAGACCCATTTCAAAAAAAGTGTTTATGCATATATTAGCAAAGATAATGGCAAACCTGTAGCCAAAAATGGGCAGATATTTATCAATGTGGTTTTATGGAAGGCAGACAACATTAATAGAACAATGATTATCCAGCGAGAAGCAGAATGTAACAAAATGTTGCTATGGTTGGTGGATCTCAGAGAAAGCATCTGACAGAGTCTGCAGGGATTTTAAGAGCAGGGCAATTTGCATTCCCTGACAGAACAGCAGGGTTCATTATGAGGACATATAAAGGGTCAGAGACAAGAACTACGGTGGGATGGCTCCTCTCTCACATTCTGTGTTTGAACAGAGGAACAAGGAAGGAGTGTACTCTTTCTCCCTTGTTATTTGCTTTATATTTAGAGCCATTGCCAAGAGAAAATAAAGACTCACAAATTCAAGTACACAAATGAGATGGCAATCAATGACAGCTAACATTACTTGCAGATATTGTTTTGTACTTGAAAAAAATACAGAAATGGGCACCTTTGTGTTGTGGAACATCTGCTACAGGTTCAAGTCTTTTGAGGGTATGACATCATCATAGACTTTCGGCTTTTCCTGGTTAGGGGATGCCACAGCGGAACTCCGGTCCGCTCATGACTGGCAGTGGATTTTTACGGTGCCGAGTTGCCAGCCTGATGCCCAGCCTTCAACGAAGGCATGCCCATTCACGCTCGCACCTACCTGCATGTCTTTAGCATCACTCAACCGCGGGGAGGACATGCAGACTCCACACAGAAGGCGCTCCTGCCGAGAATCGAACGGGAGAACCTCTTACTGTGAGGCAACAACGTAAATAAAACAAAACCCATAGCAGTAAACTATGTACCCACACAAACCGTGTCAGCAGTGCCCATACATATGGGGACATAAGATGAAAAATGTAGGTGCAAGGAATACAAAAGGATTCTGTTATGGCAGCTGAGGATATGTGGGAAGAGACTAAACACAAGACAACACAAAAGCCTAGAAGCCGGAAGCTCTCGATTATGGATATAAATAGTAAAACACATTTAGTTGACATGTTTTTAGTCCTTTTAGTTTTCTATAAAGGCCTGGCCTTTTTTAAACTACTTGGGGAAGCAGTTGCAGAGAAGAATTAAAAGAATTTATCTGGAGGATGAAGAGAGTAAGAGTTAAATGACTTAAGATTAACAGATTTGAAGGCATACTTTAGAGCTACGCAGTTACAACACAAGCAAATGGTTGCAAATCAAAGTGGAAAAAGGATAGTAATGAAGTGGGGAGAAGTTCGGAAAATGAAGGGAGAGTAGGATGATGGATGCAAGTCCTGCAGAGAACAACAGCCAGAGTATTTATTAGATTCATATTCATGATGCAGGACAAGATATGCTAAGAAGTGAGCTAACATGGCACTGGAGATTTTCCAATAAGGATAACTGCAAGTAGGGGTACAGAAAATAGGCAAGAGAGGGCTGAACTTTCTGGAGAAATTTAGGAAGGAACCAAGGTACTGAGAGAAAATAAAGAGGGGGGGGGGTAATAACATGTAATGAGGCCAAGCAGAAGTCTGGACTGCAGGTTAGAGACCGCCTTCCCTACCAGGCATTGATATCAGTATGCAGGCAGCAAAAGGGGAAGGGGTGCTAAGTGAAACAACCAGCTCTGGTGGACTTTTTAGTGGTGTGTAAAAGAGAAGCTGCTATGTACTAGTGCATATAAAGCAATGTGCAGCTGTAACAATCAGAAGAAGTTAAAAAAAGGCTGAGAAGAGAGACTAGAAAGACAATTTACAAATGGAACAATTGTGGGCGTATGTACGGCTCCCAAGTATGCAGCAAAGTCCTGAAGGTTTAGGATTCATGCTTGGAAGTGCCTGTACAAGTATTTTTCTACCAAAAGCAAACTTCAAAGGATTTTTCCTCACATAGACAGCACATGCTAATGGTGTGATGGGAAAGAAAGGTAACTGGGAATATGTTTTTTTTTACCATAAGACGTTGACAGACTTTAAAAATTGCCTGCAGAGTACTTAGTCAGAAATGTTGGAACTAAATGGTTGTAACAAAGGAAATTACTGTTTTGAGCTAGGAGGACCTATTATGTCTAGGCAATCTAGATACTAAGTTCAGTGCTACTGTCTGGCAAAAAAAGCAAGTTCCAGAAAATGGAAATCAAAATGTAAACCTATTTATGAATTATTAATAAATATATTTATTATAATAAAAAGAAAAATACTGGATGTGGGATATTTAGAGTTTATGGGTTGGCATGGTGATTGGGCGTTTGCCTCACAGATATAAAATACAGGGTTTGATTCTCACCTTTGAGGGGAAGTTAGCTAGGCTTAAAATGGCCCACAAGGGCAGCTAGTCTACTACTTACCTGTAAACTACAAACATCAAGAAAAGGGAAGGAGCAAATTACATAGACGTAAATGCAATTTAAAGGAACAACAGACGCAGAATGATGCTGAGGAGGAGGAGTGAGGTTTAAGGGAAGACAGCGATTGTGCAATTTATGCAATATTGGAGTGAATGATATTTAAAAATCATATACACTATAGGAAAATAAAGAAACATATCACTATGGTTTGTTTTGTATTAATGCATCTGTACCTGTGTGCCATTGTTTAATTTTTTAAACCTTTCTTAGATCACATTTTAAACAAATCAAATCAAATCCACCAAAGCAGAGTATGAAAAGAAAACCACCACCACTATCAAAGAAACACAAATCCTTCTGCGACTATATTAGAAACAACTGGAACAGTGTCCAGCCTTGCACAGAGTTGATACACATTCAAACCATGAGGATGTGGCAAACATATAAAGCAGTCACTGCCCTGCTTCACCCTCACATGATATATTATATAAACCACCATCAAAGTCATCTCCGAGCACGTTTTAAAGGTTTTCTCAGAGCTAGCTGTACGAGGCCTTACAATGTACAAACATGTTTCCTTGCCAATATGGTCTCACAAACCCATTCCTGAATCTGTTCAATTTCAGTTTCTCAAATGGCATCATGGTAAGGGCTTGGAACTGTGGTTACTCCCCCCCAACACACACACACAACCACACACACAACCACACACACAACCACACACACAACCACACACACAACCACACACACAACCACACACACAACCATACACACAACCACACACACACACACACACACACACACACACACACACACACACACACACACACACACAAAATGCTGGCCTCACCACTGATCCTGGCAACTATGCACCGATAAGCCTTACCAACTTTGTAAGGCAGCAGACAGCAACACTACAGCACTCGTAAAATGATACTGACAGCATAAAATCCCTCAATTCAAATTTACGGTAGTTCTTTTGAAAAGACCACTGAAGGCTTCAGATAAGGGCATAACTGTACACAATCCACATATTGATGACCCACACTCTGGCATTAAAGATACGATAAAATGTAAATGTGTATGTAACCTGCTTGTCAGCAAACTGGCTCACAGGCATGACTTCAAGAATGGGGGCAGATTCTCCCCCATTATCATCAGATTTCAAAGTTCTGTAGGGAAGCTACTCCCATTTCACATCTATTGCTCCATTGTGAAAGCTGTTGCCATGAATCTCTGGCTGACCAAGTATATAGCCATCTGCTAACATGAAGCTATCATCAGCTCTCTTCAGGGCTTCCAAACCCTACAAGAGGGTCTAGTATGTGCAAACACATGGCACCAGGAAATGGTTCAAGATTAAAATAGTACTGCAGCCTTTGGAAACCATGACATCATTGTACCTACAATATAGGAGAGACAGGAATAGAGAAGTGATGAGGGATCCCAATGGAGACATGATGAAATCAGCAAGAAAAGGACAGTTGTTCATAGGAGGTTACTAGTCTAACGTCCCTAGAGCCCTTACAAGCCTAGCCACCATCATCCCAAGTTGCCCAAACTGTCAGCGGTTAAGGGAGTGAATTTCACAAAGGTAAGAGTCTATGGTAGTTAATACACACTTCTGTTCAGGAGGGATATGGGCACCACCCCAAGAGTGAATATGCAATCACCCATCCATTGATCTAGGTTGCATTTGAAGAGAGCCAGGGAAAGGCTCTGTTTCATGTGAATTGGAAGCTTGTTCCAGAGAAGTGGCAGCCTCTGGGAGATGCATCTATCTTTCCAGCATGACTTGTTCATATCAGAGACTAGGTTAAGATCCTTGGAGCAAACAACCCTCCTGCAATTTGATTTACGAATGTGTAGCATTTCTATCAAGGCCGGGTCAGAGACTGCCCTGTAAGCCAAGCACAGGTCACCCCTTAGCAACTTGTAGGAGACAGAATACAGTGACAAGGCTTTCAGTCTTTCCACGTAAAACAAAGAGTCCCCAAAGTAAGAGGTGCAATGGAAAGCATCAGCTCACTTGCCACATGATTATACTCCAGAGCCTTAAGTAGGAAGCATACAAAAGGTCTGTTGGAGTCGCACAGCAATGGAAGGAGCAGCAAACAGTGGCAACTTTGATGCAGGCAATATTGCGGTGTGACAGGCCAGGGAGTTCCCATACAAAGCAGCAGCAGATGACACAGCATGCAGCTGAAGATGTCACAGGATGTCATTCTGGAAAATTCTGTAGAATGCCTGCAAGAAACAGAGCAAAGAATGTGCTCTGGATTTAGAATAAAAAGATCTAAAGGAATATTTCCTTAACTTAAAAAAAAAAAGAGATGGCTAGACACATAAAGATCAAAAGACTGATGAAGTAAGATTATAGAAAGTAAATAAGACCCAAAAATGTTAGAAGTCTGATAAAAGGGATGAACACAGAAACCAAAATTAATAAAAATTCAAGTGATACAACAGAAGTAAATAGGACATATTACTGTGCAGCTAAATAACTAATAAAATCGTATATATACCAATAAAAGAAAGAAGAGGAAGAAATAAAATGCCATCATGGAAGCACAGAATAGAAAAAACTATAAAGCAATTACGACAAGAAGTGTCACTGTTAGAAGAATATGGAAAAGGGAACAGACCAGCAAAAATACTTATAAAAATAAATAGGGATCTACTATATGCTATTGCAAATAAACTTAAGATATCAGCACAAGCAGAAAAAAAATTAGAAGATTTGCAGATAAATATAAAGGAAAAGTACAAAATAAGCAAATCATTGATAACACCAAAACAAACCAAAAATTAGAAATACCACCAAAAAAAAAAAAAAAAAAAAAAAGACAGAAATATTTTTTTCAAAAACATTTTGTTTTCATTATAAACATATGCAAATGTAAATATAACAAATACAATAACAAAACTATTTACAATATTTACATTCATCCATGATAAACAATCATTGTTATCAGTATTTGTTCAAAAGGTTTTCCAATTTTTGCCATGCTATTTTTTATGAGTAATGTTATGAGTTCTATAACAAATGGTTTAGGGTTCTTTTTTACAAATAACTTTTGCTAAATTGATAAAATCTTTAAACATCAAATCTTGTTTACTTTTCCAGTTCAAAGTAATAACTGTTCTGGCAATTGCAAGAATTGACCAGAGTAACTGAATCTGAGATTTAGGTATAGAAACATTGAATAGGATTAAGGAGTTAGAAATATGACAGTTATCAGACCAGAAAGCATTTACAAAATATCTGAAGTCTTTCCAGTATTGAACATTTCTACATTCAATGAACAGGTGAACCCAGTTGGCCTCTAGGAATTAATCACATTTCCAACATTTACTTTCACCGTTTTTGAGTACTTATTTTATGTGGACTACAGAAATTCCTATTCATTATTCATAAATTTCCATGTATACAATCTCCAATATAATGAAGAAGACGTACCATACGTAGACTTCAATAACAATTTTTTGGATTCATCAGATATTTGTTCTCCATTAATCTTTACACAGTAATTCCAAAAATCTGAGTCAAACTTTAGAGTGTCTTCTCCTAGTATCTTATAGATAGGCGAGATACTTAATTTTTGATTATCTGTGTTTTCAGGGCACCTAATAAAAAGCGGAATCAAACTAGGTATAGACTCAGTCTCTAGGCTGATTGATGCTCTCAATTTGTTTTCTATAAACTGCTGTAATGAGTGTATAAACAACCAGCTGTCTTGACTATTATCAAAACTACATAAAAGAGAGTTTACTGGTTTAATACTCTTATTTTCAATAAACTGATGCCAAGATATCAAGTTATTTTCCTTTAATTTTTGCATCGCACTGATGTTGAAAGAATCTAGGCAATCAGAGGAGTATGTTTTAGGGAATACAAGTAATTGTTTAATGTTGTAATTACAATCAATTATATTTTTAGAGTTATTAAATATTTGATTAATGCCATAAGAAAAATTATCAAACTTAATAAACAATGTAAAAGCCAATGAACTCTACTTATTCCGTATTGTTCCTTAAATTGATTTTCTGTAGTTCTGACATCAGTTATATGAATCTCATGTATTGTTTTCCAGCCAGATATATATAGGTAGGTGTGATCCAATGTAATATTACATTAATTATAACTGATTTGGAATAAAGATCTAAGCTAGGGAATGCTATCCCATTTCTGTTCCAAGCTCTAATATACCATTTATATGCAATCCTAGGTTTTAAGGGGAACCATAAAAATTTAAGTAGCATGGAATCTAATTTTTAAATAAGTTTTTGGGAGGGGGGGGTAGTATCAGTGACTGTATATAAAATAAAATTTAGCTAAAATCAGCATTTTAATTAAAGAGAGCGTATCCTCCATTGTGAATACCATTTTATTCCATCTTTTGATTAGTTCACAAATGGTGGTTATTAAATTATTGTACTTTAGTTTAACAGACTCTTTCCATATACGGCGCAGTGGTAGCGTTGTCGCCTCACAGCAAGAGGTTCTCCAGTTCGATTATCAGCTGGGGTGCCTTCTGTGTGGAGTCTACATGTCCTCCCTGCGTTCGTGTGGGTTTCCTCTGGGTGCTCCGGTTTCCTCCCACTTTACAAAGACCTGCATCTGGAGCCTTTCTCCCTGGGCCTTCGCTGAAAATTGGCTTTGTTCCAAGTCGGACTTTCCCGGTTAACAAATGTTAAATAAATATACTCTTTATACTGCCACCCAAATATTCTAATACATCATTCTCCCAATTAAACAGGCTATTCTCTCTCTTAGGTTTTTGCTGATCTTTTTGTTAATTAGTAATGTTTTGGATTTATTAGGATTAAATTTAAGTCTTGAAATTCTTTCAAACTTGCTTAAGGTATTTATAACATCATGCAAAAAACCATCAATATCACTCAACGTTAACAACATATCATCAGCAAATAATTGTATATCTTAGGACGATAGTCCTTATTAATTTGAAAGCCTTTTATATTTTGCTCGTTTCTGATATATGTAGCAAAAGGTTCCATTGAAAGAGCAAACAATAATGGTGACAAAGGAAATATGTATGAAGGGCCTGTGGAATATAGCAAATGCACTGAATGGATATGGAATGGGATGAAGTAACTGCCAGAGAAATTGAAACAAAATTAAGAAAAAGTTCCTAACTGGAAAACTCCAGGCCCATATGCAGCATTTTCAAGCTAAAAGTATTAAACATCTTTACTCAAAGATTGAGCCTGGAGTAAGATTTATTTACGTGTGCATTCCGAACAGACACCAGCCTGGTTAACAGGAAAAATTACACTGGTTTACTCTTAAGGAGGAGTAAGTCATCCTAAAAACTATAGGCCAACAACCTGCCTTCTTCCAGTAATGTACAAATTATATACTGGAATTGATGCAGACACAGTTTATGGTCATTTAGAAGAAAACTCAATCATGGCAAAAGAACAAAATGGTAAAAGAAAGTCATATAGAACAAAGGATCATCTGTTGTTAAATTAAGTCATAATAGAGAATGGTTAGGTATGGCATGGATAGATTACAAAAAAAAAATCATTTGACAGCATCCCACATTGGGAGAGTGGCCTAATGGTTAAGGTGTTTGCCTTGCAAGCACAAGGTGCAGGGTTTGAGTCTCACAAGGGATAATTGGCTAAGCTTAAAATGGCTCACAAGGGCAGTTAAGCTTAGTACTAATCTATGAACCTATGAACATTCATGGATAAAGGCGTGTTTACAGATGCACAAGACACACTCTACACTGATCGATTACATTACAGTGACCATTAAACAGTGGTAAACTACTTTACAATTAAGGCATGGCAAAGGGCAAATTATTATCCCAGGGATGAAAACTCCAAAAGAGGGATAGTTCCTTTTTGTCACTGCTGGTGTTTTGTCTTGCCCTTAACCCATTAAGCTGTCTACTTAACAGATTAGTTATTGCTTTCAATTTTGCTCCAAGAAAGCAACCTTGCTTAACGGTTTCTATAAGACTTACAGTTCATCAGGTAAGCAGTTGACAGAACAACTTCAAGTGGTTAAAACTTCCTTAGATGATGGAACAGTCACACTTGGTCTTGGTAAATGTGCAAAAGCAGCTTTTAAATTAGGAAAGCTGAAGTAGCGAGCAAAATCAACTTGGGGCAGGAATGTGATCTAAAGGAGCGTGAGCAGGAAAGACTGGATAAACATTTGAGAACTGATAAAGGATCAGCAATTAAACATGAACATATATGAATAAAACTCAGTAAGGAATACTTCAGAAAACAAACTAATATTGAAAACAGCATTGACATCTAGGAATGAAGTCCAAGCTACAAAGCAATTTGCTTTTCCTGTTCTAAATTACAGTTTCGGTGCAACTGACTGGCCCCAAAAAGTAATGGCTCAGCTGGGCAAAAAAACAAGAAAAATTGCATCACGCTTATCAAAATGATACATAAAAAAATCAGTGTGTACCATGATTATATTTCATGCTCTAAAGAAGGTATGGGCCTCCTCAAAACTGAAT
Source organism: Protopterus annectens (assembly GCF_019279795.1). Lineage (NCBI taxonomy): Eukaryota > Metazoa > Chordata > Ceratodontiformes > Protopteridae > Protopterus > Protopterus annectens. The sequence goes on from NC_056729.1 coordinate 1,667,969,058, forward strand.
ACAGGCATAGATCTGCACTTGTGGGATTGGAAACATATCTGCTGACCTCATCAGATCCAAACATAGTGAAAGTTTTAAATCATGAAGAAAGGAAGTCTAAGATGATTTCTCTGCTTAGTTTAGAAGAAGCTGGAAATCAAACCAGAAGTAGACAAAACTCAGACAGCAACTGAATGTGCCGAAAGTACAAGAAACAATATAAGAAAGATCAGATAAGAAGGAAAGAAATGTGGAAAAGCCATAAATATAGTAGCAAGTACACAGATCTCTAGTAAAAACTTCATGTTGATCAGGATTTGACAATGGAATGGTTAAGGAGAGGTGAATTTAAACCAAAAGATGAAAGGTTAATAATGGCTGCCCAGAGCAGGGGACTATACATGTTGGTTTACAAAGACCAGTGAACATGTGGGAGAAAGACAAATGAAGGTTCTGTAAAGAACTGGAAACAGTCTCACACCTTGTTGCTGGGTATAATATATGCATTGCAGAGTGCATGCACACCGAGATGCAAAACAATGTAGCAAGATTGCTGCAGTGGGGATTGTGCAAACACTACAATATAGAGGTAGCCGAGAAGCACTGGAAACCTGAAACACAAAACATTACAGAGAATGATGAAATGTACATCACATGGGATAACCCACTACCAACAGTTCAAAAAATAGATGTGAGAAAAGTTGATATAGTAGTCAGAGACAAAAGTAGCACTGATCATTGAAATTTTGACATTTAGCGATTACAGTGTCTCACATACAGAGAAACGCAATCATAAAATATTAGGATTTGCAGGCAGACGCTAGAGCAGTGTGGAAGAAAGATAACCAGATTGTTCCAACAGTGGTAGGAGCAATGGGTCTCTAATAAAAAAAAATCCACAGTTGCAACACTACAAATAGCCATATTAAAGAAACGTATGCCAAAATATAAACATAATGTGATGGTGGGACAGATATTTCTCCCAAAAGAACTCTCCTATATATTAAAATCAAAGTAGCTCCTTAATCCTACTCAATCAACCTAGATAAATAGGGGGGAAACTGCAAATACACCTCTAGGCTGATCTATCAAACCCTTATGTAAAGGGGATTAGAAGTGGTGGGTATTGCTTTGCCTAATTTTTAAATAATCACCAAGATAAACTGCCTGGTAATAGCCTATCCAACAGGGTGACAGCCATCCAGAGGGGCTATCATCCTGGCAGAGATGCCCTCACCAACATCCTGTTAATCTATCCCAACCCCTGGACACCAGCAATACCATCACCATTCAAGTAAGTGGTCCCATCCATTGGCTAATAAAAGCTAGCACCATAATGTGGCTTAGTTGGCTGAAAACCTGCCCCCGAAAAGCTACTTCCCTTGCACTTCCTCTGATGATATATATGGAAAGTATGCAGCACGGTCTGCTCACCCCCACCCCCCCCACCCCCGATAAACTCATGCGTCCCATCCTGCTCTGTGAAGCACTAAAGCCACTAATCAACATCCGGTCATCTGGGTAATAATCAGAGCTCTACCCTCTTCACTACTGGTGCAAACAAGGGAGGGTTATTTTTTTCCTCCAGACAAAGTACAGATCTCATGGGAGAACAGGTTCCTTTTTGGAAGAACACAGGTAAGCCTTAGAAACCTTAAGAGAAGTCAAGAAAAACTCTATCCATCTTGAAAATCAGATAGGGCAGAACAAACAGTATATTTTCACTTATTAGGACTTTTAAACAGAAATGACAATGCCTCTCTAGTTACGCCAATGAACAGAGTTTTCTAACTAGAAAGGCAATTACAAACATTTGATAACATGGTTGAGAGTTTTATTGGGATTTACTCATGTAATGCAAGATTTGGTGCCTACAGTGAAGTCCAAAGGATTGAAACAGCCACACCACTAAGGAGTGAATCCTTAAATAAAACCACCCCATTAAGGATTTATGTTACTACAGTATTAGGCTCCTGTAATACAGGCTTAACATACAGAAAGCAGAAGTTTCTAGTGTTTACAAATGCACAAATCATAACTTTATCAAAATTATTACAGGACTGTAGAAAAAGGAGTTCAAAAACGGTGAATATTACAGTAAACTGTCAGTTAACTCAAGCAACCAGCAAAAAAAAAAAAAAAAAAAAAAAAAGGAGAAGAAATGCGGTACAATTTTCATGTGCTGCACTTAGTTTTCTCCTGCACAAACATACCTTACGTTTTTAGGTTTTAAAAAGGAAGATAGGAATAAATTCCCTCTCTCCCCAACCTGAGAACAAGTCAAACCAAACAAATAGTATAGGGTACAGTATTAGTCAGGCCTATTTTTAATAGTAAATACAACTTAAAAAAAAAAACATACCTTACGTTTTTAGGTTTTAAAAAGGAAGATAGGAATAAATTCCCTCTCTCCCCAACCTGAGAACAAGTCAAACCAAACAAATAGTATAGGGTACAGTATTAGTCAGGCCTATTTTTAATAGTAAATACAACTTAAAAAAAAAAAATAATAAAATACCACCAAGACCACCGATCCAAGAAGTAAGAAAATTTAATGAAACACTTAGCGCCTCGGTTTACACAGCCTTCCAAGAGTAAAAACACTACAAAATACTGTTTGCTTATATACAGCATACTGCACAAAACAATTAATCAATTAAGCATACAATTCAAATCACATACTTCCAATTACCATACTTTAAAATCAGCAGTTTCTTTTTTTAAGAGTTTGTTTTTTAAAGACACAGATTCACCTATGCCAATTTGAAATTTTTCCAAGACAACCCCTAAGAGAATCAGGGTTAGAGTTGTGTGCTGTCAAAAATGACTCCCAAGGGGACTCTCTAATTTATTTTTTCTGTCCCTAATATGTTCCTGCAACCGGACTCTAAAACTCCTGTAAGATTCCCCTATGTAAAACTTTTTACATCCACATCTCAACACATACACTAACCCCTCCGTATGACAACTGCATTCATACCTAGGTGTAAACTTGATGCCATTAATATAGGGAAAAGAGCTTACTACATATCGACAGATGGAACAACCATCTCATGGAACAGTACCTTTATTTATGCTTAAGCTCTGATGGACATTAACATCTGGTAAACAAAATTGGTTACGTACCAGAGTGTCAGACACATTACTAGCTCTTTTATATGCAATACTCACAAAATCAGGCAGTATAGAGTTAAAAATTTAATCCTTTAGGAGCATAGGCCAGAAGCTACTTTTTTTTTTTTTTTTTTAACTATTTCCTCAGTTATAACATCATAAGTTGTCACTAAGAAAACTTTCTTCTGCTCACCATTGTTCACAGCTGCATTGGTAGACTGACTTTCACCAATACAAACATTATATTTCCCAGTAGCACAGACATAATGACAATCTCCCTGAGAGTTAACAGAATACCTCATGTCTAGAATTTTTTGTTTAGCTTCCCTGACCAGCTGGACATCATAACCTCTTCTAATAAACATTTTTTCTGCTTCAGCTATCTCTAAATCAAAGCTCATATCAAGGCTACATAGCCTATGAATTCGTAAGAATTCATTACAGGGCAGTACCTTGACCAAATGTTTGGGGTGACAACTATACCCATATAAAAATAAATTTCTATGTTCAAATTTCCTATGGCGACTAGTAGTAAATTCATCTAGGCTTATATCCAAAATATTCACTTGTGGGCCAAGCTGCATACCATCAAAGCTTAAGCCTATAGTATTAGCTTGTAAGTCATTAAACCCAAGGGCCTCTGTCTGGCTTCCTTGACATAAAAAAATAAGATCATCAATCAATTTAAAATATAAAATAACCTTAGATCTGAAAAAATCATGTCTGTAAATAAAATCATCTTCAAGTTTAGCCATGACTAAATTGGTATACATGGGGGCGAAAGCAGTATTTTGTAGTGTTTTTACTCTTGGAAGGCTGTGTAAGCTGAGGCGCTATGTGTGTCTTGGTGGTATTTTACTATTTTTAACAGTAACTGTCAAGCAACCAGAAACTACAGTTACCCAGCATCTACTAATCTACGCAGGTGCCAGTTACCTGAGAGCTTACTGTATATAGTGCAGATTAAAGGGAAAATCTCTATACATGTTATGTGTGGATGGGTTCTGAAAAGAGAGAGTATCCGCAACACAGAGTTAAAAGCTAAGTTTCAGAGTAGAAGTGAAAGTGGACCAGCCAAAAGGAAGGTCCGAGTGCACTTTCCCTGATGGGCAAGATAAATTCTCTCGCAGGGGAATGCTGCTAGAGTAAGGCTTTTTGGACTTTGGATCTTTTGGACTGGAAAGATTTGGAGAATATTCACCATACTGAACACTTTTCAGTTTGAGGAGTCTGGAATGCTTTGCAGATGACTTAAACCTTTCTGTAATGTGACATCCTGTGTGTGTACAAGGCTGTGCTGGGAAGGTTACTGTTCTCTTTCTCAACGTATCTTCCAGACTAACTGGTTTGGCGGATGCAAGTCTCCTGCAGAGTCCCCCCCACCACCCGTACCACATCATATATGCCATTTACTTGTGTGCAGCTGTATGTTTGTTTGTTTAAATGCTGCTGTGTATTAGCTACCTTGATCTCAATTATGTTTTATATTTGTGTCCAGCATTTTGGATATTAACTTACTGTTGCATTATTTTTATTCTGTCCGTTTTTTTTTTTTTTTTTTTATGATTACTTACACATTTTAAAGGTTATTTGTTTTTGTTCACTATGACCTTGCCATGGCAAATTTGTTTCATTTTCATCTTCTGTATTACATTGTTCAATTCTTTGTTTTGTGGAGTGTTTAAATTAAGAGCTATAATTGACTTGAGTAGAGACAGCCTTCCACTAGGGTGGCACAGTGGTGCAGCGGTTAGCATTGTCACCTCACTGCAAGAGATTCTCCGGTTCGATTCTCAGCTGGAGTGCCTTCTGTGCAGAGTCTTAATGTCCTCCTTGTACTCACATGGGTTTCCTCGGATTGCTCCGGTTTCCTCCCACATTCCCCAGACATGCTGCAGGTGGACTGGATACTCTAAATTGGTCCTAGGTGTGAGTGTGTGCATGTGTGTGTCTTCGGAGGAAGGTTAGGCATCGGGCTGGCAACCTGGCCTTCTGTATGAACATCTGAAGTGGCAGCATAAAGCAGTGTCTCTCCAAGGCTACATGTGGACTAATGAACCCCTTAGATGTTTGGCTGGAGAAATGTGGGAGAAGGCTCTCTCAAACTATTTACATAAATGTTTTAAGAAGATGGGAAGTGACCCAGACTAAAATTTAGCATTTAAAGAGAACATTTCACTTATCAGGACTTTTATACAGTAGTGGACAATGTCTCTGCAGTTACTCAAATCAGCAGATTTTTTCTGATTACAAAGGCAATTACAAACAATTGATAGCAGGGTTGAGGGTTATATGGGATTTACTCACGAAAGACCAGACTCTGTGCCTACAACACAGTCCAAAGGATTAAACAGTCACACCAGTAAGGAGTAAATCCTTCCATAAAACCACCAAATTAAAGGATTTCCATTACTAGATTATAGGCTCCTGTAATACAGGCTTAAAATACACAAAACAGAAGTTTCTGATCTTTACAGATGCCTCAGTCACTCTAGTATGGAGCACGAGCAAGTTGCTCTGCTTGGTGGTGACATAACTGTGATGGCATGAACCGCTGGTAATGGCCACACAGGCTTACCTTTACCTGTCACTGTACAGTACTGGCAGCATGCAGACAGGCATGATAATGGCCACACAGGCATACCCTTACCTGTCACTGTACGGTACTGGCAGCATGCAGACCAGCATGAACTGCTGGTAAGGTCCACACAGGCTTACCTCTACCTGTCACTGTACGATACTGGCAGCATGCAGACTGGCATGAACTGCTGAGAATGGCCACACAGGCTTACCTTTACCTGTCACTGTACAGTACTGGCAGCATGCAGACCAGCATAAACTGCTGAGAATGGCCACACAGGCTTACCTTTACCTGTCACTGTACATTACTGGCAGCATGCAAACCAGCATAAACTGCTGATACTGACCACACAGGCTTACCTTTACCTGTCACTGTACAGTACTTGCAGCATGCAGACCAGCATAAACTGCTGATACTGGCCACACGGGCTTACCTTTACCTGTCACTGTACACCATTGGCAGCATGCAGACCTTAGAATTTCAGGGGTCTGTATTATAGACCCGAAAGACAAACACCGAACACATATAGATCGACACAAAGAGCGATCTACCATTACAGCGAAACATGTATTCAGCGAAAGTGGAAACACTGAATGTGTTTCCTTAACCAACAGCGCCATGTAGCCATACTAAAATAAAATCAATAACATTAAAATAAAATACTTTTGCAGGGGGGCAAGCGCCCCTGCACCCCCCCACACCCCCGCTACTTAAATATACCAACTCCGAGACCGCACTACAGTGGGGAAAAGAATATATTTCCTTATACCCAGGATCGCGCTGCTGGCTAAAGAACCACGTCTGGTGTTCCACTTTCACTGAATATGTGTTTCGCTGTAATGGTAGATCGCTCTTTATGTGTCGATCGACATGCATTCAATGTTTATGTCTTTCGGGTTTATTACATAGACCCAAATTTCAAAACCCCTGATGAGTAAGAACCTGCACTTCAAATTTCTGCAGTGCACCTTAGTGTACCCAGCCTATACTCTGCACCACATGGAGGTGTATGCTTAAGGGGGTACTGACGGGGGCACAACTCCATGACTGCTGTATCATATTTGCTACAAATTTTACCCACAAAAGGGCAACCAAGCCCTTATTTCTTTAATAGTACAGTGGTGCAGCGGTAGCGTTGTTGCCTTACAGCAAGAGGTTCTCCCATTCGATTCTCGGCTGGAGCGCCTTCTGTGTTGAGTCTGCATATCCTCCCCGCAGTCGAGTGGCATTCGAAAGACATGCGTAGAATGGGCGTGCCTTCACTGAAGGTTGGGCATCGAGCTGGCACCTCGGCACCCATAAAAAAAAATCTACTGCCAATCATTAGCGGACCGGAGTTCTGCTGTGGTGACCCCTAACCGGGAAAAGACAAAAGAAAAACAACAACAACCTGTATACATTATACTGTAGCCAGGAGGCAGTAAAGCCTACAGAGTTAGGGGAACTTTGGTGGGTTGCTGCATGACTCCATATTACAATGCAATTGCTGTTAACGACAGCATGTGGCATTCATTCATCTTCATGGAACATTTCCTGACACACATGAAATAAATCATGTTTAATAAGCGCAGAATTAGTGTGCAAGGAATCAAAATGACAAAAAGTACTTTTTCAACATACAATTTGTAACACATCTGAAAAGCCTGTATGTAGCTATATGCAAATGGCAACACTCCTGAATATGTTGGGGGGTGGGTGTACTAAGTTGCTTGGACTGCCCAACAGATGTCTACTTAAAAATTACTCAGGACAGTGAAAATAAACTTTTGTAACCAAACATAAATTTCCAGGATTTCCCTTTCCCCAAACAATTTTAGTCCTCTTAATGTCATTCTGCTGTTTCAACGAGATCCCACTGAAAACAACACAGATATGTATTCATTACAATGACAGGAACAGGCACTAGAGAAACAAAAGATGGTTACAAGTGGGTACCATCTGCTACTGACTAGCACTATTGCAAATTAGTGACACAACCTTTAGTCACAATGTACAGATGACCAGCAGGTTTGTCACATACAAGAACCAGTCTCTCTCCCCTTCTGTCTGGTGCACTTTTGTTCAGGAATATTAGCAAACACTGAATGATGTGTCCGAAGTGCATCGGTTTTCTCACAGACAACCACAACAATATTCACTGTGGGCTGAAAGAGCACGAGACAACAAACTTGCACCAGTTATTTTTTTTTATGTGGAGACCCTATCCATACCGCAGAGTACTGAAGTTCTGATTGAGTTTGATTAGCAGCTTGGAAGATGGAGCAGCCAGAGAACAAGGGTTGAGGTAAGTGGCTTGTGTCAGTTGACCATCCCAGGGGAGGGAATGGGACACCTGGTTTGCTCAGTGCACCTTTACAGACGAAATACTGGTAGAGACTGTTGGCATTCTGTACATAAAGGACATGGCTTTAGTTCATTCACATGAGGAGATATGGACAATTAAATTGTGAAACTAATGCAGACCTCTCATTGAACATTATAGGCATGCATGGGATAGGGAAGGTGGGTATGGCATAGCAAAAACAGTCCTAATGGGTGCCTGAATGACACTCTAATGACAGGTTTCACCCAGCGGACTATGAATGGGGTATATTGACCAAGGTAGACAGATCATGGGCAGGCATCAGGAGAAAAGAAAATACCAGGACAAAGCTTCCAACCCCACCCATAAAACAGATATGCTCCCTGCAACTCTTTAGTTCAGTCAACACCAAAACTGATAACTGCATGGAAAAATACAAGTTAGAAAATTAAAGTTTTGGTGAAGTACCACTTGGTTTCAACCATTAAATGGTCTTTGACTTATCACTCTTTGCTGAAACAATATACTCTGATCAGAAGCATTTATCTTTTAAAGATTGCCCCCCGATACAGTAGCCACTTCAAATCATTCAGAAAGAAATTAAGCTTTATAAGAAGTCTTTCATTTTCACGAGGGCATCTCAGTTTGATAATTTGCATTAGCCACTGTCTTCATACATATACACATGTAAAAACACATCCGTGCAGTCACTCGCATTCACTGTAGCTTAACTTTTAGCAGTTTTTCTGAGTTTCTACATCAGAGGTTCTGCATTCCCAGACCATAATGTGATATTTTCTATAGAAAGCTAAACAAAACAGTAAGCGACGTCATGACGTATCACATTTAACAGCTAACAATAGCTAAATGCTGGACTCCAGGAAACCAGTTCCAGACAAAACAGAAGGACAATACAGTAATTCACAGCAACATAATGCAAAACATTTAAGAAAACATCTGTATTTCAAGCTACCTTTTTCTTCAAAAAAATCAGCTCTTAGCCTGCATATGTTGTAATTAATATGTTGTAATTATTAATAAAAAAGCATTACAATTTAGCCACTTTACAGCCAGCAAGCAGCATTAATCCATTTCAGTTTACATCAAAGTACTGGAAGTCAGTGAGTTGTGTAGCATTAGTTAGCAATCCGCACATTACTTAAATTCACAACCTCCAACTAAAAAGCTTTAGTCATTTTCTTTAACTAAGCAGTCCCCAAAGGATATGTTTATAAAAGCTTGACCCTTTGTTCTTCTGAACTGTTAAAGAAAAAAATTACGCTAAGCAATAACTTGCCCATTATGGCAAAACAAAAGTATATTTTCAAATCCCTTAGCTATCCATATTTACCAAATGAAAACATTTTCAACTCCAATTCATATGTAGAAAAAAGTGAGCAATTTACTTTTAATCTCTTAAAAATGTTCATCTGACAGAAAAGGCAAATAATCTGTGCTAAAACATAGTTTGCATTTATTTGCATTTTCAGTCACACAGTAGTTACATTTTGTTTAAAAAAAACATCTATGGTACCATTTTTGCCTCATAATACTATGTTCTTTCACACAAGTTTACAATGAAGAGCATTTCAACACTTCAATAATGTTCTAAAACCAATACAAAACTGTTTTAATAATCATATGAATTCATCTGCCATATAATCTGATTGCTGGCACATTTTCAATAATGCACGCAGAATGTTTTCAGTTGCAAGAGTAATTAACTGTTTATCAATTTAGCAGCAGAATGCAAGTTAATTAAGGTAGTCTGACAAGACTGAAAAATAAAGGTCATTAGCTGTAAGCTGTTAAAAGTAAGCAAGGTTCTTTTAACACATTATAACAAGTTGTTACTGTAACAAGTGTAAGTGTTATACAAAGTATGGAATCTTCTTACACTCTCTGTCTCACCCTGCTTATTTCAATGTCACGTGGACTCGCATCTGTGGAGGGACATTGCTATCTTGTACGCATCTGTAGTCATGAAGCAACCCCCCCCCCCATTTATCAATTCACCTTTCAAACAGAAGGCAGCCACTTGTACACAGAACTTGTGGGGTGTACAATATACTCCCTAGCCCCTAACATTACATCACTTGATAGAAAGAAAAGCAGAGGCTGTCCAGTATAAATTCAGCTGCTTGTCTGCAAAAAAAGTAAAATATCATATATACAAAAAAAAAACAAAAAAACAAACACTGGAATACTTATGGGGACTTTACATGTTCCAGTTGTATAACACCACAATGTGCCAACATGTAGCAGAAATAGGAGGATGGACTCAAAGCTTGACATTATCACTGCCCTGCACAATCTGAAGCAGGTGGCAAGCCTGTCAATAAATAAATGCTATGCATACAGATTCTAGAGAAAGAGTGTGCCTGATCCAAGTAGCAATACAAATGTATTTACTTGTTGTACAGCCATAATTACAATGTCCTGAACATTTCTTAAAATGGGAAAGTTATACTTCCGGCTTCCACATAAAGAGCATTTGCACAATAAATTATTCATTTTACCCTTTTATGAAAAGAAAGGATACAGGCAGTCCCAAAAATAATAAAAATTTGGCAAGCCATTCTGGGTTGGGTCCAGCCTTACACCACACTAATGCAAGCACTACTAAATATTTTTTTTTTGGTGGTGGGGGGGGGGGGGGTGAAATAAATTCCCCAGGTGTCAAACTGTGACAGTCTACCAACATTTTATAAAACTTCTTTTGGCCATGCTTCTATTCAGTGCACGTTCACTACCCTATTTACACTTGATTTTCCCAAAATATATGAGATTCTAAAAATGCAGTTACATCTGGAGGGGAGGTCAGGACACGGGAGAATGACATGTGTCTGACAAAGCTTTGTTTTGTGCGGACATGGAACTCATAACTTACACCACCTCTGGTATGACACTTACTAAAGCAATGTCTTTCAGCTTTTTCCAGTTAAGGGTTCGCCACACTGAATCATCGGTCCACAGATTGATTGGCAGTGGGGTTTGTACGGTGTTGCATTGCAAGCCCGATGCCCAACCTTCACAGAAGACACCCACGCACCTACCTGCATGTCTTTAAAACTCAACTCAACCGCATGGAGGACATACTAAATGATTATATTTCAAGAGAACTTGTAAAAAATGGAGACCCAGGCCATTTGCTCCTCTCTTAATCCACTCCTGACTCCATACAACATTAACTAAACCAAACATCTGTGTTACTCTAGCCACAGTGCTCCATGCAACACAAACTACCTATGTCAAGTAACAGTGGAAATGAACATTAGGTACTTATACATACATACAGACTGAACATTAGATACCTACATACATCTGGACTGGAAGTTCCATCCTCTTTACCAACAGGACCATGAAAGGCACAAATTAGTCAGACCAAAGAAGATTTTCCCAAGCTATGCAGCACCTTCCCTTTACCCATAAAGCTGTACTTTTAAGCACCCTACTCCTGAATCTTTGAAGTGCATATGAAGCAAATTATAAGTAATGAAACTATCAAACCAATAAAGGACTAGTGTGCAATAGCTAGGTCTAAGGCTGGGGGAAGGAAGCTAGAACTACCAATCCAGATCTGTCATTATAATAAGTACATAACTTTTGTATCTCAGACTGGAGTTCCATCCTCTTTACCAAGAGGACAATGTCCGATGATAAACCTCTTGAGCAGACCATCAAAGAAGAAACCCAAAAATTATGATAATACAAAATGAAGACCTGGATTTAGAAGTCTCAGTAGCTCAACAGGTAGTACACTTGTCTTTGGTGCAGTAGGCGGTCAGTTCTCTTCCATTAGAAGTCAAATTAATTTCCAATACTGACACTGTACTGAAACATGAGGGGGAGTGCTGCACAGCAGATTAAAAGTTAAATCAGGTTCCCGTCTCCCCGAGTTGGTGGTCGTTCAGGCGGATGTAAAAGATCCCGCCGCACTCATTGTAAAGAGCAAGGGAAGTTCTCCGAAATGGAGGCCACTGACCTAGTGGGAATGACCCAGTCAACAAAGTCTAAATAAAGACAAACAAAATCTAGAGATCATATCCAGTTTACAGGGTCTTGCAAATAGTGTTCAGTGATGCCCATGTAGCTGGTGTACAGATGTTGAGGTCATCCAAGGGATGCACCACCGCCTGAGAAGCTGACATGAATGACAGGATGGGAACAAGGCTCACAATGTAAGGTTGTTTTACATTGCAGCACCTGCCATGACAGACAGGGTGGGAACAAGGCTCACATCGTAAGGTTGTTTCACAGTCACCACAAGACGGGAACAAGGACCTAATATAAGGTTGTTTCACTTTGATGCAGATGGCATAACTGACAGGGTGGGAACAAGGCTCACAATGTAAAGATTGTTTCACATTGTAGCACCTGCCATGACTGACAGGGTGGGAACAAGGTTCACAATGTAAGGTTATCTCACGCTGATCACAAGATGGGAACAAGGCTCACAATGTAAGGTTGTTTCACGCTGATCACAAGATGGGAACATGCCTAACAATGTTACTAACAGGACTGACAGGGTGGGAACAAGAATCACAATGTAAGGCCCTGTAAAGATCCTGTCCAAGAATCCCCAATCAGCTCATTTGCTCCACGACAAGAGAGTCAGGTGATAGTGAATGGGTCACCTTAATGATCCTGCAGTGTGGCCTATCCTCTCCTTCAGTAAAACACAACTATACCCTGTGGCAAATCTTCCAAGATCCACTATATGCTGCCTTCAGAGAGGGAAATGCGCCTCTGCACCCTGAATTCCTTACGGCTTACTGTGTTATTTCCACACCACATGGAAATGTGGGCTCACTAGGCTTTTGATCCATGGGATAAACTCCTACTGCTCCTGCTAGGTATCACCCATGTAGTAAACCTCAGTCACATCCCCAAAGGATGGACCATCTGACAATGGCCACTCACTGCCACCCTCCCGTACTACTAGTTCCGTCAGGATCATGAGCGTCTACTGAACCGTGATAACCTGCAATGTAGTAAAGGCTTTATCCTTATATGTCATGTTGCTGGCTGGAATAGGTAAAATCTTGTCTGAAAGAAGAAATACTAAACTAGTCAGAGTGTCCATCTTTCACCTAATCAATGTTATCTGGCCATCAAATGATGCTTCGCTGCTTTAACGATTACCTCTAAAGAATGGAACACCAGGAGAGCTCCTGGATGTTATCTGACTATCCTCAGAAGGCCACCAGTAGTCACTCATGCTGATGAGGGAATAGCTTGGTGCCCTGCAGCCTGAGATGTACTGCTTCAATTAACAAGAGGCCGGTGAACACCCTAAGGGAGCTGACAGGAGGCCAAAACATGTGTCTCAAAATGAAACTTACTAGCTCCTATGCAAAATGTGCAGGAACTTCTGAAACTCCTTTGCAATTAGACAGACATCATAGAGCTCCGAACAGCACATGCAGTCTCAGTCTTGCAGATTGTGAGCATGTGATACAGTGCCTATGGAATGACCATTTAAACTGCTCAAGCACAGCATGGGGCAGAGGTTCCATGTCTTTTTACTTACCCCAAAGAACCTCAATTAAAAGCCTAGCCCTAGCTGATCTTGTCAGACTTCCTAGATGGTTCTCTTCTTATGAGGCTTAGGGCTTCCTTCATAACAGGCTGGAACATCAGGTAGGAGAAGAGACTGCAGCCTTGTAAATGGCAGAAGGGAATTCTGCACCCTCTGGATCTTAAACCCCCCCCCAATCACATTTCTTGTGTGGCAGTCCACTAAAAGGACAAAACATAGAGATAGCCAACCATCTCCTGTGTACAACAGTCGGCACGTCCTCAGGGAGTAGACTGAAGACCTGGGTGTCTAGACAAAAGATAAAAATAATCACATTGTTTTGCAGAAGATTGCCAAATTCCAGTAATAACGGCCACACAGGTACAAAACGCACTCTCTAAAGCCAAGAATACAGCATCCATGGGACCAGATGAAATCCCGGGCTGTGTACTACATGAACTACAATATGAACTGGCACCTCACCTAAGTGTCATGTTTAATCATAGCCTCACCTCAGGTTTCATGCCCACTGAGTGGCGCAGAGCTACAGTTATCCCAATCCACAAGGGGGGATCCACCTTGGATCCCGGAAACTACCGTCCCATCAGTCTGATAAGTCTTATCTGCAAGGCCATGGAGCGTATTATCATGGAACTTATAAACAAAGACATTGGCAACCTTCAAACACTGGACCCCACCCAGTTTGGGTTTGTGAAGGGCCGATCTTGTCTCCTGAACCTGATTGACTTCTTTAAATCAGTCTCCAGAGCCATGGACAAGGGTAAGGTGGTCCACACAGCCTATCTAGACCTTGCCAAGGCCTTTGACACCATCCCCCACTCTGGAATCATATATAAACTTACTAAGTTGGGCATTAATCCCTATGTCACCCAATGGGTTGCTAAATGGCTTACTGATAGAACCCACACTGTAAAAGTAGCCGACTCCAAATCCAGCTCCAGACAAGTGACAAGTGGAGTACCTCAGGGTTCAGTCCTGGGGCCGCTCTTGTTTGGCATCTACTTCTCTGAAGTACAGGTCAACACTAAGGGACTCTGGCTAACAAAGTTTGCAGATGACTGCAAACTGGGAGCCATTATTGAATCCCCAAATGATGTGGATACTCTACAAAAGGGCCTTACAGAAACAGATGTTTGGTGCCAGAGCCATGGGCTCAAGCTCAATGCCAAGAAATGTATTGTTATCCCCTTTGGAAAAAACATGTATCCATGAATTACCATATAGGTGGCAGTACACTAAACACAGAAAGTGTGATAAGAGACTTAGGGACACAGGTGGACAGTGGTCTCACCTTCGATAACCACATCGCCACAACAGTCAGGAAATCCTTCTATGTGGCACACCTCATCACGAAGGGCTTTTCATCCAGAAAAAAGGAGGTCATTGTCCCACTGTACTCATCCCTCATTAGACCCATTATAGAATACAACGCCCCATTTGGTATCTACCTCTCAAGACATCTGCAACAACTGGAAAGGCCTCAGAAATACCTCAATAAAAGAATCACAGGCCTAAAGCAGATGCCCTACGCTGACCGCCTTAAAAAACTCCAGCTATACTCTGTCGCATATCGTCTACTCAGAGGCGATCGCTGCTTAACATACAAGGCCATGTCAAACCCAGAGCTGTTGGACATGCTACACTTAAAGAAATCCCAATCCCTCAGAGCTACACGCTCCAGGGATCTAAACCTTGTCATCACAATAAACAAAACATGCTGGAGGGATAGGTTCCTGACCCAGAGACTCCCCAGACTCTGGAATAGATTGCCCATACATGTCAAGCAGAGTGCCTCTTTGGACCTCTTCAAGAGGAACCTTGACGATTGGATGGGAGAAAGGAAATTCACCCCAGGGATCACGTCAGTCGCCCTGCTAGACAGGGGTCCAGGAAAGTAAATAATGTGGGAAGAAATAGCCAGGGAATTGTTATGGCTAGGCTTGTATAGGCCCTAGGGCTGATAGCCTAGTACCAACCTATGAACCTATGAACCTATGAACATATCCTATTTATGTTGCAAGCAAAATTTAGGTCTTTTAATTTTAATTTCTGATGCTGTTTTGTAGATACGCAAAATGTTTGTCAAAACAGGGTCCAGAAATGTCTTGCATGGCAGCAAAGATCACCTCTCAGGAAGTCCATACGACACAGAGTAAAGAAACAGGGCTTCGAGGTGATCATAGTAGGACATTGCATTTATTCCCTGTATTCTTTTTGTATGGAACCTTTGTCGACATTCCATTTGCTGTATGTGTGTGGTCTGGAACATACTGAAGGGGCATTACACTCTATGATGAGTCTGATAAGGGCCAAGTACAGTGGTATGATGACCTCTTTGGACCTAGATGCCATGCCCTTGCTTATAGGTTGAGCAACATAAGGATTTTCTTACTACCTTGGGCAAATGTTGGTAGAAGTCTAGGTTAATCTCTACAGGAGTTCCCAGATCCCTGACTAGTGAATCAGCTTTTAGGGGTGTTTTATTGATGACGTAGTTAACAGAGATGGCAATACTTCCCAAAAAGTATTATAATGCATTTTTTTGGTACGGAGTTTTAGGGTGTTCTTATCTTGGGGGAAATCAAGGACTGCTACCAGTTTGCAATCATCGGCGAACTTAGTTAGCCAAAGGCCTTTAACATTGGCTTTGACATCTGAGAAGTAGATGCGAAAGAGGAGTGGGCCCAGGGGGACTCCACTAGTAATTGGCCTCTTTGTGGAGAAAGCCTCTCAAAGTCTAACCTCCTGGGTCCTAACAGTCAGTCAGCTAACTATCCAGTGTGTTATAAAGGGGTATGAACCTAGTTCCGTATGCTTGTTGACAAGACCCGAGTGGGGTATTGTATCACAATGCTTTAGCCAGATCTAGGTAGCCAGTATGCACTGTTTTCCTCTCATCCATTGCCTTAGTGACCTTTACAAAGAAGTCCACCAGATTCAGTGAGCATGACCTTACATTCACAAAGCCAAACTGAGATGGATCCAGTGTCTGGACATCTCCTATGTCATTGCTGACAACTTCCATGATAATTATTTCCACAACTTTGCAAACATGACTAGTCAGACTAACAGGTCTGTAGTTTCCAGATCTGTTGAAGGTCCTTCCTTATGATAGGGGATGACCATTGCAGTTTTCCATTCATGTGGCACAAAGACTGTTTTAATACTATAGTTAAATAATAATTCCAGGGGTCCTGATAAGTCATATTTTAGACTATTCAGGAGGCATCCTGGGATGCTATTGGGGCCCACTGAGGCACTGTTCCTTGCTTTAGTGAGTGTAGCCAGTACATGCTACCTAGTTATAGTTGGAGGGGTTATGTTTGAGGGTATTTTTGAGGTGATTGGGGGTGAGAGGGGGGTAAATTTGGAAGTGAATTTATCCCCCAATAGGTTTGCTATATCGACATGCTCAGTGAATGTAGCATCATTAACCACCAGTTTAGTACACTGCTGTGTGATGACCTTGTGGTTTCTAACATATATGTAGAAGGCTGTATGGTTATCTTTCACCTGGGTGGCTATCTTTACCTCAAAGCTGGCTTTGCTTAACCTAATTAGCCCTCTCAGTTGTCTATTTACTTTGATGAGAGAGTTTCTAACTTTTTATGTGAATTACCCTTCATGGGTAGGTACTAGGCTATCTGCCCGAAGGCATTTATAAGCCTAGCCGGAATGTGTTGGCTTTCGCCGCCCCCTTAGATTAGTTCCCTGTGCCTCTGTCCAGCAGAGCCATTGAAGTGATCCCTGGGGTAAACTTTGTTTCCCAACCACTCGTCAAGGTTTCTCTTGAAGAGGGTTAGCGAGGAGCTCTGCCTAATGTAGACGGGAATCTTGTTCCAGAGCATGGGAAGTCTCTCGGACAGGAATCTATTCCTCCGGCACTTCCTATTTATTGTTGTGGTGAGGTTTAGATCCCTGGAGCGTGTGGCTCGAGGTGATATGGTTTTATTTAAGTGGAGCATGTCCATCAATTCTGGGTTGGACATGGCCTTGTATGTCAGGCAGAGATCACCTCTGAATAGGTGGTATGCAACAGAGTACAGCTGGAGTTTCTTCAGTCGAGCTGCATAAGGCATCTGCTTGAGGCCAGTGATCCTCTTGGCGACGTACTTTTGTGGTCTTTCCAGTTGTTGCAGGTGTCTTGGAAGGTACATCCCAAATGGGGCATTGTACTCTATGATGGGTCTGTTGAGTGATGAGTAGAGTGGCCCAATGACCTCTTTCGATCTAGATGCAAACCCTTTTCTGATTAGATGGGCCACATAGAAAGATTTTCTAACCACTTTGGCAATGGGATTATCAAAGGAGAGGTTACTATCTACTTGGGTCCCCAGATCCCTTATTATGTCTTCCATATTTAGGGGGCCAACACCTATGTGGTAGTTTGTGGGTGCTTTGTTTTTTCCAAAGGGGATGACTATGCACTTTTTGGCATTTAACTTGAGGCCATGGTTTTGACACCAGGTATCTGTCTCAGTGAGACCCGTTTGGAGGATGTCTGTGTCAGCCGGAGAGTCAATTATAGCCCCTAGTTTGCAGTCATCTGTGAACTTGGTCATCCATAGCCCTCCTGTGCTTGCCTGTACCTCTGAGAAGTATATGCCGAACAGGAGGGGTCCGAGGACTGAACCCTGGGGAATGCCACTTATAACCGGTTTAGAGTCAGACCTAGCTCCCACAACTCTTACCATGTGGGTTCTGCCCGTGAGCCAGTTGGCAACCCATCTCGTGACGTAGGGGTTTATGTTCAGGCTGGTGAGCTTGTCTAGAATACCCGAGTGGGGGAATTGTGTCAAAGGCCTTTACGAGGTCTAGGTAGGCTGTGTGGACCACCTTTCCCTCGTCTATAGCCTTGGTAACTGTCTCAAAGAAGTCCACCAGGTTTAGGAGGCATGTTCTGCCATTAAAGCCGAACTGGGTAGGGTCCAGTGTTTGGAGGTTCCCAATGTCTCTGTTAATGAGATCCATGATGATGCGCACCATAGCTTTGCAGACCAAGCTAGTCAGGCTTATGGGGCGATAGTTCCCGGGGTCCGTTGTGGCTCCACCTTTGTGGAGCGGAATAACCGTTGCTGTGCGCCACTCTGTGGGCACATAGCCTGTGGAGAGGCTGAGTTTAAACAGTGTGTTTAGTTGAGGGGTTAGTTCATCTTTAAGCTCGTGTAGGACGCAGCCTGGGACCCCGTCCACTCCCATTGATACTGTGTTTTTGGCTTTGGAGAGGGCTCTTTTAACCTGAGTGTCTGAGTTCAGGGGCACTACATTCTTCTGGTATAGTTATGAGCCCTTTTTGGGGTGAAGTTTGCACTGAACCGGTCTGCCAGGATGTTGGCTATATCGGTTGTTTCAGTGTATTTTGTGCAATACTGCACCATCTCCGAGGAGATCGGAGAATTGCCACTTAGACTCTTGGCATAGCTAAATAATGCCTTGTGGTTATCTTTGGAGTCCATGGCAATTTTTCTTTCGAAGCTAGCCTTGGATGATTTTATGAGGGAACGTAGTTTCTTGCTGATACTGATCAGGGATGTCTTCCCTTCTTGGGATTTTACTCTTTTCTGTACTAGTTTCCTCCTTCTATTGTACAGCTTGTTTATGGCAGGGGTCCACCAGACTGATTTCCTTTTCTTGGAGGAGTAAGTCCTGGTTTTGTTTGGGATAGCACAATCCATGCATTCTTGTAGGTGCCCATAGAGTGCATTAGTAAAGGATTTTGCAGCTTGGACAGTGTTATCCTTTAGCATGGGGGCTTTGAAACTTCCCACCTCAGTCTTAAGTAACGTGAAGTTTGCTTTTGAAAAGTTTTTCACGGTGGTTTCTTTGACCGGGGGGGGTGGCAGAATGTGGATATCCAGAGTGATTAGTTTATAGTCCGATATAACCAGCGAAGGGTTGATCTCCGGTGTGGAACACCGGTCGCCCATGTTGGTCATGACCAGGTCCAATATGTTGTCACCTCTGGTGGGGGTGTTGACCATTTGATCCAGGGCGTTTGAGTTTATACATTCTCGGAAATGTTGGGCAAGGGAGTTTGTACTTGAGTAGTTCTCCCAGTTAATGTTTTGGTAAGTGAAATCACCCAATATCAGGGTGTTTGGTAGGACTTTTATGTTTCACAGTGTTTCCAGGAAAGCGGAGTGGGGGTCCTGGGACATGGTGGGTGATCTGTAGCAAGCTATAATCTGAATAGCAGTTTTGCCCGTTGTTAGTTGCATGTGGATGATCTCTGAAGAATCGTGCTGTGCCACTAACCTGGAAGTGTGGGTATCCTTGATAAATATAGATACTCCCCCTGCCTTTTGTATTTCGGTCTGGGTTTTGTGGCCGAAATGTATGGTATGAGTTGTAGCCTGGTAGTGCTGGGGTGCTCTCTGGAGTCTTAAACCAGGTTTCTGTTACTGCACATATAGATTTTCTCCATACTGAGGAGTGCCTCGAGTGCATGCATTTTGAGGTTTAGACTTCTGGCATCGAGTAGCATTACCCTCAGTTTTTTGTTACTTGTGCTATTTACGGTGGTGGGTTTGTCTTTCAAGCCTTGCCTAAAAAAGGCACTATGGAGGTGGCAAGAGTCTTGGCCAGTATTCGAAAGCCTAAGGGTGACAGGTGCAAGCCATCTCTAGTGAAGCAGTGTGGCTTGTCGAGCATGTCATCCCAGGCTGAAAGACACTGGACCCCCCTTTAAATGACACCAGAAGCTTAGCCAATTGTTGAAATTGATTATTTTTGTCTCTATACCGTGGTATCATTCTTGGTGAGGGCAGGATGCTACTCAGGGTCAGGGTCATACCGGCCTGGGTTATGTGATCAGAGAGCTCCTCCAGATCGCTTTTCATGTAGTCCAGGGAGGTATGGCTCAGGTCATTCACACCAACATGGAGAATGACAGAGTCATATTTGTACTTGTTCTAGAGTGACCTGAGTGCTTGTGTTATGTGGAGGATCCTGGCACCCGACAGGCAGCTAACAGTAACCTTCTGCTTGTTCAGCCTAGTGAGTTCATGATTTTTGCAATAATTGTTTTCCTTTTGTCGTATATCTTGCTTAATTTGGGATGGCAAAAACTGAAGAAACGCTGTAATAAAAGGTAAATTTCAGACCATAAGAACTTCAGAATGCAAACTCCTTAAATACATCAGCAAATCAACTCAATTAATTATAAAACAATTAAAACCTGTTCTCAATTTTTAAAACCAGTACTGAAAATGCAAATTTGAAAAGAAGATTGTCATTCAGTCCAAAATCCATAGTAGCCTGAAATTTAATAATCCATTTCAATTCTTTGTATTCCATTTTATTATTGATATCACCTCCGCTAATATTCCTGTGAATAAGTTGCAGCAACATAAAAGCAAAAGAATGCCCCAGATTACCGTTTACATATTTAGCTAGTGCACTCGTGGTAACGTTTCTACGTATATCCCCCATGTGCTCCAAAATTATTATTCATTTTTTTTCTGTAATTTGGGGTGGCACCTGGGCAGTTTGTTTCTGGGGCTAGTTCTGGGCTTACTTTTGGTAGGTACAGCAGTCTCTATGCAGTCACTAACATGGTTATACAGTGTTTCTGGGAGCAATTCAGCATAGGATGCTGTGTTCTTTGGGTTTGGAGGGGCAATGAATTTTGACAAACCATCACTTCATAAAAGATAATATGGCTTGGAATAGTTGCTAACTGCTACTGGTTTTACTGGGATTATAAGTTCATAGGTAGGTACTAGGCTATCGGCCCTGGGGCCTACATAAGCCTAGCCAAAAAGGTTCCCTGGTTTTCACCACCCAAGAAAATTATTTTACTGTGCCCCTGTCGAGCAGTGCTGCAGAAGTGATCCCCAGGGTGAATTTTCTATTTCCCATCCAGTTAAGATTTTTCTTAAAGAGGGCCAATGAGGAGCTTTGCTTGACATGAATGGGTAGTTGTATGGAGTTGATTTTGCTTTCTAAGGATGCAGCTTTATGGTAGGACCTCACTAGGGAGGATGAGACATGGGGGTGCGGTGTTCCCTCATATTTGTAAGCACAAAGTCCAGTATGTTGGACCCTCTAGTGGGCGTATTCACTATTTGGTCAAGGGTGCTTGTATTTACAGTACCCAGGAATCTCTGTGCTTGTAGATTTGAAGCCATATAGGATTCTCAATCTATTGGGAGGAATTAAAGTCTCCCATGAGTAAGGAGTTAGGTTGGATTGTAAGTACCTCCAGTAGGTCCAAGTACATATTGTGAACTTATTCAGACATGGAGGGTGACCTATAGCTGGCTAGGATATGGTATGGGATTTTGGCTATTGTGATCTGCACATTTGAACTCCAGCACATCACCCTGTTTGACCACCCTAGAGGTATGCTTGTTACTGATGTACTTTGAGACACCTTCTCCTTTAGACCTTGTCTATACAGCTACTTGTCTAAAAGCGTGGAAGGCACTGAAACTTTACACTGGCAGGGTACTCTCTGCTGGTTTAAAACCACGTCTCAGTAACTGCACAGAAGTCTACATTCAAGTGTGAGGAGAGCTTGGAGGGAGTGTATATTTTTATTTATTTTTTTAGGCTCCTGGCATTGAACAGTAACACCCTGACGTTCAGTGGAGTTGATTTTACTAGGTCGGTAGGTTTATCAATTTGGCATGGCCTAAAACAGGCACTATGGAGGTAGATACAGTTTTACCAAATATTCAAAAACCTAGAGGGGAAGAGGTGCAGATGATCCTTGGCAAAGCAACATGGTCTATTAACCATATCCTACAGTCCTTCCCAAGCTAACAAATATTTGATCCCTTTAGAAAGACACCAGAAAGGCAGCCATTTCTTGAAAATGACCATTTTGCTCATATTGTGACATCCTCGGTGATGTTAATATGCTGCTGAGTGCCCGGCTCATAGCAGACTGAGACACAGTCTGAGAACTTAATAATGTCTCTCTTCATATAGTCCAGGATGGTACATCTCAGGCACCTACATGGACTATGATGGAATCATACTGGTACCTGTAGTATAATGACTTGAGTACATGCACAATTTGGTGGATACTGGCTCTAGATAAGAAACTAGCAATCTTCTTCTTCAGTCTGGTCAGAGGTACATCAGTATGTCTTACAACAAAGCCCCCAGTGACAAGAGTCCTGGGAAGTGTATTTGCTTTTCTTAGGGGCTTACTGTTTGGGGCTCCACTGAGTCTGACAGTATGTGTGGTGTTTTTTTCTGAGTGCCTTTGGGCTTGCTGTGGCATAGCTTTGTCAATGAGTGGTCTAGGCAATCCTTGCTGTTTAGGAAGATTGCATTTAAAGTGACTCAGCATATGTTAGTCTATGTGTGTGTTGTGTGTGTGGTTTCAACAACCTGATATGGACTTGTATACGACAGTTTAGCCTCCAATGCCATTGTGTAAGTACACCTCTCACATAATAAGCCTACTTCTTTAAGGATTAAGTGGTTGACAGAAAACAAGATAAAATTGCTACATTGTTTCAAGATGTCCACATCCACCAAGCTGGCTACAGGGAAGTTAAGAAACTGCACATCCATTGTGTCCAGTCTTTTGACTGGTGAGCTACAAGGAGGCTAGTGTATTAGGGTATGGGTGCTTTGTTAGTGCAAACTAATAAGGGTGCTTTATTGGAGCAAATTATGCTAAGCAGTACTAAATTCTACTAACTTTAATGTTTACACAATAATGAATTCTACTAAGTCTGTAGCTACTCCCACTTGACTCCCAACTAGCTACTATACAGTGCAGTGAAAAAGTATTTGCCCCCTTCCTGATTTATTTCTTGGCATGTTTGTCACACTTAAACGTTTCATATCAAACAAATTTAAATATTGGACAAAGATAACCCAAGTAAACACAAAATGCAGTTTTTAAGTGATTTTATTTATTAAGGAAAAAAACGATCCAAACCTACATGGTCCTATGTGAAAAAGTAATTGCCACCCTTGTTAAATCATGAAGTAACTAAACATCACATTTTTGGGAAAGCTGAGTTCAATTTCACTAGCCACACCCAGGCCTGATTACTGCCAGACCTGTTGAAGCAAGAGATCACTTAACTAGAACCGGTCAGATAAAGTGAAGTAAGCCAGAAGATCCCAAAAAGGAAGACATCATGCTGCGATTTAAAGAAACTCCAGAACAGATGAGAAACAAAGTAATTGACATCTATCAGTCTGGAAAAGGTTACAAAGCCATTTCTAAAGCTTTGGGATTCCAGCAACCCATGATGAGAACCATTATCTACAAATGGAGAAAACAGAACAGTAGTGAGCCTTCCCAGGAGTGGCGGGCCTACAAAAATTACCCCAAGAGCGCAGCGACGACTCATCCAAGAGGTCACAAAAGAACCCAGAACAGCACCTAGAGAACTGCAGGCCTCACTTGCCTCAGTTAAGGTCAGTGTTCATGACTCAACCATAAGAAAGAGACTGGGCAAAAATGGCAGGCATGGCAGAGTTCCAAGGCGAAAACCACTGCTGACCAAAAAGAACATAAAGGCTCATCTCACTTTTGCCAAAAAACATCTTGATGATCCAACACTTTTGGGAAAATATTCTATGGACGAAACAAAAGTTGACCTTTTTGGGATTTGCGAGTCCCGTTACATCTGGTATAAAAGTAACACAGCATTTCAGAAAAAGAACATCTTGCCAACTGTCAAACATGTTGGTGGTAGTGTGATGGTCTGGGGCTGCTTTGTTGCTTCTGGACCTGGATGACTTGCTGCGATCAATGGAACCTTGAATTCTGCTCTCTACTAACAAATCCTGAAGGAGATTGTCCGGCCATCAGTTCGTGACCTCAAGCTGAAGTGCACTTGGGTTCTGCAGCAGGACAATGATCCAAAACACAACAGCAAGTCCACGGAATGGCTTAAAAAAAACAAAATGAAGGTTCTGGAGTGGCCTAGTCAAAGTCCGGATTTGAATCCGACTCAGATGCTGTGGCATGACCTTAAAAGGGCAGTTCATGCTCGGAAACCCTCCAATATGGCTGAATTAACACAATACTGCAAAGAGTGGGCCAAAATTCATCAACAGCAATGCGAAAGACTCATTGCCAGTTATCGCAAATGGTTGATTGTAGTTGTTGCTGCTGATGGCACAACCAATTATTAGGTTTAGGGGCAATTACTTTTTCACATAGGGCTATATAGGTTGGGATATTTTTTTCCTTAATAAATAAAATCATCACTTAAAAACAGCATTTTGTGTTTACTTGGGTTATCTTTGTCGAAAATTTATATTTGTCTGATGATCTGAAACATTTAACTGTGACAAACATGCAGAAATCAGGAAGGGGGCAAATACTTTTCCATTGCACTGTAAGCTTGTTGGCACAGAAAGTATTTGTACCATATTGCTGCATTACAGGACACAGTTTTATGGACTGTTCTTTCTAGGTGTCTGCTACTGTACAAGGCACTGCTGACCCACACAAACATGCAAAATTTATAGCAGCAAAGAAAAAACAGAAAATTAAACTTATGAGCCCTCTGGTCAATAAAAATGACTACACCATAAGTCCTTCTGTGTATTTCCTAATTCATATAAACCAGGCAAACACCTCTTGCCACAAGATGATTAAACCCAGTTATCCTAATGTAAAAACACAGTAAGAGAGACCCAAAAGTGCAATGCTAACACAAGCCACTTAGACAACCAGCTGAAAATCCTTTGCTGAAGGAAATTTCAAAACAGCATTAACAATGAGAGTTAACGACCACCAACAGAGTTTTGGTGGAAATTGGGCTACTGTTGGCCGAAGGAGAAGAAGAGGGGGAAGACATGCCAGCAGGCAGAAGAGAGGAGGAAGGTTAGTAGTCTGGTAGTGAGGGTAGGAATGTTGAATGTTGCCAGTATGACTGGTATAGGGAGAGAGCTATCTGATATGATGGGAGAGAAGGAAGGTTGATATTATGCATGCAACAAACCAGATGGAAGGGAAGTAATGCCAGGTGTATCCAAGGAGGGTTTAAATTGTTCTACCATGGTGTGGATGGAAGGAGAAATGGGGTAGGGATTATTCTGAAAGAACAGTATACCAAGAGTGTTTTGGAGGTGAAGAGTATCTGATAGAGTAATGTTTATGAAGCTGGAAATTGATGGCGTTGTTGTTGCGTCTTTCGACTTTTCCCGGTTAGGGGTCACCACAGCGGAACTCCGGTCCACTAATGATTGGCAGTAGATTTTTACATGCCGAGTTGCCGGCCCCGACGCACAGCCTTCAATGAAGGTACGCCCATTCACGCATGTCTCCACACAGAAGACGCTCTAGCTGAGAATCGAACAGGACATCATCTTACTGTGAGGCGACAACGCTACCGCAACACCACCACTGCAGTATTTTGATGATGAATATTGTTTGTGTATATGCTCCGTAAGTTGGGTGTGCGATGGATGAGAAAGAAAAATTTTGGAGCGAGTTGGATGAAGTGGTGGCGAGTGTACCCAAAGTTGAGAGTGTGGTGATTGGAGCAGATTTCAATGGGCATGTTGGTGAAGGGAACAGAGGAGATGAGAATTAATGGGTAGGTATGGTGTTAAGGACAGGAATGCAGAAGGTCAGATGGTAGTGGACTTTACGAAAAGGATGGACATGGCTGTGGTGAATACATATTTTAAGAAGAGGGAGGAGCATAGGGTGACGTACAAGAGTGGAGGAAGATGCACACAGGTGGATTATATCCTATGCAGGAGGACCAGTTTGAAGGAGACTGAAGACTGTAAAGTGGTGACAGGAGAAAGTGTAGTTAGGTAGCACAGGATGGTGGTCTGTAGGATGACGTTGGTGATCAAGAAAAGAAGGAGAAGTGTGAGGGCAGTGCAAAGATCAAATGGGTGATTGTGAGGTGGAGTTCAGAGAACAGTTAAGACAGGCACTGGGCGGCAGTGAAGAGTTACCAAACAGCCGGGTAACTACAGCAGAGCTGGTAAGGGAGACAGCTAGAAAGGTGCTTGGTGTGACATCTGGACAGAGGAAGAAGGACAAGGAGACCTGGTGGTGAAACAAGGAAGTACAGGAAAGTATACAGAGAAAGAGGCTGGTGAAGAAGAAGAAGAGGGACTGACAGATGAAGAAAGTAGACAAGAGTATAAGCAGATGGGGCGTAAGGCAAAGAGAGAGAGAGAGAGAGAGAGAGAGAGAGAGAGAGATGGCAAAGGCTAAGGATAAGGCATATGGAGAGTTGTATGAAAGATTGGACACAAAGGAGGGAGAAAAGGATCTGTACCGATTGGCTAGACAGAGGAACTGAGCTGGGAAAGATGTGCAGCAGATAAGGGTGATAAAGGATAATGAGGGAAATGTGCTCACAAGCGAGGAGAGTGTGTTGAGCAGATGGAAAGAGTACTTTGAGGAGCTGGATGAAAGAAGAGAGAGAGAGAGAGAGAAGGTTGGATGATGTGGGGACAGTGAATTAGGAAGTGCAGCGGATTAGCAAGGAGGAGGTAAGGACAGCTATAAAGAATGGAAAAGCTGTTGGTCTAGATGACATACCTCTGGAAGCATGGAGGTGTTTAGGAGAGATGGCAGAGGAGTTTTTAACCAGATTGTTTAATGAAATCTTGGAAAGTGAGAGGATGTCTGAGGAGTGGAGAAGAAGTGTCTTGGTAACGATTTTTAAGTATAAGGGTGATGAGCAGAGCTGTAGTAACTAGAAAGATAAAAACTGATCAGTGACAGCATGAAGTTATGGGAAAATGTAGTGGAAGCTAGGTTAAGAAGGGAGGTGATGATTAGTGAGTAATATGGTTTCATACCAGGAAAGAGCACTAATGTTTGCTCTGAGGATGTTGATGGAGGAGTCCTAGAAAGGCTCACCCAGATTCTGCTACACTCTGCTGGGAAGGAAAGGTTAGTTTGCTTTTTATTTGTTGTATTACTTTATTGCCTTTTTCTATTTTGAATACTGCGATTTGTTTTATTTACCTTGTGTTTTACTTGTATTCTGCTTTTAATTGCATATTAAAACTTGGAGAGACCACAGCTCTGCCTCTTGCGAGTCAGGCAGAAATTAGTACAGGTCAGTTAAAGTTAATCATCTGTGAACTGAGGGGGTGGAGCTAGGAACTAAACTTTCTACTTAAGGGGTAAAATAAAACATTTCAGAGCTTTAAAAAAAAGGCTCGCCCAGACTCTGCTATACTTTGCTGTGAGGGAAAGGTTAGTTTTTATTTGTTGTATTACTTTATTGCCTTTTTCTATTTTGAATACTGTGATTTGCTTCATTTACCTTTTGTTTTACTCGTATTCTGCTTTTAACTGCATATTAAAACTTGAAAAGAGACCACAGCTCTATCTCTTGTAAGTCAGGCAGAATTTTTTTCCCCATCCTCCCACCCGGTTACTGTAGTGTTCTTAAACATCACTGTCTTTCTAGTTGCCTTCCCTTATGTTAATTTGACTATATATCTCATGTCCTCTCCGTTTTTACTGCCTTGTGCGAGTAAACACAAAATTATCATTTTGTGAAATCACTCCCCTTCCAACTATTTAAATTTATAGGCCATCCTACTGTATTCCATAGTACCTGAATATAAAAAGTGACCACCCCCTTTCAATATATCTTGCTGTTTTAAAAATAGTGACTCTCCACTAAAACTTAACTTTTTAGACAGGTAAAACTTAAGTTACCTACTTTCACATCTAACTACTCTAGTGCACACTGCAGTGTTTAGGATAAACAATTTTTTTCATCTTACCTTTAAGCATCCCTGTGACTAGCACTTGCTTTAAAACCTGCTGGAAAGCACTAGGAAGCCTTAAACTGATACAAGCAGTCAACTCTCCTTGTTAATACGGAGAAATTAATCATAGGCACTAAACAGCCTATAATTGCAAAGTACCTTGCTAAGGTAAGGGAAAACAGCTCTTGTACTTTACAAAAAAAATAAATAAATAAATAAAAAAGCACCAGAACAGGCATGTCCAAGGGTCAGTGTCCAGTGATTTCTCCTGTCCACATGGTGAATCTGGGCATACTGGGGCAATGCAACAATTGCCTCATGTACACAGACAACCCTCTCCTCCTTCCACCCAACACTACAACCTGCGAGAGATGCACTTACATAGCCAAACTGGAAGCAAAGCTCTTTCCACCCAAGATTGTGCAAGACAGTCAAGTGGAGAAGGTTAACACCTGCACTACACCACAAGCAACACATAGCCCTTCTAAACCCACACCACCAACACCCACACATAGCAACACTAAACCCACATATGTGGAGGCTCTTAACATTAACCTGCTCAAGCAACAAGGACCTCTGAAGTTGAAACACAAAAACACCAATCACAACCAAAAAGTGTCACATAGCTCACAACACCAGTGTGCCACCAAACAACAGCCCCTAAGGCAAAACAACATACCCAGCACTTTAGTCATAAGTGACTATAGTCAGGCACACTGATGTCCCACTCACCAGGCTGAACAAGGAGAAAATTACAGTGAGCTTCTGGTCGGGTGCCAGGATCGGCCACATAACACATGCACTCAAGTCACTCCACAACAAGTACAAATATTACACTGTCATTGTCCATGTTGGAGTGAATGACTTGAGACGTACCTCCCTGGACTACATGAAAAAAGACATGGAAGAGCTCTCGGATTATGTGGCCCAGGCAGGTATGACCCTAGCCCCGAGTAGCAACCTGCCTTCGCCCAGAATGATACCACAGTACAAGGACAAAATGATTGACTTCAACAATTGGCTAAGCTTCTGGCGTCATTCAAAGGGGATCCAGTATCTGTCGGCCTGGGAAGACATGATCAACAGACCACGATGCTTTGCCAGAAATGGTCTGCACCTGTCACCCCTGGGATTCAGGTTACTGGCTAAGCTCTTGCCACCCCTATAGTGCCTTTTTTAGGCAAGTTTCAAAGGACAAAACCACCACTGTAACAGATACAAGCATGCAAAATCTGAAGGTAATGCTACTTAATGATAGAAGTCTAAACCTCAAAATGCACTCTCTAGAGACACTCTTAAAAATGGAGAACATCGGTATCTGTGTAGTAACTGAGACCTGGTTCAAGGCTCCAGAGAGCACCCCTGCAATACCAGGCTACAACTCTTACCACACTTTTCAGCCACCAAACCAAGACCGAAACACTAAAGGTGGAGGAGTGTCCATATTCACACCTCCAGGCTAGTTGCCCAACACAATGCATCTGAAATTCTCCAGGTGCAACTAACACTAGGTAAGACTGCAATCCAAATTGTAGCTTGCTACAAATCCCCCACCATGCCCCAAGATTCTCACTGCACATACTGGAAAATATTAAGATACAACCAAACACCCTAATACTGGGTGATTTCAACTACCCTGCCATTAACTGGGAAAACTACTCTGATACCAACACCTTTTCCCAACGGTTCTTGGAATTCATAAATTCCAACACCCTGGATCAACTAATCCATTGTCCCACCAGGGGCTCCAATATCCTAGACCTGGTCATTAGCAACATGGAAGATAGATGCTTCACACCAGGGGTCACCCCCTCATTGGTCAGGTCTGACCATAAGCAAATCACTCTTGACATCCACCTTCCACCCCCACCCCCCAGTAAGGAAACCTCTGTAAAAAACTTCTCTAAAGCCAACTTCATGCTACTCAAGTCAGAAGTGACAAACTTCATGACACCCATACAGACAGGAGATGAAAGTTCGACTGCTGAATCCTACACTAAGGCACTGTATGAGCACATCCACTCGTGCATGAATCGTGCCATCCTAAATAGAACCAAGACGCTCTCCTCCAAAAAAAGGAAGCCAATCTGGTGGTAACCTGCCATAAACAAACTATACAACAGAAGAAAAACTGTTGCAGAAAAGAGGAAAATCCCAGGATGCAAAAAAATCACTTACCAGCCTCAGTAAGAAGATGAGATACCTCATAAAATCCTCCAAAGCTAGTTACGAAAATAAAATTGCCAAAGATTCCAAAGACTACCACAAGGCATTCTATAGTAATGTCAAGAATCTAAATGGCAATGCTCACATATACTCTGAGCTACAACAGAATGGCATTAAATATACTGATCCGAAGGATATTACCAATATTTGGCAGATCGATATAGTGCCAACTTCACCCCCCTCTCACCCCCTAAAGGGCCCATCTCAATACCAAAATATTGCCAAATTCCGGTAATCACGGGCACACAGGTAGAAACCGCACTCTCCAAAGCTAAGAATACAGCATCCATGGGACCAGATGACATCCTGGGCTGTGTACTACATGAACTACAAAATGAACTGGCACCTCACCTAAGTGTGATGTTTAATCATAGCCTCACCTCAGGCTTCGTGCCCACTGAATGGAGCACAGCTACAGTTATCCCACTCCACAAGGGGGGGGGATCCACCTTGGATTCTGGGAACTACCATCCCATCAGTCTGACGAGCCTGATCTGCAAGGGCATAGAACGCATTATCATGGAACTTATAAACAAAGACATTGGCAACCTTCAAACACTGGACCCCATCCAGTTTGGGTTTTTGAAGGGCCGATCTTGTCTCTTGAACCTAATTGACTTCTTCGAATCAGTTTCCAGAGATGTGGACGAGGGTAAGGTGGTCCACACAGCCTATCTGGACCTCGCAAGGCCTTTGACACCATCCCCCACTCTGGAATCATAGATAAACTTACTAAGCTGGGCATAAATCCCTACATCACTCGATGGGTTGCCAACTGGCTTACTCACAGAACCCAGACTGTAAAAGTAGCTGACTCCAAATCCAGCTCCAGACAAGTGGAGTACCTCAGGGTTCAGTCCTGGGACTGCTCTTGTTCGGCATCTACTTCTCTGAAGTACAGGCCAACACTAAGGGACTCTGGCTAACAAAGTCTGCAGATGACTGCAAACTGGGAGCCATTACTGAATCCCCAAATGATGTGGATATTCTACAAAAGGGCCTTACAGAAACAGGTGCTTGGTGCCAGAGCCATGGGCTCAAGCTTAACGCCAAGAAACTTATAGTTATCCTCTTTGGGAAAAAACATGTACCCATGAATTACCACATAGGTGGCAGTACACTAAACAACGAAAGTGTGATGAGAGACTTAGGGACACAAGTGGACAGTGGTCTCACCATCGATAACCACATCGCCACAACAGTCAGGAAATCCTTCTATGTGGCACACCTCATCACTAAGGGCTTTTCATCCAGAAAAAAGGAGGTCATTATCCCACTGTACTCATCCCTCATTAGACCCATTATGGAGTACAACGCCCCATTTGGTATGTACCTCACAAGACATCTGCAACAGCTGGAAAGGCCGCAGAAATATCTCACTAAAAGAATCACAGGCCTAAAGCAGATGCCCTATACTGACCGTCTAAAAATCACCAGCTATACTCTGTGGCATATAGTCTACTCACAGGTGATCTCTGCTTAACATACAAGGCCATGTCAAACCCTGAGCTGTTGGACATGCTCCACCTAAAGAAATCCCAATCCCTCACAGCCATACGCTCCAGGGATCTAAACCTTGTCATCACAATGAACAAAATATGCTGGAGGGATAGGTTCCTGACCCAGAGACTCCCATACATGTCAAGCAGAGCGCCTCCTCGGCCCTCTTCAAAAGGAACCTTGATGATTGGATGGAAGATAGGAAATTCACCCCAGAGATCACGTCAGTCGCCCAGCTAGACAGGTGTCCTGGGAAGAAATATCCAGTGAATTGTTATGGCTAGCTTTGTATAGGCCCTAGGGCTGATAGCCTAGTACCAACCTATGAACCTACATGACAGGGTGCCTAGAGAGGAGTTTTGGTTTGTATGAGGAAGTTGGGAGTGGCAGAGAAGTATGTAAGAGTAGTACAGGATATGTATGAGGGTAGTGTGATAGTGGTGATGTCTTCAGTAGGAGTGACGGATGCATTTAAAATGGAGGTGGGATTACATCCATCAAGGATCAGCTCCGAGCCCTTTCTTATTTGCAATGGTGATGGACAGGTTGAAAGACGAGATCAGACATTAGTTCCCATAGACTGTGATGTTTGCAGATGACATTGTGATCTGTAGAGAGAGTACGGAACAGGTGGAAGAGACCCTGGAGAGATGGAGATATGCTCTAGAGAGGAGAGGAATGAAGGTCAGCAGGACTAAAATATATATGTGTATGAATGAGAGGGAGGACAGAGGAATGGTGAAGATGCAAGGAGTAGAGGTGGTGAAGGTGGGCAAATTTAAATATTCAGAATCAACAGTTCAGAGTAATGGTGAGTGTGGAAGAGAGGTGAGGAGTACAGGCAGGGTGGAGTGGTTGGAGGAGAGAGTGTCAGAAGTGATTTGTTGACAGATGGGTACCAGTAAGAATGAAAGGGAAGGCCTACAAGAGAATAGTGATACCAGCTATGTTATATGGGTTGGAGATGGTGGCATTGACAAAAAGGCAGGTATCAGAGCTGGAGGTGGCAGAGTTAAAGATGTTAAGATTTGTACTGGGTGTGATGAGGATAGGCAGGATTAGGAATCAGTATATTAGAGGGTCAGCTCAAGTTGGACGGTTTGGAAACATAGCCAGAGAGGAGAGATTGCACTGGTTTGGACATGTGTTGAGGAGGGATGCTGGGTATATTGGGAAATGGATGCTAAAGACGGAGCGGCCAGGTAAGAGGTAAAGAGGAAGGCCTAAAGTAAGGTTTATGGATGTGGTGAGAGAGGACATGCAGGTGGTTGCTGTGACACAGCCAGATGAAATGGAAAGAGATGATCAGCTGTGGTGAAGCCCTAACGGGAACAGCCAAAAGAAGAAGAAGATTAACAAGGAGAGGAAGAACAATTAAAAAAACATCAGTGAAAAGAACACAAAAGCAAGAAGCAGTACTGATCAGTCAAAATATCTCAAGTGTGATTTAGCAATCCAGTGCACTTTACTCTGCCTGGATGGCACTGAATACAAGGAAAACACTTCTGAAACCCAAGCTATAAGAATCCAAGCTTCGCTAAGCTCCTGGAAAATAAGCAGCAGACAATATGTAGTGAAGGTCCCCAGAACACGCTATAACAAAAGGATGGAACAGAACAGAAAGTACAAGACAAGTACAACTCAAACATTTGAACAGAATTGAAATAATTACAATAACTTGATTCTCTCTTTTTTCTGAAACGCTAGTCACTCAGACTTCCACACCTCTCCAAGTCTTCTTCACCCCATTCTATTCTTTTTCTATAGTTATTTGCTTCTCATACTTTGCTTCTTACTCCAATTCCCCAGTAAATTCCAGCCCCTTCTTGCCTATTTTCTGCACCCTTACTTGTTGTCAACCCCATTGGCAAAATCTCTCTACTCTTGCATTGGCTTAGTTATTAAAATAATTTAACTCATTACCTCCAAGTGATGCCTCCAGGTGCATCTGCAGTTAACTCCTACTGACGCCTCTAGGTGTCAAACATTGCATCAATAATTCAAAAAACAAGTGATGTACAAGACTTTAAAAGATTTCATCTTAAAGCTTACTCAGTGGAAAACTCAACTGCATTAATATTTGACTTCTGTTTAGTGTAGGTAAATAGATATTAACTGTTGTTTATATGACATTAATTTACATAAAATGTTCACATTTTCTAAATATCTCAACAATCAAGTTACACAGACAGAACTCCTTAGCCTCATGTGAAAGCTCTCAGGTAGATGAATAAAATGCTGCTGACAGTATGCGTGTAACTTCAGTAGTTGCTGAGATATTGTACATTAGTTACAAAATATTACAAATGTAATAGTTACTGCGTTTACTGTGACTTATAAAATTCAGTTTAAGACCTAGAGCCTAAAGAATACTATCACTATAAAAACAGTTTGTGCTTAAGAGTTTGCCATTTATACTTCTTGCATAACCCTATGGTTCCAGAGAGATATGAACATTAATTTGAAATGTGAGGACATAATTTGATTCTGTCAAAAGGCTTAGGCTCTGCGCATTGGAAGTTACAGTGCAAACTTCCTGAAGTCCATTGGAGGGAATGAGTTCATTATTATTTATAGAAGTTATTCTCCTTAAAGATCTGCATCTAAAATCCCAGTCTTTTTTTTTGTTCCTAGTATACTGATCCTTCCATAACCTTCTAAGTTTCTTTAACCAGATCTCTCTGGAAACACAAATTGAGCATCATATACTTTACTATCCTCATGATAAATGTGGTGAACAAGTAAGCTTACTACCCTATGCGGCTGAAGACACAGGACTCTCAGCAGATGCACCACTGGGTTATGTGAAGTAGGTGCCTTTTTCAAGGTAGGCACAGCCACAATGGAGTTGACCTCTGGGGTATTAGCTAGTCCAGTTTTTATACTCTATATGGTCCTGTCCAGCCTCTTTGCTATTACAGTCACCATGTTGGGGTCCTTCAGCTGACCGATTTTGATGCTGAGAGTACAACCAACAAGTTGGCCTGTGTGACTGGATTGCCTCCTCCAGTATACCTTCAGGAGGAGGGGTCCATGCTACCTTCACATGAATGACTTCAGGGGCTCTTCCCATATCTAGGGTCATATGGTGGCAAAGATGATGGGGATACCTCTTCATGCTTGCCCATGCTGGTAGGAGATTCAAAGGATGAGGCTAGGTACTTCCCATTACACTTGGCTTTGCCTGACATCCTTAGATGGCAGTTGCAGGAGGAGGAGGACAGCACCAAATAATGAGCCCCCCTCCCCAGAACCTTCAACAGCAAGGAGTGGAGAGTCACCAGTACTGCCATCTATGACATCAAAAAGGGTCCAGGGTCAAAGTCAGTGTTGGTAGGGTGCATGTGAAGAAACCTGTGTCATTGGAACTGGCATATGCATTAACTCAAAGTGCTTACCCAACTGACCTGGCATCAATGCACAAAAATTATAAATGGCATCACCCACACTGAACTGGAGGCCACTGCCAACCTTTTGGTTGAGAGATTCAGCTCAAAATTTTCCACAAATCCCCCCACCCATGAGTCCAAAGGAAATACAGCATACCGCAATCCCTCCAACCATTACTAGGAACAGGTTGTCAATCCATTTTCCAAGGCCAAAAATCACTGCATCAGTTAACCCAGATAACATCCAGGGATGCTTAATAAATAGCATGAAACATGATCTCCCCGGTCCACTTGAATCTCTTTTTAACTGAAGCGTACAGTCATGTTTTCTGTCCAAGGAATGGAAGATGGCCACAGTCATTCCCCTGCACAAAGTCGGTCCAACCACTGATCTGGGTAACTACAGTTCCATAAGCCTGGCCAACCTCATATGTAAAGCCATGGAAAGAATCATCATGGACATAAGTAACCTGCAAACAATGGACCCTCATAGTTTATCTTTGTTAAAAGAAGGTCATGCCTATTAAATGTGGTGGACTTTTTTGAGAGGGTCACCAAAACGTTGGATGAAGGCAAGACTGTGCACACAGCTTGCCTTAACCTGGCCAAGGCTTTTGATACAATACCCCACTCAGGCATTATAGACAAGCTTACTAATTTAGGAATAAATCCTTTAATCACCTGCTGGATAGCCAACTGTCTTACGGATAGGAACCAAGAGGAGAAAACAGGTGAGGCCACCTCCAACAAGAGGCCAGTCATTAGCAGGGTCCTCCAAAGATCAGTATTGGGCCTGCTCCTTTTTGGCATCAATTTCTCTGAAACTGAAACAAATGCTAAAGGTTTATGGCTGACTACATTTGCAGATGATTCCAAGCTGGGGGTTATCATCAACACCCCTGCAGACACTACCATTCTTCAAGAAGGCCCATCTCTGATAAACAAATGGTGCCAAAGCCGGGTCTATATTAGAAAATCGAAGTTTCAAAACTTCAAATGTTCCAATATTGAACCCTATTCAGCGAAAGCTGAAAACATCGAATATACAGAACACATGCACACAACACAAGCACACCAAAAAACAGCAATCCACACACATACACCTAAAATCTTACACCTAACCCTACACTAAACTACATACACACCACTAACTATCCACTTACCTTAACCCAAACCCTAATTCTAAGGTCCATCACTATCGCACACTCACCTCACCCGCGCCCTAACTCACCTACCCCGCCCTAACCCTCACATCCACACAATCGCACACATACCTAACCCGCATGCTAACCCTAACTACCCTAACCTGCACTCAATCACACACTTACCTGAACCCGACCTGTAACTTTCCACAACAGCGCTGAAAATACCGAAGCAACAGAAACGGACAACCGAATTCTTTCTCTAGGAAAAAATTTGGTTTTCTGTTACTTCGATATTTTCAACTTTCGCTGAATAGGGTTCAATATTAGAACATTTGAAGTTTTGAAACGTCAAATGTTCTAATATAGACCCGCCAAAGCCATGGTCTTAAACCTCAATGCCAAGAAATGCATAATTGTACCATTTGAGAAGTCAACCATCCCTGCCAATTACCATGTTAGTAATACATCCCCAAGAGTTGACCCACTGGTCATGGATTTGGGTATGTATGTAGACAGTAGCTTTAACATTTTACTAGAACGTGATCACAGTGGTTACGAAATCCTTTTATGTTGCGCATAACATCCAGGTCCAAACAGGTCATTATCCCACTGTCCTCTGCCCTTACCAGACCAGTCAGAGTATAGTGCTCTCTTTGGTATGTACCTGACCATGTACATGCAGCAACAAGACTGACCTCAGAAGTGCCTTACAAAAAGAATACAAGGAGTAACAAACAAGGCTTATGTACAGCGCCTTAAAATCTCCTATAGATTGTTGAGGGGTGATCTATGCCTGGTTTGCAAGGCATTCGCAAACCCAACACTTATGAATTTCCTGCATATTCGTAAGTCAAACAGTACCAGAAATACAAAGTCTAGGGACCTGAAGTTTGCTGGGACTTAAACAGAACATGCTGGAGAGTAATATTTGTCCCAACGATTGCCCCTCCTATGGAACACGTTTCCCATCCATGTGAAGCTGAGTTCATCTATTACCCAGTTCAAGAGCAACCTAGACCTAGACCAGTAGATGAGAAATAGAAATTTTCACTGGGCTGGGCACCCATGTCCCTTATGGACAGAGGTAACTTATAATGCCTGGCCCTCAATGTCCTATTTGGATACAGGACATCATTATTCTTTTGGGAAAACTTGGCTAGACTTGGAAAGGCCCCCTAGGTTGCTAGCTTAGTAATCTATGAATCAAGAAGTCAAATCCAGTGGCCGATTTTGCTGCTATATTCACAATGATTTGCCATTTTCCAAATTCTAGAAAGAAGCTTCCAGCCACCTTCCCTATTCTACATATAGTCAAGTAGGGCACACCCTAGAGAACAGTTGTTCATGATCTGTAAAACCACACCAGTCAAACCATCAGAATTAAGGTCTTCAGAAAAAAAAACCTCCTGAATAAAATCAGAAAATGACATATAAAGATCTTAGATGAAATATTCTATGAACGAATAATAAAATCATGAATGCTAACATTTAAAAATGTTTTTTTCCCCTCTATCTGCAAAATAATTCATAGCATGTTATTAACTATGGCAGCAAGTCAACCGCACCTGCAGTGAGTCTTTCACACTCCCATATTACTAGAACAAAGTGCTGCAAACAGTAACACAATATCTTAACTACTGATAACTGGCAAATACTTTGTCACTTTAAACAACTGAACCCAATGCCAACACTACGCACAGGTGTTAATGATTCTTAACATTAAATGCCGTGGTCCTAGGATTCCATTAACGTTGTTTCCCAAAATTCAAAACACAAACAGGACTGTCCTACTAAGCAAGCCTAATGCCAAGCTGACCCAGACCATATCCACACTACATCAAGTATCACCAATTTACCAGCTCACTATTACTAGATTCCACAGGGTGACCCCCAATTTACCAGCTCACTATTACTACATTCCACAGGGTGACCCCCTCTCCCCAAAAATAAACTGTCCCTTCAAAGAATGCAAACAGCTACCTAGCTGAAGTGCCCTTTGTGTCATGAACATGTCTGGAAATGAGCTAACCTCATGTAAAGACAAATGATCTTAAGCAAAGGTCTAAGCAAACAGAATGAAAAAAGGTCATACCCACCAATGCAAAAACTTAAGAACCTCATCTTTCCATCCTACCATCGATATCATGGACTACAGTACTTCACCACCAGCCCTGCATCACAATCCCGCCCCTCCATTTGCAAAGGAAAGTTAATCAAACCAAATAAATCCTATTCACCCCAGAGATCCCTTTCATTCCCACAAATCAGTTATTACAAATCAGTTATTGAACAAGAGTGTCAGACACTGAAAAAAACAAATTAAAACCTCATTTTCCAGTCAACTGGCTGCTGTTAGTTGTCCTAGTGCATAAGAAGAAAAATGCTACAGCTAGCCTACCCGCACAGACGCTTTGCTGCCAGCTACGCCAAACAGACAAGCAGAGTTTGATCAGCATCCCCAGCAGTGTTTGTGTGTGTGCGTGCACGTGGTGGGGGTTAAGCCAGAAGAAGTGGGATATACCACATGGTTTAGCCTTCATTCAACAGAGAGACAAGCAAAGAGTAACTTCAGCCAAAACCAGTACCGCTGCCTGCTCCAAAACCAGGAGGATGTAGCACTACACACCAAAAGCTGCTGCTTGGCTGGGTCCTAGCAGGATCTTAAGTCAGCCCACAGGGAGGCATGCATGATCAGAGGCCTACTCAGGCATCGAGTGCAGCTATGGTCTCAGGTGACGACCAAAGTTAAAACAGGTAAAACTCCTCAGCATTCCAGGCACTAAAGCCACTCACATCTCCTCTCAGTAAGCCAAAAGGGAGCAGAGAAGAGGGCTGCAAGCAAATTAAGGTGATTATGGGGGTGCTTAAATCAGATTCTGCAAAGGTAAGAAAACGTCATGGTGGTAGGAAAAAAACTGCTGAAGGGGCTCAAGATCTAACAAATATTACATGGAAAACATAAGAACTCCCTGTCTAGAAAAACAGCAGCAGCATAACAATAGATCTACCTTTGACATCAGCTACTCAGGTTTCAAAAGAAAGAAAACCCTGAGAAGGTGGGATAGGATCATAGGTAGGTACTAGGCTATCTGCCCGAATGCATTTATAAGCCTAGCCAGAATGTGTTGGCTTTCGCCACCCCCTTAGATTAGTTCCCTGTGCCTCTGTCCAGCAGAGCCATTGAAGGGATCCCTGGGGTAAACTTTGTTTCCCAACCACTCGTCAAGGTTTCTCTTGAAGAGAGTTATCGAGGAGCTGTGCCTAATGTAGATTGGAATCTTGTTACAGAGCATGGGAAGTCTCTGGGACAGGAATCTATCCCTCCAGCACGTCCTATTTATTGTTGTGGTGAGGTTTAGATCTCTGGAGCGTGTGGCTTGAGGGGATATGGTTTTCTTTAGGTGGAGCATGTCCATCAATTCTGGGTTGGGCATGGCCTTGTATGTCAGGCAGAGATCACCTCTGAGTAGGCGATATGCAACTGAGTACAGCTGGAGTTTCTTCAGTCGAGCTGCATAGGGCATCTGCTTGAGGCCAGTGATCCTCTTGGTGACTTACTTCTGTGGTCTTTCCAGTTGTTGCAGGTGTCTTGTAAGGTACATCACAAATGGGGCATTGTACTCTATGATGGGTCTGAAGAATGATGCGTAGAGGGGCCCAATGACCTCTTTCGATCTGGATGCAAACCCTTTTGTGATTAGGTGGGCCACGTGGAAGGATTTTCTAACCACTTTGGCAATGTGATTATCAAAGGAGAGTTTACTATCTACTTGGGTCCCCAGATCTCTTATTACGTCTTCCGTATTGAGGGAGCTACCATCTATGTGGTAGTTTGTGGGCACTTTGTTTTTTCCAAAGGTGGTGACTATGCACTTTTTGGCATTTAGCTTGAGGCCATGGTTGACACCAGTTATCTGTCTCAGTGAGACCCTTTTGGAGGATGTCCGTATCAGCCGGAGAGTCAGTTTACAGTCGTCTGTGAACTTGGTCAGCCATAGTCCTCCTGTGCTTGCCTGAACCTCTAAGAAGCATATGCCGAACAGGAGGGGTCCTAGGACTGAGCCCTGGGGAATACCACTTGTAACCGGTTTAGAGTCAGACCTAGCTCCCACAACTCTTAGCATGTGGGTTTTGTCCGTGAGCCAGTTGGCAACCCATCTAGTAATTTAGGGGTTTATGTTCAAGCTGGTGAGCTTGTCTATACTACCAGAGTGGGGAATGGTTTTGAAGGCCTTTGTGAGGTCTAGGTATGCTGTGTGGACCACCTTTCCATCGTCTATAGCCTTGGTAACTGTCTCAAAGAAGTCCACCAGGTTTAGGAGGCATGATCTGCCCTTAAAACCGAACTGGGTAGGGTCCAGTGTTTGGAGGTTTCCAATGTCTCTGTTAATGAGATCCATGATGATGTGCTCCATGATGATGTGCTCCTTACCTTTGCAGACCAAGCAAGTCAGGCTTATAGGGCGATAAGTTCCCGGGGTCCGTTGTGGCTCCACCTTTGTGGAGTGGAATAACTGTTGCTGTGCGCCACTCTGTGGGCATGTAGCCTGTGGAAAGGCTGAGTTTGAAAAGTGTGTTTAGGTGAGGGGTTAGTTCATCTTTGAGCTTGTGTAGGACGCAGCCTGGGACACTGTCCGGTCCCACTGATGCTGTGTTTTTGGCTTTGGAGAGGGCTGTTTTAACCTGAGTGTCTGTGAGTTCAGGGGCACTACATTCTTCTGGTATAGTTATGGGCCCTTTTGGCGGTGAGAGAGGGGGGTGAAGTTTGCACTGAACCTGTCTGCCAGGATGTTGGCTATATCGGTTGGTTCAGTGTATTTTGTGCCATTCTGCACTAACTCCGAGCAGATCCGAGAATTGCCACTTAGATTCTTGACATAGCTAAAGAATGCCTTCTGGTTATCTTTGAAGTCGATTTTATGAGGGAACGTAGTTTCTTGCCGATACTGATCAGGGATGTCTTCCCTTCTTGGGATTTTACTCTTTTCTGTACTAGTTTCCTCCTTCTATTGTATAGCTTGTTTATGACAGGGGTCCACCAGACTGGTTTCCTTTTCTTGGAGGAGTGAATCTTGGTTTTGTTTGGGATAGCACGATCCATGCATTCTTGTAGGTGCCCGTAGAGTGCATTAGTAAAGGATTCTGCAGCTTGGACAGCGTTATTGAACCAATCGTTATTGGTCATTGAAACCCACCCTTAAAAAATTGCAATGTACCAATCACAGCTTCTCAGTTCCAACTCTCTCCACTTCCTATAAGACTTTCTCTCTTACTCCAAATTCATACTTTAAACTACATCCTCTCAGACAATCCCAGAGTGTGCGATTACACTTCTACACAAGCCACAAACTTCTCTATCACCTGCAATCCAATGCCCAACCTCTTTTTACACCTACTCTTTCTTCTGTGACCACCTCTATCCCCCCTCACTGAATCTTACTGGCTTGTTTGTAGAGCTTTTTAATTTATTGTTGTCAATAACCAGCAGTTAATACATATCTCTATACTTGTACACCTTCCCAAAATTAACAAATATTTTGTACCCATCTGTGATTCTATCCAAAACGATGTTTAATTGCGGTCACTATTGTTTTCTGGATCTTGTACTTGTCTTCAGAAAGGTTGTCCCTGAAATCAATTGGGTTGAAGTACAGGTAGCAACTCATTCCATGCTACTCATGGAACACTAAATATTATTCAAAGACTGAATATATGTTAAATCATTTTTTTTTTAAAAAAAGAGGAGACCATATATGATAGTTTATATAGGCATTGTGTCTGGGGGGGGGGGGGTTGCTAGCAGTACAGGAGGGAAACTAGACAAAAATGAGAATTAAAAAAATAATACTAATAATAAACAGAAAATGTATTTAAATAGTATGATCACACCAGCACTTCAGAGCAGTTCACTAGTATGACTACACCAGCAATGCAGCATACAGGCTCAGAACTGCTTCTCTGTTAAGTTAACAAAAGATAAATGAAGTGTTGTAGATAAAGGAATTGGCTACTATAGCAATAATGTACAAAAATGACTATAGATTTTGGATCCAAACAAAACAATAAGCCAAAAAATTCAGTGTAAAGAACTAAGCCAACACTTAAAATGCCATTGGTTTTCACTTTCCCACGCTGTGATCCCAACTAAATGACAAAACTTATGACTGCTTCTGGGAGGAAGTTACTTTAGCTTAACAACCAACAGTTTATTTACATCTCTACAGTAAAACTGTGAGGATGTAAGGAAATACATAATTAAGCAAACAAAAACTGAGAAAACAGAAGATATGAATCAGATTGCTTGGCTCACAGGGTACACTCGAGAAAGACATCTTCAAACAACTTTTTTTTCCAACAAAAAGAGACAGACCAGGAAGCTGTATAGGTTACATCGGCTAGTTACAGTCAGGTTAGGTTTGCAAAACAGCAAAATTAAAACCGAGGAAGCTAGAAAGGGTAAAGAACTGAAGCCCTCCCCAACGCACCCAAATCAGTAAAGAAAAGAAAAAATGTAATCTTACACATTTGTAAATTACAGAATAGAACAGGAGCAGTTTCTGTTTTAAGGATTAGTGACTATGAAGCAGCTCTAACAAACACTTAGCGTAATGACAGTTTTGTAGACTTTCTGCATGAAAAAAAAATGTTTATAAACCAAATTAGGAGATCAGCCTATTTAGTATCGAAGTACACAAACAAAATTTGTTATGGAAGGTCTGCTGCCTCCAACAAGTTCGCTCAGTTTTCTGCTTCACAAGAACAACCAGTGAGTTGCCAGTCTCCATTATCCCTAGCACAACACTTGTATCTTTCAAGTAATCCTGCCATAAACAGAATTCATTACTCAGAATGCAGATCTCTCATTGCAATTCTATGGAGAACGCAATGCATCAGATAATTAGCAGAAAACTCACCGTCTTCTAATTTTAGGTCTTATGATTTGCATCACTGAACAGAATATTTTTTCTTCGGTGTCTCTTTGGTAGTAAAAGCCACAAGAAAAAAAATAACATAATCCCATGACATACACATTAGCTGCTGGATTTTGCGAAATGTACCTATTAGCTCCCAGTCAACTAAAAGTTCAGCAGCTGGTGTGAAACTCTAATGACCGCAGTCATCCTGCTAACTATATCTACATTAGACAAAAACCTAAAAATAAATTCA
Organism: Protopterus annectens; assembly: GCF_019279795.1. Classification (NCBI taxonomy): domain Eukaryota; kingdom Metazoa; phylum Chordata; order Ceratodontiformes; family Protopteridae; genus Protopterus; species Protopterus annectens. Next base: position 1,668,012,685 of record NC_056729.1, read on the forward strand.
CATGCTGAACGATGAAACTTCATTTCAGAACAATCACACAGCATGGTTCCGTCCCAGATTCTAAGTCAAATCCATGACTCAGATGCACGTACAAAATGAACCAAAGGAAAAGGTCAAATTTGTTCTTAATAGTATTTTATGATACACAAACTCTCAATATCCTGTTTTTTCCAACACTATGTACATACCTCTGAAAAACGTCTTGTATATGGTTTCTTTTTAATACAAAACTTCCAGTGTGCACACACACAAGCATCCTGTTTATATTACTGGGCATATTCTTTCTGAATGCCACAAACAACTAATATATGTGCAACACAAAGTGCCAGTTTAGTGCCCAAAACAAGAAACTACAACTTTATTGCACAACATTTTAAACTCAACTAGACATTATGTGTTATACATACACACATATACTATAAACATACCCATATATACACACCAGACACACACAGTAGCTTATATTTTTTCCCATCAATGCTGCAAATGCTGAACAAACATCATTCCTACAGCAATGCAATGTTTGAAACAGCACTTTGCACAAGTGGAAGTTATACCACCTTCGTTGTAACTTTAGTTTTCCCCTGAAAAAAATTGTCAAAGTAAACTCAAATAAGTAACAAATACTTATAAAAACTGTATATAAATCATTCTGAGACTCACAATATTCTGACCTTTTCAAAACCATTAAAACAAAAACATGAAAAAGCAAGTTGCAGTGTCAGTGACCAAAAAAAAAAAAGCTGTAGGTTTTATTCCCACACCAGGTAATTGGGCTACCGAGACTGCTGAGCAGCATGATAGGGTGCTGCACTCCTGAGTGGGCCATCTATCAGATGACTGGTGAATCCAAAATTCCAACTGCTTGAGCTAGTCGTAGCTCTGGTTGATGTAAAAAATCCCATGGCGATTAGAAAAAAAAAAAAAAGCACTGATGATCTGGCCAAATTTTCCCTAATAGTAGAAACATCATTTCAGGTCTCCCCGAAAAGAGACCACTAGCATAGTGGGGCTAACCCCATCAACAAATGAATGTATGCATGAAAACATATATAAATAAAAATACATATTAACCACCATACTTGTTAAACCAGAATACCTGCAGACAGCTTAATCCAGTCTGCCTTCACTGTATATTAAGCCCAGGACAGTACTTGATGGATTTTGACAGCTTTCCATGTCACTGTAATTATTTCACAAATTCAGAAGTAACACAAAGTACAATATCATGACAACAAAAATTATAGTTTAGAAAACTGCTGGAAATCCCAACTTACATTCAATGCTCATCTGTCCTGCCATCAACATCCATTTACTTATGCTTTGCTGATTTCCAGGACCATCTCTAATTACGCCTTGGACTTTTTTCTCAGTTCAAGGAATTTGGAATTTTACTGCAAAATATGATGTCCTGTATCATCAAATAATAATATACTCTATATAATTCTCAAACTACAAACACTGCTACTCTATGTATAGAAAATAGCAGCATTTAAAACAAACGTCCCTGATTTGGGACATCTGCTCCTCTATGCTTTACAAACCATTTCTTTCTCAACTGAAGCCAATGAAAATCCCTAGCTACATTTCAGTAATCAAAAGTGACAGCACTACCACAATAGCACTTTGCACAGGTGCAACTACTGCACAACAGAGCAGGTCAACGTGGGTAACACAACTCAGACAACAGTGCAAAATACAATGGTGCAGAAAACTGTTCCTATACACCTACTCATGCCGCTGTCTTCATACTTTCACTGTCTTTCATCACAGAGACATGTCCACAATACCACCCTGATGAGAAGCCCCCCCACCTTCCCCCCCAAAGGCTTTCACCAAAACAATTAAACAATCTCAGAGGAAGACAATCTTGGAAAAGAAAATCTAGCAAAAACAAAATATACAACTCTAAAGCAGACGGGATGTTATTAATTTAGAACCATGGCCCCCAACCCAAACCCAAACCCAAACCCAAACCCCTGCCCCTTTAAAAAGAAAAAAAAAAATGCCAATCTCACAAGCACTGTAAAGTGAGGGGCCAGTTCTGAGTGGTAACGATATCTCAGATATATTTTCTCAGTCATATCAGAAAATATTATACACACCTGTAAAACACCTGCTGCAACTGCCGACGATACAATGTACAGTGCCGGCAAAAACAACTGTACCGAAACGATCCAGCATTACAAGTGCAGCACCGGTCCGTTCACACGGTTCCACTTCTGCCGCAATAAACCAACCGACAGATGCAGAAAGAACACAGTCTTGCTATAACCTAAAAAAAAGACCTATAATCCCACCTTTCTTGTCCCTGCTAGCAGGTTTCCTCACCTGACTAAATAACAGTCACTTAAGCTCTTTCACATAACAGTGCCTCAGTACCAAAACAGCTCTCCTTCCTGTATCTGTAACCCAGAAACACAAACTTAATATTTTGCTTGTCGTCCCTCAACGGGCGCTTTTTCCCTCGGATACTGCTCAGCCGGTCAAGACAGGACTTGTGCCATCCGGACTCCCGTGCTGCTTTATAAATGGACTAAACTTCGGGGAAAAATAAGAGGTCAGCCGACCTACCTCGGTTATTTTTAGAGGCAGACTATCACGCTCTGTTTGAAGTTAAGGCATCAGCAGCAATCACTTGGCAGTCAGTCAATATAATCCCCTGGGCTGCTAGGCAGCCCTGCATCATCTACCAACAGGCCAGGAAAAAAGCTGCAATCCGATTGGCTGAAAAATGATCCATAAGATAACGACAGGGTTGCAAGTTCTATAGGGAATCTACTATTTTAAAGGAAACTGGAACACTGGCCAAGTCATTTTTAATTATTGTAGTCTTCCGTGTGCTAAACAAGGAATAAATCGATTCCAGGTCTGTTAAAATAAGAACATGATTACTTAAAGCTTACAATGGGAATCCTAAAATAATCATGTTGTGAAAACCTACATGCAGATTTATCATGACACATCATCCTGCAACCTGTCAAAAAGTTTAACTGCAAGCTGTCTTAAAAATAATTTCACGTTTGTAAATCTATCTTAGCATAAATTCTTCACCTTACTGATGACTGTCCCTATTTATGAGATACAAATACAGTGGGGCAGTTAGGAACAAACGGGGCTGAAACTAAGGCATACCGTTACAACCTATGAGCACCTATAAGCATTATAGGTTCATAGGTTCATACAAGGCTATCTGCCCTAGGGCATTTATAAGCCTAGCCAGAGTGTGTTTGGCTTTCGCCACCCATTTTAAATTAATTTTGCTATGCCTTTTTTTGAGGTTAGTATACTGTGCATAGCACTGCCCAGTCTTTTAAAAATCATGGCAGATGGTAAGAATGAAGAGAACCTTTTTTTTCAGAGTACAATTCCTTGCATTAATATATATATATATATATATATATATATATATATATATATATATATATATATATAAAACAACTTACTGCCAAGTAATCTAAATGATTTGGGGAGGTAGGAGGACACTTAATTACCAATTTGGTAGGATTATTTCTGTTATTCAGTAAAGTAGGTATGCTTAGACAGGTATAACCTTGTGAAGAAAACCAGTAAATCTCAAGGCAAAAGTCATATAGTGCGTTGCCTAAATCATAGCAGTTGATAAACTGTGCATTAGAATGAAAAGGCTGTTCATAATCTAAAACCGTTCACAACTTTAAAAATTAAAACTGAGCTTAACCGACCCCAAAAAGTACTAACAAGGGCAGTTGTCTTAGCTAAGGTCACCTATGAGGTTATGCTTCCAAAGCAGAGACAAGAAAATAAGAAAGTGTTCTATAACTACATTAGGATTGTAGTGCCTTACAGCTCAGTGGTGTAGTAGAATCTGAACCAAAGGACATTGGCAATGTCCTAGAGAAGAAATTTATCTCCATCTCCAAGTCATGGAACAAGCTTCCAAACTACAAAAGGCTTTTAAATAACCTGCAACATTCAAATCCAGCCTAAAATAACACTTGACAACTAATAAACTACATAACTGTACCACAACTACAGTTTGAAGTATGCAATCCCAACTCTGTTCACTATGAATACTATACAAGTGTATTAATATAGTATTTTTGATTCTACTCACAATATCTTAAAAACTTATATTTCCTTATAGGTTCATAGGTGTGTACTAGGCTAATGGCCCTGGAGCCTTTACAAGCCTAGCTCATAGGATTACCCTGGCATCTTGCCACCTGACATTAGTTCCCACTGCCTCTGTGTAGAGCCACTGGAGTGATCCCCAGGGTGAATTTTCTATTTCCCATTAACTCTTCAAGATTTTTCTTGAAGAGGGCCAGTGAGGTGCTCTGTTTGACATGTATGGGTAGTCTATTCCATAGCATGGGCAGTCTCTGGATTATGAACCTGTCCCTCCAGCATGTTCTGTTGATTCTGGTAATTAAGTTGAGGTCTCTGGAGTGTGTGGTGCGGAGGGATTGGGATTTCTTTAGATGTAGCATTTCTAACAGAGCTGGGTCAGACATCACTTTGTAAGTCAAGCAGAACCCGCCTCTAAGTAGGCAATATGAGACAGAGAATAGTTGGAGATTTTTTAGTCTATCCCTATAGGACAACTGTTTAAGGCTTAGGATCATCTTTGTGAGGTACTTTTGTGGCCTCTCCAGTTGTTGCAGGTGTCTAGTGAGGTACATGCCAAATGAGGCATTGTACTCGACGATTGGCCTAATGAGGGAAGAGAAGAGGGAGACAATGACCTCTTTCTTCCTGGGTGCAAAACCCTTAGTAATAGGATGTTCCACATAGAAGGACTTTCTGACCACAGTGGCAATGTGGTGGTCAAAAGAGCGGTTGCTGTCAACCTGTGTTCCCAGATCTCTTGTAATGCCTTCTGTGTTCAGTGCACTACCATTGATGTGGTAATTCATGGGAACCATGTTTTTCCCAAAGGGGATGATGACACATTTTTTGGCATTGAGCTTAAGGCCATGGTTCTGTAACCAGTCGTTGGTATCAGTGAGGCCTTTCTGCAGGATATTAACATCACTTTGTGAGTTAATAATAGCTCCCAACTTGCAATCATCTGCGAACTTTGTCAGCCAGAGTCCCTTCGCATTGGCCTGGATGTCAGAGAAGTAGATACCAAACAGGAGAGGACCCAGGACTGAACCCTGTGGAACTCCACTCGTGACTGGTTGGCAGTCTGACTTGGAGTCAGCTACTTTCACACTGTGGGTTCTATCTGTGAGCCAGTTTGCAACCCACCTAGTGATATAGGGGTTAATGCCTAGCTTAGTGAGTTTTTCTATGATTCCTGAGTGGGGAATGGTATCAAAGGCCTTGGCCAGATCAAGGTAGGCTGTATGACCCACCTTCCCTTCATCCACAGCTCTGGTGACTGACTCAAAGACGTTGACCAGATGGAGCAGGCATGATCTATCCTTCAGAAAACTAAACTGTGTGGGATTTAGAGTTTGGAGATTCCCTATATCCATCTTTATTAGGTCCATGATGATGCATTCCATAGCTTTGCATATCAGACTCATCAGGCTAATGGGGCGATAGTTCCCAGGGTCTGTAGTCGCTCCTCCTTTGTGGAGAGGGATGACTGTAGCAGTGCGCCATTTGGTAGGGACAAAGCCTGAGGTGAGGCTATGAATGAACAGGGCACACAGGTGTGGTGCCAGTTCACTCTGTAGTTCATGTAGAACACAGCCAGGGATATTGTCAGGTCCCGTAATCTAATATGTTTTTAAAATAATGTTTGTTGATCCTTTGTTTTGAAATACTTTGTTAATAATGTCTGTTGACCATTCTTCTTTTGAATTGTCAACAATGTATTTCTATTCCTCTTTTGGAGCTTTTCTCATCATGCCTCCTCTGAAAAATGGGCATTTCAGTTCCCAGACAGACTTTCCTGGTAAACAAAAGCAAATAAATAAATAAAATAAATAAATGTCATAATCCCAGGAAGTAAGGCCACTACTGCATTAGACTTACTGGGTGATTCCCCCCTCCCAACATAGCTTTTGATCAAATGGAAGCAGCCTTTGGATAAAACCAGCAATACTAAATCTATGGTCCCCGATAACCTCCCAGGAAGTTTCATCAGTGCTATATACAATATAACATTCCTTGTTTGTATTGTTTTAAATAAAATCTACTCTACAGGCTTTGTCCATAAATTATGGCAGTAAGACATGCTCACTATCCACAAGGAAGGGTCTATAGCTGGCTGCAGAAATTACGGACTTATCGGTTTCACAAGGATTGTTTGCAAGGTTATAAAAAAGATTGTTATGGAACTTATTCAGAGGAACAGACATGATCTCCTACTTGTAGATATGAACCAATATTTATTTATTTATCTTTTTATTAACGAGAAATGGACTTGTCTATGAAGCCTTTTCAGCTACAATACATGCCATGAGGGCAAGAATAAATAGAATATATAAGCAACTTAAAGTAGACAATGGATCAGAATGCTTTTAGGAGGTGGAAGGAAACCTAAGTACCAAGCAACAACCCTCATAGACACAGAAAAAACATTCAGAATTCCACACAGACATATGAAATTCAGGTTCAAATCCCAAATGCTGGGGCTGAGAGGAAGACATTTTAGCACCAAACCACCATACTGTACTACATATTTGTTAAGTGGAGGTCACATAATGTGTATATACAGTGCTAGGTGTAATATATTCCCGTAAGGCTAAGTGTGCATGCAAGATATCACGTGATTCTGCTTCCTGTTTAAATTACTGCTGTGATATTAAATCATGTTGTTTGTTCATTAACTCCTGGATTTCTGTATCTGCTATTTTGCAGGTAATACTACAAGGTGAATCTGAACCCATTAGCCAAAATTGGTGGATCAAAGATGTCTATGTATGCCCATTAAGTAGGTAATGCTACGATGTGAATCTGAATCTATTAGCCAAAATTAGTGGCTCACAGACATCTGTGTATGACCATTAAGTAGGCAATGCAACAAAGTGACTCTAAACCCATTAGCCCAAATTGGTGACTCACAGACATCTGGATATGCCCATTAAGTAGGTAATGCTGCAAAGTGAATCTGAGCCCATTAGCCAAAAACAATGCAGGTGATGCCTAATACACTGTTTTTTCCTGCTAGGGAGAAGCTCAATAGCTGGCAGGCATGAGGGGCAAAAGTCACCCAGAAATGGCCTTATTGGAGATTTGGATGTGTGCAAAATAAAAATGAAACTACAACCTATTAGTACTAGACAGAATACTACTGTGAAGGCAAAGTACAATAAGATAAATGCTGTAAATATTATCTCAGCAAAGAATGTTCTGCCTGTGTCTGAGTCTGATAATGAAGTTAAACATCAAAAGTGTTCAACTCAGCAACAGCCATTTTGTCCAAATGGCTGCCAGCATCATAAGAAAGCACGTTCATCACTCGGTAGAAAATTCAGGATATGTGGTCCGCTTAATCATTTTTCTCAGGTATGCAAGTTAGCTAAGAAATGGTAGAAAATGCTTTACAAATGACTGATGCAAATAAAACTGGTAATCGCATAGTCTTTTATTTAAACAATTCTATTATTGATCCATACAAGGTAGAAGAAGGCATTTTTTCAACTGCAGTTGCGATATGCATTGACTATTTTATTGCAAAAGCGCTCACCTGTGTTCGAATAAAAGTCTATTTGGATTTTACACTGATCTTTGCCATCTGCTTTTTATTGGTTTGCTGTGGTGCTGTGTTGTACATTTTTGTTCTTACTACTTTTTTTGTGGTTGAGCACAGCTTTACAGTCAGCAGGACTTGTTTTACCATATGCATTGACTATGTGCATTGTTGGTCCTCTGGGCACAGAAACACCTCAGTGTTGTCGGAGTGAAAAAAAAACACTAACTGAAAATGTGTCTATAAATGGAATATTTATTTTGTTTAGGATAGCTACCACATCAGAATGCAATCTTATATCTGGAAGTGCATTCAGAAAACTGGGCATAAGAAGCTTGCTGTCAGAGTTGAAAGCTTCTTTGTTGACTTATTCTGCACATAAACTGAAAATACTGGGTAAAATACAACTGCTTTGATGTATAGAAACAAAACAGGGGGTGCAATTTGCTTCTCCAGTTTGTGCCAGTACAGCAATCAAATATATTGGAAAGGTCTAGCTGTGAACAGCTGGTCCCTCACTGATGAAAACTTAGTAAATATGGATAAAGATAACTTCATTGGAGCTTTCTTCATTAACCTCACTGAGGTCTTTGACCTCATTGACCACACCCTCCTTCTTTACAAATTGCAAAGAGTAGACATTAACTCAAAAGCATACGTCTGGTACTTCATCGCTAATAAGTTTTTCAGGGTCAAAGTAGGTTCCTCAAGGCTCGATTCTTGCTCTCTTGCTTGTAGACTGCTTGGTATCACTGATCTCTTAAACCAGACATCTTACATTAATAGGGCCTCCCGGCACCCTTGTAGCAGAAATGTGTAGCTCAGGACACATCTGAGTTGAGGACTGACAGAAAAAGGCTCAGTTTGGGGCTTCCCCATTGGTAATTGTATTAAAACTGCCTAAACTTGCCTGTATATAAATCTCGCATTTGCAAGGATTTACGCTCAGTTTACTGGAACTGCTCGATGTTTGGAAACTTTAGCTAGAGATCTGAAGTGCATGTGCACTGAAATACAAAGCATCCACTGAAAAAAGTCCAGCTAGCCCTCTTCCTTCCCAAATACCACTTTCAGAAAAATCCTGCCACAATGGACGGGTAGTTTCTCATCATTTCTCCTACCAGCTTGGTTGATATGGGCATCTTGAGGCAATGTAGCAATTGTCTCACATATACTGACAACTATTTACTCCTAAAGCAAACTAACACCCTATGTGAGAGATGCAACTACACTGTGGAACTGAAGTCAATTCTGTCATGTAAAAACAAACTAGACATCAAACAGGTTGTCAGCACACATGCTTCACCTTTCAAGCAAACATCACCTCTCACACAAAATAAGGTCATGACACATAAACCCACATACATGGATGTACTCACTAAAAGCCTACCTAAAGAACAGAGACCTGTGAAACACACACCAGTGCAGTTGCAGACATCAATGATCACCATTAAGCAAAAGGAAACCACTATACATATCAACAAACACCCATGTCTCAACAAATCCCTGAGTTCCTAAGGCAATGTCTTGGTCATAGTTGACTACACAGTGAGAAACACAGATGTCCCCCCCTCACCAGATTGGACAAGGAGAAGGTCACGGTCAGCTGCCTATCAGGCACCAGGATCTGACAAATCATGCATGCACTCAAGTCACTCGACAACAAGTACCGTTATGACTGTGTCATAGTCCATGTTGGAGTGAATGACTTGAGACGTACCTGTCTGGACTATTTACAGAGAGACATGCTGGAACTCTCTGATTGTGTGCACCTGACAGGAATGTCCCTAGCCCTAAGCAGTATTCTACCCTCATCCAGGATGATGCCACAATATAAACAAAAACAATTATTGACTTCAACAATTGGCTCAGCTTCTGGTGTCAGTCCAGGGAGATCCAGTATCTGTCAGCCTGGGAGGATATGGTAAACAGACATTACTGATTTGCTAGAAATGGACTGCATCTGTCTCCCCTAGGCTTTCGGATACTGGCAAAGGCCCTTGCCTCCCCCCTAGTGTTTGTTTTAGGCAATGTCAAAACAAATTTTCCAATGTAACAAAATCTAATCGAGACAAACTCTGGGTCGTGCTGCTTAATGCTAGGAGTTTAAAACATGAAACTGCACTCACTGAAAGCACTCTTCATCTCAGAGGAAGCTGACGTCTGGACAGTTACCAAGACATGGTTCAAGATGACTGAGAGCATCTCAGCCATGCAAGGCTACAATGCCTTCCACACATTCTGGCCTCAAAATGAGCGTGAAGGAACCAAAGGTGGAGGTGTATCCATCTTCATTAAAACCAAATACACTTTGAGAGTGGTCAAACAGCATGACTTTCTTGAACTTCCTCATGTCCAATTAACTATTGGGAAAGTACCATACCACATCATTGCTAGATATAGATGCCCCTCCATGAGCCAAGATAAGCAGACCAGCTGCCTTGATTTACTAGAATCCCTTGCCATACAGCCCAACACCTTAGTCATGTGAGATTTCATCTATCCTTCCATGGACTGGGGGGCATATACAAGCAAAAAAACGCTTGTCCAGAGATTCCTGGACTTTGTTAACACAAATGCTGTGGAACAGATAGTATGCAACCCCACCAGAGGCTGTAATGTTCTGGACACAGTACTCACCAACATGGGGGGGGGGGTTACTGTACTTCTCCATGTCTGATGACCTCTCTGTTTAGGTCAGACCACAAACCAGTCTCATTTGAAATAACTACTGGAACTGACACCCTCACAGGAACAAACATTATAAAAACCTTTACTAAACCTAATTACAACCTACTAAGCAATGGTATAAAAAGCTTCATACCACCTGCAGTTGCAGACATCAATGATCACTATACAGAAGTGTACACAAATGCTCTGTACAAACACTTAAGTGACTGCATAAACTCAGCTGTACCTGACCGGATCAAAACCAGGTCTACCCATAAAAACAAGCCATCATGGTAAACTTCAGTATAAACAGATTATATAACAAGAGGAAGAAACTGCTGTCCGAAGCAAGAGGGATATCTCCCTGCAGAGGAAGAGTTCCCTCCTAAGCCTAAATAAGAAAATTAGAAATCTTGTAAAGTCTTCTAAAGCAAATTATGAAATTAAAATCGCATCCTTAGCCAAGGATAATAATAAGGCATTCTTTAACTATGTCCAAAGTCTAAAACTGAATGTCCAGCTATGTGCCAACTGGTTGTAGATGGGATCGCTCATACTACACTGGAAGATATAACCAACCTGCTAGCTGACAGATTCAGTGCAAACTTCACCCTCTATCCCCACCTACCATATCCCAAAGCATACCTGACAGTAGTCCCCTGCCTAGTATCTCTAGAGAGCAAGTCATCTCTGCACTCGCAGAGGCCAAAATCATGGCCTTAGTGGAACAAGATAATATCCCATGCTGTTTACTAAACAATCTAAAACAAGACTTAGTGGCTCACTTGGTATTCTCTTTAATCATAGTTTGAGAACTGGCTATGTTCCTGCAGAATGGAGAACAACAACAGTAATCCCCTGCACAAAGGGGGGCCATCAGCTGAACCTGGGAAGTATTGACCCAGAAGTCTAACCAGCCTCATCTGCGAGACCATGGAAAGAATTATCATGGACCTTATCAACAAGGTAGGCGACCTCCAAATGCTGGACCCAACCTAGTTTGGTTTCTTTAAGGGTAGATCATGCTTATTAAACCTGGTGGACTTCTTTGAGAATGTCACCAAAGCCATGGATGAAGATAAGACAGTGCACACTGCCTATCTCAACCTTCCCAAGGCTTTTAACACGATTCCCCACTCTGCCATCATTGAGAAACTCTCCCAGACAGGTATTAACTCTTACGTTACTAGATGGGTAGCCAATAGGCTCACCGACAGAACACACTCTATCAAAACTGGTGATTCCACCCATCACCAGTGGAGTACCACAGGGGTCTGTACTAGGCCCCTTACTGTTTGGCATCTATTTGTCAGAGGCCCAGGACAAAGTAGATGGACTTAGGCTCACCAAGTTCACTGATGATTGCAAACTTGGAGTAATCACTGAGTCCCCCAACAATGTCAGTATATTACAAGAAGAGCTAACACAAACAAATGATTGGTGCAAAAGCTATGGTCTAAAACTAAATGCAAAAAAGTGCATTATTATTCCCTTTGGCAAAATGGAATTCCCTACAAATTACAATATTGACAGCACCCCCACTGAGTTCTAACCCAGCAGTGCAAAACTTAGAAACACAGGTTGAAAGTAATCTGAACTTTGACCACCAAGTTTCCACAATGGTAAGGAAAATCTTCTACATAGGGCACCTCATAAGCAAGGGCATAGCATTCAGGTCAAGGGATGTATAACTCCACTGTACTCAACCCTCATCAGACCACTAATGAGTATAATGCACCCTTTGCATGTACTTCTGTAGACACCTGCAGCAGCGAGAGAGACCTCAGAGATTTCTCACTAAGAAAATACAGGGAATCCAAACCATGACCTACATGGAGAGGCTGAAAGCCCTCTCACTTTATTCTGTATCTTATAGGCTTCTGAGATGTGACTTGTAACTGGCCTATAGCACAATCACCAATCCTGCCCTAATAGAAATACTGCACATCCGCAAGTGAAATGGCACAAGAGTCACTCGCTCTAGGGATCTCAACCTAACTTTTGACATTAGCAGAACATGCTTTAGAGACATATATGTCTCCCAGGAACTGTTGTGTCTCTGGAATAGACTTCCTATTAGTGTAAATCAAAGACAACCTAGATAGCTGGATGGGAGACCGCAATTCACCCCATGTCCCTCATGGACAGGGGTATCTGGTGTTGATTCCAGACCTGCGCTGTTCATAAATTCATTCTGCGAATTATCCAAAAAGAACAAATGGGGATACTTGGTATTAACATGGCTAGGCTTGTAAAGGCTCAAGGTTCACTAACCTAGTAACCTCTTATGAACCTATGAATCTATACTGACACAATACGTCTAGAAATGTTGGAGCACCACATATACCCAGTGCTAAAATAATGGTTTGGCCTTCATGTGTGACTCTGAGCAAGTCACTTAACCAAACTCTGCTTCCAGGTTGAGTCTGTAAACGTCTATGGAGATCAGTGCTCTTCCCCAGAAAACAAATACAAATAAAATATTATTAAGAAGCATAACACAGAAAAATTTGAAAGTCAGATAGCCCCTGCCATCTACTGTACTAAAGAAAAAGCATGTAAGAGAGGTTCTATTATAAAGGATCTAGGCACTGTCATAACTGGGGATCTCACTTTTGAGCTCTTCACTAAGTAGATAGATGAGCTTAGTAACCTGGGTTACTCAAATAGACCTCAAAAGTAACCTTTTTCTTCCTACTCTACCTCCTCCTTAGGGACTCTAGGTCTTATTTTCTAGGCCATAAAAGAAACTCCCATCATTGAGACTCAAAAAGCCAATTAGGTGGAACTGGTTAGTCCAACAGTGTATTACACCCCGTCTGCAACATTAATAATGGTAGCATCATAATCGTAGAAAAGTTAGATGTAAGAAATAGATCTGAAGAAGTCTACAAGGATGAACCTGCTTATCCCATTAAAATGTATAAAAGGAATGATCTGGAGTCAGTCTGATTTTTGAAGAAGGAGGATTTGGAACTGGATTTATTTATTTTTTTTCAAACATTTATTTTATTGTATTTTTCAACATTTAATATGCAAAAACATGCAACATGACATATCTTCATAAACTAATTAACCTTGAACTATCAATTAACAAGATAAGGCCTTTTAACTACTAGTCTTGGGATGACAAAGTTCTATTAACTAAAGAAAATGGTTCATTTATAAAATTAGATTAGATGTTTGGCATAATACAGGCGTACATTTAGAGTAAGTGGTATGTGACAGGATTCATTTACACGTACTATATACAACTATTTACATATGCTGCTACAATTATTGAAGTTAGTAAGTGATCACTTAATTACAATGACAGTCAAAAAATTAAATCATCAGAGACTACTGTCTGTTAAAATCTCATGAGGAGACTTTGAGAATCACCATAGGGATAGGATGATAGATGTGTTCTTGTTATAGTTTATTTCAAAATGTGTTCCAGCGTAGGATTCCAGAAACTGAGACATTGCATGTGTTTATGCTTATTACCTGTAAATAGTTTATGAGATATGATGTATTTAGAGGCCATATTAATGAAGCCCTTCCACTCTAGTTTTGACCTGTCAAGCCAGTTTTGGGTGATGTACAGTCTGACTAATGCAAATAGAGCAATCAGGATATTCAAGTCAGACTTGGGCATATCAATAGGACTCACATGCAGTATAGTAAACTCCCAAGATAGGGTAGATTTCCCACAGCCCATTTTCTGAAGTTTGACCCTTAATGAGTTCCATAGGTTATATGCATATTTGCAGTACCACAGAATATGTAAAAGGTCCGCTGGTTGCGATGGACAAAAAGGGCAGAGGGGAGAGGTGCTTGGGAAGAAGTTTAGTAGTTCCAGAGTGTAATAGGCATTATTGTTAATCATTAACTGGGTGTATACAAGCGTCTTGAAGGGAGAGAATTTGTTTGTGTTATTTAAAGCAAGAGTGAGTTGAACATCAGTTAAATTAGATTTTTTTTCCCTCCAATATTGAGCATAAGTAAGTGAAGATTGGTATTTAATGGCCAAAATTAATTTGTAGGAAGCTGATAGCATCTTGTTTTTGAGTTTTAAAAACTTCATTAGGGATTGTGCAAGGGTTACTTCTTCTTCAACTCCGTCTGGGATACCCCTAATAGAAGATACCAGCTCTTTAATTTGTCTCAGTATAATGGTATATTTGTTGGTTAGGTTTAGATTACTTTTAATATCACTTAATGAATTGTCCTTAAGTCTATAGAAGTCCCAGACAGTATAGTTCTTGATTTGGGGAAATTCATTGAAGTTTAACATTTTATTGCCTAGCTTCAGGTTTGGATATAAATGGACAGGTTGTAGAAGCACAAGTGTATTCTCAAGGTGTAAAGAGGAGAATAGATTTTGAAATGTTTTGATTTTATATTTGATTAGAATATGTATTTTGGTGTCCTTTAGTATGGATCTATCCATGAAAGGTAAGGATATAGGGTTTATGTTATGTGTTTTGATATGAGCGTGCCATAGTTTGATCCAATGTGGAGTGTGGGTTAAGTTTATAAGGTTACGATCGGCAATTAAAAGGATTCAATTGGCACATATTATATCACAATATAATTTTTTGGGAGTATTAGTCTTGGTAGAGCAATTCTTAGGGTTTTCAGAAACCAGATAAATTTAGTTAAGGTTTTGTTAATTTTCTTAAAAAAGGCCATAGGAATAATAGAAATGGTTGCATTTAATTGGTATAAGACTTTGGGTAGAATGTTCTTTTTTATTACTGCTACTCTGGACAGGACAGGAAGTCTTATATTTTTCCATCTATCTAGATCATGTTCGATATTTGTCCAACTTATTTGAAGGTTATTTTGAAAAGGGTTTTTTTTATTGTGAACAAACTTTATACCTAGGTACTTGAAATCATATTTTAAATTAATTGCAGTGTCTGGAAAGTGAGACGGCTTGTGTTTTAATGGGTTAATGGAAAATATGAGTGACTTTGAGGGATTAACTTCATAATTGGAGGCTTTCATGAAGATATCAATAGTTTTTAAAATTTTATTTAAATCCGAATTAGGTAACTGGAAGTATATGTTGAGGTCATCAGCAAAGGCTGAGAACAGCAGGTTGTTATTCAGTATCCTGGGAATATGATGAAAGGTTCTCTGTGATAAATAAATAACAGTTCAATATAAATGTTAAAGAGATATGGCAAAAGTGGGCAGCCTTGTCTTGTACCATTAATTAATTTTATTCTGTTCTGTTAGAGCAAGAGTTATTTATAAATAGTGTGGTAAATGAAGAGTTATAAAGTATTTTAATTATTTTTATGAATTTGTTTGGAATGTTGAAATGCTGTTAGGTCAAAAATAAGAAGTCCAAGTTAACTCTCTCAAATGCCTTAGTGGCATCAAGTGCTAGAAAATATTTGGGGAGCTTTTCTTTCACCAAAGGCTGCATGGCTACATCCAGCATGAAGGTATTATCCCAAGTCTGTCTCCCCTTCATAAAACCTGCTTGTTCTGGTGATATAATTGTAGGTAATACTTTTTAAGTCTATTCGCTACTACTGTGGAAATAATTTTTACATCTACATTTATAAGAGATATTGGTCTGTAGTTTGTTGGAATGGTTTTATCAGTGTTGGGCTTATGTATAAAGATAGTCTTGGAGTTGTTTAGGTATAAGTCCTTGAAACCAAATTTGCAAATATGATTGCAGACTTTAAGAAGGATAGGAATCAATTTGGGGGCAAATGCTTTGTAAAAGTTTGAAGTAAAGCCATCGGGACCTGGGGCTTTGTTTTTGTGTAAGCTTTTAATTGCATCCGCAACTTCTTCTGTTACAAAGGGGGCTTTCAAGAGGTCAATTTGATGTTTTTCTATTTTTGGGAAATTAATATTGCCGAAGAGAGTATTATAGTTCTCTGAGGAGATTGAATCTTGAGGTTCATATAATTTCCTGTATATCTTTTCAAATTCTAGTATTATATCTTGATTAGTAGTAAACAGTTTGTTATTATAAGTAATTTGGGTAATTAGTGGTGGGTTTTGATTTATGTTAATAAGTCTAGCGAGTAGTTTCAAGGGTTGCTGTGCCCACTCAGAGTAATTAGCGAGGAATTCATTTCCAGGAAAGAGATGTTTTGCGAGTGAAGCAAATACAACTCCTTTTGTTTGTTTAACAGTTGGCTTTCTAACTCTGGTGTGAAGTTCAGTTGAAGCGATTTTTCAGTTTCTTGAATCTTGTATATTATACTGTTTTCTTTTTGTTTAGAGAGTTTTTTTTATAGTACGAGACTTTCTGCATCAGCAGACCCCTGATTTTGGCTTTACTAGCCACCCATAAAACATCTAGTGTAATGTCCAAAGTCGGAAGACTATTACTTAGTTCTTCTAGATCCTTATTAATTTCTTCTACAATTTCCTCTTTATCGAGGAGATTTGGGTTCAAAGACCAAGACTGGAAGTTACTAACATTTTGGGTTTTTTTCAGGGGTATAACTTTTAAGGTTATTTTTGAGTGGTCGGAGAAAAAAAATCTAGGGCTGGTTGAATATATGGTCTCTTCATTTAGTAGGGGAGTCTGAGATTAGGAAAAAATCAATCCTGGACCATGTTTTATAACATGGAGAATAGAAAGTATATTTGTCATTAGGATAAGAGTGGCCCCTTGAGTAAAAAGGGTCAAGTAAATTAAAGTCTAGCATTAGATCATTCAAAGCCTGTGAACTGGATTTATTTTATTTTTAGAAATATAATTATTTAGTTGAAGGGATTGCTCTAAATACTTGGGCTCTCAACAGTCCTATGCTGGAATTTAGGTTTGTCCTGAAGCATACTCCCTCTGTTTAAGGCAAGGCTGGATTAGAGATATTGGGGTGCCACCCACGACTGACCTTTGGTTTTCTAAGTATACTGATAAGGGGGCCCATACATGTACCAAAGCAATTAACCTTAAAATGCCTGTTAACAACATTAGCAATCTAGAAAAATGATCACTACATGGCTCCCTTCCTTTGGATGAAATTCCCCTGCCTTTAAAACAATTCTAGTCCCTTTCTGCTTTAAAAGGAACCTTGATGAAAGCGTGACTATTTGTAAGCTTCAGCATGAAATGATAGCCATTAAGCTACCAGAAAGGGCATTAGACCATTAAAAAAACAGCACGTTTCTGTTTTTAGCAAGGTAGGACCCACTACTAGAACTTGGGTTGTCTGTGTCAGATTCTGGGTTTCATTTCTCTGCACCACAGACCTGTGCATGCCTAATAAATGTGGTTATCTTTTTGAGGAGGTTGCAAGTGCCATGGATGAGGGGATTAAATACGGCCACAATCTAATATGATCTCTTAAAAGCCTTTATACAAGTAAACTCGGACCTTTTGTCTAGTCAGCTGACATGCTCAAAGAAAAGCATTTTGTAAGTGCAGGTCTTGGCATTAAAGTCTAGCTCTACAAGCTGTAGCCTTTAGCACCACAATATTTTAACTGCACTTAGTCAGTAAGTTTAGATTGTTGGTTTGCCCAGCCCAGCTGCTAAGAGTTTTTTCCTAATCTCTTGTTTACAATGCCCTAGAAAGAAACCTAACATTTGTTTCAGTGTTTTTTTAACTAGTCTGTTAATTGGGTAAGCCCAATAGGCATAATTCTTCTTTTCAGGGATGATCTGGAAGCATCTCACATTGTCTGCAGATGGAGATTTAATGCATTCATATCCAGGACTGTAGGATAACTATCTTACAGGTTTAACTCTCTGTACATAACTACTTTAGCGGAATATGCTCTGTAATGGCTGTACTCTGTGAAATATGCCTTGTAATGGTTGTACTTTGTGAAATAGCTTTACTGTAACACTGCACAAACGTGTGAACATTTTTAAACACTTCTGATAACTTGATTATCTTTGCTTAATACGAAATAAATATGCTTTATGAAAATGTGGTTTGTTTCCCCTTATTTTATTTATTTTATGCAATTTGGACTTTATTTCAAACATTTTCTATAGTAATTTGAATATTTCTATCAATATCTTACATATCTGCGTATGCGAAAATCATTTAGAACGTTCTGTATGCCTTGTTTCATATTATGTGAAAAGAAATAGTGCTGAGCAAGTTTTAATACCTGACATTTGTTTATGATCTGCTTTGCAAAGTTTTACACATTTAGGAATGATCCACTCCTGTATATTCCATCAGCTCCTAGCAAGTACCTTAAGTCATTTTACCCAGGCCGCTTTTGAGATTATGCACCTTGCATATGCTGGTTCTGACTTCTTGTCCTTTACACATGCCATTCATACCTCTCAGCTGTGCAGATTTTTGCCTCATACTTTTGGTCCATTTTTCATAAATTTGTGGTTTTCTGACAAATTAGTAGCAAATTATTAAAGATTAAAGTAAGAAAATAATGACAGACATTTCAGTTTCAGACTTCATACCTTTCAGAAAATTCATGCTAATGCAAAACCTGTTATTCTGTCAGCTTTCTAAGTTTGTAAGAGCAATATTTAAAAATTGTCCGTATTTTTGGGTCTTTGTCCCACTTTTCTTTATGGCTTTGTCCAGATTTCTTGCTCTAAGGTTGAGAGGTATGATGCTGTTTCTTATACCATGTCCTTTTAGATATACCTCTTCTGATACCATGTCCTTTAGACATGCCACTTCTGACACCATGTCTCTCGTTCATCTTTAACACATATAACAAGAAGGTTGGGGTTTTCTTTTAGATGGTTTAATACATAGAAACTCATCAGGATGGATAACAGCATCATTAAATACAAACCTTACATACATACATGCTTACATTTCAACTGCTTACTACAAATGGCAGTTCGGCTCGCAGGTGCTCAGTATTTATACACTTGTGGAAGCCATTGGATAGCTTCTTAAAGGTATACACACACGTATTGATCTACATGAACCATAGCTCCCTTTCTTTTATTTCCATCCTATTTTTAAATTTGCCTTAATTTTATCCCACACACTAGCTATATTTTCAGAAATAATTTCTATCCTCTCGAATAACTCCTGAATAATCTCCACTACCCATTCCTTAAATTTCTCTCTTTTCAACAGATAGATGGGAAAGTGCCAGTGTCTCATTTTTATTTCATTACCCTGTGTTCATAGGATCATAGGATCTTAGGAGGTTACTAGGCTATTGGCCCTGATGCCCTTATATGCCTAGCCAAGAGTTTAGCCCATGTTTAGACAAGTCAGCACTTGTTTTTATTTTAGTTATTATTGGCGCATTATCAGAAATAGTTATTGGGTGTGCATCAAGACCTTCAATTGAATTCATATGCTCCTGTGAAATGTAAATTCTGTCTAGCCTAGCCACGTTTTTATATCTTGGGGAATAATATATAAATTTACTCTAAACTCCTATTACTGAATTACATATTCCAGGCCAAATATTTTCATAAATTTCTTCAAAAATTTAGCCTCCTTTGTTATACTTTCATTTCTGGGCACCCCAGACACATCTTCAATGCTGCAAATCAAATTCAATTCCCCACATATAAATAATATTCCTTGCTGAAAACTGATTTTTTTCTCCCAGAATTTTCTTAAGATCTATTATAGCAGTTTTAGGTGGAATATAAATACATGCCAGTATAATCTCCTTCCTAGCCAGTAGACCTTTAGCACTACAAATCTGCCATTAGTATCCATTTTATCCTCTTCTATTACTATTGGAGCTCCTCTTGCAATTTATATAAGTACTCCTCATTTCTTTTTCCCTGATATTCCACTGAACAACCATCTTGAAAACCTTTTCTTATCAAATTCACATGTTTAGTTCTATCCATGTGTGCCTCCAGTAACATAACTATTTGCACTCTACATTTTTAATATAGTTCAGTATTCTTTCTTTTTTGCATTTATCTGTGAGACCATTGACATTTAAAGACATTACAGAAAGCATCTTTGTATTATAAAGTTATTATTCCCACCTTTTATGTATAACACCTTTTTTGTTAAACGTCTAGTTCCAGCTTTTGTGTTACATGCATACACTGTTTGGCAGGTTGAACTTGTATATAGTTGTTTCTTGTCATATCCATTTGAACCTATGTTTTTGTTTTAGTTAAAGCCTTCAAAAAAATAAAATAAAATAAACAACCCTGCTCCTTCAACTACTCTGTTTAAAAATATTTTCAAAGCACACCTAGTGAATTCTTGGCTATGCCCATGCGTCACATAAAACCCCTACCACATATTACATCAATCTTCTAGCTACTGACATAAAATTCTGCTGGTATGCAAAAACTCAGGAATCCCTATCACTAACCTGAAATTTTAATTTTTGTAATAATTTTGACTTTTCATTTACTACTTTTTGTATAAAAGTGTTTATCACTAATATTTCCTACATGTAACTTGTACTACATGTCTGATTATTATTTGTAACTTGTGTAGAGCTTTTCTCTCCGGGCCTCCGCTGTAAATGGATCTGTCTCCAGTCAGATTATCCTAGTAAACAAATATAAAATAAATAAATAAAATAAAATAAATAAAATAACCCCTCCAACACCCCCTATTAATTTAATACTAACACACAAAGCTATACCCTCCTAACAGGTACAAATGTCCCAAACAGTCAGCCATACTCATAAGAATTGAGTTAACCTAAAAGAAAGTTTATCCATGCTAAGATATGCAGCCTGTGCTTCTACTAAGTGCTGGCTGGTTTTGTCTTGTATTTATTCCTCTCTCAGCTGGGAAAACCACTGAATGCTTTCAGAGAATATTATCTCCTAACCAGTTTCTCTTTTCTTTTTTTTTTTCCTCAGCCAATCTCTCTCCACCAGATTGTAACCAATTGCTCTTTATCAGATTGTCTCCATGGAGACATGATAACCAGACAGCCAATCTCTCTTGATTAGATTCTTTCCATGGAGACATGAGGGTCAGATACAGAACTGTTACTATGCATTCACTTATTTGCTAGGAAAAAGCCTCATAATATTCAATATTCTTTTTCATTTACTTGTTTTCTCTTAAAACATGTTACTAAATCAATCTAAGGTCTTAATCTAGTCATTCCCCCATGCAAGAATGAGAAAAAGCATATTATTTTTTTATTTTGCCATGCTCTTTTAACCCAGCTTTGTTTACATTGCAGTACAGACATTTCTTAAAACTAAACCAAAAGAAAGAGGGAAGGGAGAAAGAAAGGGGGAAAAAACAGCCACACCTATTTACAATCCCCATAACCCTTACAAATAACTGAGAAAACTTTACTTTGTAGCATGCAAGTAAAACCATACACCACAAAATAGTACTGAGATAAAAATGTTTTCTTTACTTACAGTTAACTTTCTCCCATCTGTTCCCCTCCCCAAAGCAGTTTTAGTAACATTAATGACATGAAGTAGGCATATGCTTTAAAGTCACCTATAAGTCCATCAAGTTCTGAAAAAGTCCAATATTTCCCAATTTTCTTCTTCTGTTATATTTCACAAATATAATTATTACATTGTAATCCCACATTAAGTTACTGGTTTTATTACTGCTTGTCTCCATCTCTCATATCCTGTCTCTGCTTAATTTCCAATGTACTCTATATTCTTCTAGTCAACTCTTGTGGCCCCTTCTTCTCTCCAGCATTTTCCGTTGAAACAGTGGGAAATGTTTCACAGGTAGAGTCTCTCTATGATCTTTATTACCAGAAGAACAGAAGCAGAATCTCCTTCTGTTTCACAGCTCACTTTTTGTTGGTCAAACTTTTATATTTCCTCCGTACTTCATTAAAAAATGATTTTGTCCCTCCAGGGAAGAATACCTTGAAGACAGCTGGGTACAGCAGTTTTAATATCATACCTGCATCTCCACATTCCCTGAATAGTGGAATGAATTTACCACTCTTCTGCCTGGTATACAATGAGTAATCATTCTCCACAAACATTCTGCTGTCTTCCACTTTTAATACTTTGTCCTTCTGCCACAGTTTTGCCAGAATCAACTCCTTCTGCTAGTAGGATTGCATCTTTACTATTAAAGGTCTAGGCTGCTTTTCATAGCCAGGTTTGGAGTATACAGACAATGTGCCATTGCAACTAACAGCTCCTGCTGTGGAATACCAGTCCAGTTGCATATTTGTGCTTTCATAAAATTAACGCAGTCTGTTCCTTCCAGCTTCTCTGGTATAGTTGAAAATCTCACGTTTTCCCTACATGCTCTGTCCTCTAATTCTATTATTTTTTGAAACATTCCTTCTTGTGCAGTTTCATATTCAGCCAGCCTTTTCTTTATTTCAACATCTGAGTTATGCAGTTTAATCACCTTATCTGGATATCTGTTTAAAGCTTCCTCCACTTTTTCACCCTTTTATTGTTTGGGTTGATATACTCCATCAGTGTTTCTGTTTCATTTATTTTAATCAGGTCCTCTGGGTTACTGGAAGTCATGTGTGGAGCTTGTACTACTTTTCGCTGAACAGCTGCAGTACTTTTCCCAGTTAGTGTTTTGTCATCACCTTTAGTAGCCGATTTTCCTTCAGGTCTTCTGTATTTCTTTCTTCCTGGCATCAGGGAGTGCACTTACTAGCCAGTTACTGAAATTTACCCAGACATTTAGGTCCACTGGCTTTCTCTGCTAAGTTTCTGTTTTCACACTGGGAGAGCTAGAATTAAGCTTTTACTCAATGTGCAGCCATCTTGGAAGTCCCAATTATTCTAAGTGTTGTCCAGATTTTCTGCTGTAAGAAGTTGAGAGGTTTGACACATACAAATGGACTTAAGGCAATAAAATACACAGTGTGTAAATTTTTATTTATTTATTTATCCTTTGTTGACTGTGTTAGTTTCACAAGGCTAGTAGCCTCTTTTCAGACAGACCCAAGCTGGTATTTAGACTATTAAGGAACATTTTACAAGGACATAAGGAACTTCTCTTGCTTTTTTCAATAGCTGCCATGGGATCTTTTACTTCCACCTGAGCTACCACTAACTCAAGCAGATCGGGCCATGGTTTAATGTCTCATCTGAAGAACAACACACTCTGGAGTTCAGCACCCCGTTATGCTGCACTGCAGTGTAAGTAATCAATCTACCTGATTTTGGAACAGAACCTAGACCCTTCTGCACTAAAGGCAAGTGTGATATCTGTTGCACACTGATCAATAAATTAATATGCATACAATAACAAAACAAAAATTACAAGTAAAAGACATGGTAAACAGTGATGAAAGGCATATAATTCCGGTAAAAGTCTGGTAGTTCACAGATGGTTAAGGCTGTGAGCAGTAGTTCCTGTAGCACAGGGTTTGATTCCCTTAGCTCTCATTTGTTTACTGTGTGTGATCTTGAGCAAGTTGCTTAACCGGACATTGATTCTGAATCATCCCTGAGAAGGGTCTGTGTCTCCATTACCTACCTGGTTAACAATGGGTATTATTAGATTACACTGAACAGATTAAGATATGTGGCCATGAGAACACAAAAATAAGAAGCTAAGAGTGTAAACTGGTAGTAGGAAAGTATATCAGTACAGTAGAAGAGTTTAGTTTTTCTGGGCTTTTAACAGTGAAGAAGCAGGAAGATCAGCAAAGGTGTGCAAG
Source organism: Protopterus annectens (assembly GCF_019279795.1). Lineage (NCBI taxonomy): Eukaryota > Metazoa > Chordata > Ceratodontiformes > Protopteridae > Protopterus > Protopterus annectens. Next base: position 1,668,036,511 of record NC_056729.1, read on the forward strand.
AAGTAATTATCCTGCAGCACTGGTGCAAGAACCGTGTAAAGAAAATGGAGAAAGGGACCACCTGGGAGGGATGCAATGATTATAAAGTCATGGCAGAATGTTACTGATAACAGTTCTTAAGAAACAGAAGACTGGCAATGACAGTCTTCCCTACAGGTGGCTGACATCTGATTGGTCCAGTGCTTATTCCCTGATCCCATTTCCCTAATTTTGAATTTCCTTAACCATTTTTGCTGCATTTACACTTGAACTACATGATCATGGATTTTGCATGCACCTAGTTCACAAACACAGACTTGGTCATCAGTGGAAATGGCTCACTAATAAATCGATAAGCAGTGAGGAAACAACAAAATAGGTCATGACCTTACCACAACACTATTAAAATAACAGCTGTCAGTTTACTAGTAAGTACATAAATGCTGCTGGCCACCTAGTTTTTTTTTGTATTCATCTAATGTTGTTGTTTGTCTTTCGGCTTTTCCCAGTAAGGGGTCACCACAGCGGAACTCTGGTCCGCTAATAATTGGCAGTAGATTTATACGAAATGCCGAGGTGCTAGCTTGACGCCGAACCTTCAACGAAGGCACGCCCATTTATGCACGCATGTCTTTTGAATGCTACCCAACCACGGGGAGGACATGCAGACTCCACACAGAAGGCACTCCCAAGCCCAGCCGAGAATCGAACGGGAGAACCTCTTGCTGTGAGGTAACAACTCTACTGCCCTACCACCATGGCATCTGTATTCATCTAATTCTAAATGGATTTCCCTGCTCAGCACTTGGAAATTCTTTTATCCCAACTTTACTTTGGGAAACACTTCTTTTTCCCTTCCATCACAGACCCCAGTCTTGTGGATCAGGCTAACTGCAGTATGCTTTTGGGATGCAGAAGAGGTAAAAAATGGTTACAGACACACTTAAGGGGTGTATAGATTTTACTTATGTTTTAGTCTGAAAAACTGTATGTATATTTGGCCCAATGTTGTCCACCAATTCTTCCACTTTTCTGTTGTTCCAAGAGCCAACAGGCCTTCTCTTTTTGAACACAAACCAAGAGTGAATTGGGTTTAGGTAATTTACTTAATTTGCTAACACTGAGCCTCTAGAAGTTTTGGGTTAGGTAGCAAATGATGTCATTATCAGTGGAGCTACTTGGTCTTCTTTTCTGATCTCCCTATTTCTTCATCAGTCTCACAGTGTACATCCTACCACCCGCCTCATGCACTTCATCTCCATCACCTCTAGCTTCCTTAACTGCTCTGCTTTTACTGCCCAGGTTTCTGTACCATATATTAGTACTGGTCATTACCACTGTTTTTTATGTCCACCTTACTTTTAAGCTTCTTTGGCATTCTTCTGCACATACTCACATGCTACATCTGACACACTGTGCCAGATGGTTGCAGACCCTCAGATTTCTTTCTCTTCAACCACTCCTTTCAGATATTTGAAGTTGTTAACATGTTCTACCATTTTTGCATCTAGCTCAATTTTCAACTTCTAATTTCCTCCATTTACTACTCTTACAGCTGTCTTATCTGTCCTCAATTTCATCCCACATACCTTCAGCTTTGCATTCCATTCTCCTATCATTTATTGAAGTTCCTGTTCATAGTCTGCCTGCAATACCACACTGTCTGCATATCTGTTTTATTTATTTACTTATTTATTGTATTTGTTGACCAGGAAAGTTAGAGTCATCTTTTCAGTGGACACCCACGGAGAAAAGTTGCAAATGATACATATCAAATATTTATTCATAGTGTAGAAAAAAAACAGCATTTTAGAAGTGAATACATAGTCTAATGAATAAAGACATTTTGTAAAAATGTATACATTGTATAGAAAAGTCATTCCATAGTATTTTAAAAAGTCTATACAGTGATGGAGCCATTGCAGATAGTACAGTAAGGCACGGGTATAAATTATTGTTTTGAGCAATGGAATATGATTAACATAATTCAAAATACAGACATAAATGTCAGTGGGTATGTAGTATTGTATACAAATAAGCAGTTTGATAACAAAGATATAAAATAGACGTGAAGTTGCATAGAACCAGCATCCATTTATGCTTTATTTTTTATTTATTTATTTTTTTACTAGTTCGTGGCTGGTGTGGTAAACTAAAGACTGACTAAAGAAGGTGAAGGACTAGAAATGATTGAAGACGGAGGAGATGGGAGGGGAAAGAAGATTCTATAGATGAATGTAAGAAAGATGAAATGAGTGCGAAAGTCGGGGGGTGGTAGTCAGTTATGGCGAGTCAGTGAGAGAATAGAGAAGGATGTTTGTGAGAAAGGGATGAGAGCGAAGTAGTTCTATTTTTAGAGAGATGGGTGTGGTGTTCCATGCTTTGGTGGTGCAGTTTGAGAAGAGTCACCAGCTGTATTGTTGAATTTACTGGTTTGGAGGAGCAGCATTTAGGTTGAGCAAAGGGGTCTATTTGGTTTGTATGACTCGGTTAGAGTTGATAGAAATAGACAGTTTGTAGATTTATAGATGAGGTTATGAGTAATTGCAAGTTGGGAGTAAGATAGTAAATGGGGTATTTTGAGTCAGTTTAATTCTTTGAGAACTAGGCAGTGGTAGGATTTTTGAGGATGATTTACTACTCTGTAATATCATTGTTTGAGCTTTGAAGGCTGAGAGACTTGTAAGCTGGTGAAAATAACAGCTGAGTAAAGACATGCTGGGAGTAGCAGGGTAGAGACTAAGTATTGTCTGGTTTGGTCAATGAGGACATTTTTGACTCTGTATAAGGATTCCAATTCCTGGTGAGTTTTCTTTACTATATGTTGGATGTGATAGTCTAATTTTAAGCTTTTTTGAAGTAGCTTTTTGGATCTTTTCCCTTCTGATCTGTTTGCTAATGTAGTCAATCACCACTATGAACAACAGTGGGCTTAGAACTGAACCTTGATGTACACCTACTCCCACTGGGAACCTCTCTGTGAACCCAAACACTATTTGTACTTGTGTCATTGGGTCCTTGTACATAGTCTGCACTAATTCTGCTAATATTTTTGGGACTTTGAACCATTGAAGTGCTGCCCAAATCAGCTTTCTTGGGATCTTGTCATGTGATTCCTCCAAATCTAGGAATGTCCAATTGGACTCTTGTCATCTCTAGCTTATTCACAACTATCTGTCTCACTGCAAACATTGGGTTGGTTGTGCTTTACCCTGATTGGAATTTTACTACATGCAACTACTAAAGATAAATGAGATGTTGATGTTGTCATGGTCATCCTGAGGAAGGGAAGCAACCCAAACTTGTTGCAAAGCAATGTTAACAGCCTGGTAAGCTCAATACTGCAAGCAGTATACTCCTTGGTGTGAAGGTTGTGCATGCACAGAAGCAAACATGTGCCTACTGAAGGCAGCAATTGCAAAGCTTGCAGGGCTGCTGCAGGGTGTTAGGGATAGGGCACACCCCCAGCAGCAGTATGATGCTGCACTGGTGTTCTCAGTCTCCTCACTGGCCACAGATATGGGTTTGTTTCAGCTTGATGGAGGCTAAGGCAGGCCTGACAGATGTTTTGAATGAGGAAAGGAGCTGGTGGCAGCTGATGTTTGGCTAAAGGACTAAAAAAGAAAAAAAAGATAAATGATACCTTAAGATAACTATGCGACAATACAGAGGACAGCTATGCAAATCTGACTTTTACAAACAAAATGATGCATAGATATGGAGGTGCCTTCCACTGGCAAGCTCCAGCTGCAGCAGTGTATTTAGTCCAAGAGGCAGCACCTATGAAGAAACATACAGAGATCAAAAACAATAACTGAAAATAAGAAAGTACAGTATTTCAAAGAGTTTATTGTGCATTTGAATGTTGTTACAAGCTCACATAATTGTTTAACTGTTTGTTCATACATAATTACAAGGGGCATATTTTCAGTGTGTTTGCGTATACTTTGTGGGCATGGCAGACACATTTCCAAAACCCAGTGCACTTGTGTTTGACAGTAATATTGCTGAGAACCAGAGAGTGTTTGAGCCGGAGTATGACATTTTCATACAGGCTGCATTTTCTGATAAAGATGACCATACAAAGGCATTTATTCTGCTTAATTTAGTTGGGTCAGAAGCTATAGAAAGGTAACGTTCATTAGCACCTAATATCTATGCCGGAGGGGGGAAATCAGCATACTGTTGTACAGGCTGAGTGAAGGGAGGACCCAGAATGCTTAAAATGTAAATTTGGAGGGATTTGAACAGAGTATTTAAAAAAGCCTCATCATCCAATGTGCACAGTCGAAGAAGTCGCAGCCTTGATGCCAAATGCCACTATATTTTCTGCTTAGATGCAAAGAGTTCATTTTGACAAATTCAGCTTGACAAGAAATCATCATTGCTCACTACAATCAGTACAATGTTTGGCAGGTACAGATTTTTGAGAATGCCATTTGGGATAAATTCTGCAAGTAAAATCTTTCAACTAGCAATGGAGCAATTTTTTTCTGGGTATCCTTGTGCTATTATAGTAGATGACATACTGGTAGGAGGTCATGATGAAGCTGAGCATTACAGAAACCTCAGAAAGGTTCTAGAAAGGGCACATCAAGTGAATCTTAAGCTCAATGCACAGAAATGCAAGTTCAATGTACAAGAAGTTACTTATTTTGGTAATTTATTTACTAGTACAGGCCTACAACCAGACCCTTCAAAACAAACAGCCATTCTCAAGATGCCAGCACCAGACAATGTTCAAACCTTGTAATGTTTTCTTGGCATGGTCAACTACTTAGGCAAGTTCATTCCAGACATGAGCCAATTATCAACACCACTCAGAGAGCTGACGTGTAAAGATGTCTCCTTGTCTTAGTTAGAGCAACACCAAAGAGCATTTGAAGTCCTGAAACAGAGAATTGCTAGTCCACCAACACTCAACTACTATGATGTTCACAAGCTAGTAACACTTTCCTTGTGATGCTTCAGAATTTGGTTTAGGTGCAGTCATTCTACAAGAAGATCAACCTGTTGCCTATGCATCGAGAACTCTTACTCAAACTGAGATGCAGTATGTCCAGATCGAGAAAGAGCTTTTGGCAATTGTGTTTGCATGTTCAAAGTTACAGGGTTATGTTTATGGTAGACCTATCCAGATCAAAACAGACCACCAACCTCTAGTCACTGTCTTGAGAAAGCCTATGCATTCAGCTCCAGCCAGACTGCAACATATGATGCTGAGATTGCAAAAATACAATTTCAAGCTTATCTACAAGAAAGGCAAACTTTTTTATCTTGCCAACGCATTGTCCAGATCACCCAGAAATACCACAAAACAGTATGAGAATGAGAACCTTGATTTTGAAGTCATGGAAGTGAGAAGTTTTTCTTCTGCACATCTTGATGAGCTGAGAGCTCACACAACCATGGATCCAGTTTTGCAAGGACTCAACCACTTTATTAATGAAGGATGGCCGTCAAAGCAATCCAATTTACCTCAACCTTATTTTCCATACAGAGATGAGATTTTGGCTGACAAAGGTATCATAATGAAAGGTTCAAAAGTAATTGTTCCAAAGTCCTTGCAACAAGAGTACATTACTATCTTGCATCATGGTCACTCAAGAGTTGAATCTACCAAAAGAAGGGCAAGAGACCTAGTATTTTAGCCTTCTATGTCACAAGACATTGAGAGAGTACTTTTATCTTGTTCAGTGTATAATAGCACAAAACCACATCAACAGGAGGAACCACTTCAGCTTAACCAAATTCTGGAATTACCTTGGTCAACAATAGCCACAGACATTTTCGAGTGGAATGGTCAACATTATTTGGTATTAGTAGACTCTTACTCCAATTGGGTTGAGATTGGCCTACTTCTCCAACCTAGCATCCAGTACTGTCATTACTAAAATGAAGCATCATTTTGCAGTCTGTGGTAGTCTAACCAAAGTTATTTCTGACAGTGGCATGCAGTTTACAAGCCAACAGTTCAAAAGATTTGCTGAAGAATGGGACTTTCCTCATGTCACAAGTAGTCCAGAGTATCTGCAGTCAAATGGTTTGGCAGAACTGCATGTCCTAGTTCAAAGTGCAAAACAGTTACTACAGAAGTCAAAGCAAGAAAATAGTGATGTTTTCCTGAATCACTTGAATCTTAGAAATGTTCCTCGTAATAAATATCTTGGTTCACCTGCTCAGAGACTTCTGTTGAGACAAACCAGAACCACATTACCAATCAGTAGTCAATTGTTGGTTCCATGTGTCAAGAACAACAGAACAGTAAAAGCCAATCTGTTGAAAAAATGCTTAACCCAGAATTCCTACTACGATAAGACCAGAAAACCGCTCAATCCATTGTGAGAAGGAGAAGTGGTAAGGATGCAGATGTCCAAAGGTTATGATTGGATTGGTGTCATGAAGAATATTGCTCCAGAGCCAAGACCGTACATTGTGAAATCAGAAGGAGCAATTTTTAGGAGGAATTGGAAGCATTTGAGACTGGTCTCTGAGCCTATACCACAGCACACAGCCTGTGGGAAAGACTCATTATCTCAGAGTGAGTTGTCCGCTATTCCAATTCCAGAGGAAATTCCAGAGCACATTCCTGTTCCTATGACGAATCCAGAAGTTCCTGATACCAGTTGTCCACCGCAGACTGTCCCTGTTACTAAGCTTGGTCCAGATTCCTATATTACGAGATATGGTCGAATGTCTAAACCCTTTAGCAGATACAAAGCAACTTGGACATGAACATTGTGCTTTGTTTCCAATGTATATACTAATGCATGTCTGTCTCTGATATTGTTTTGTATAAAGGGCAATCATTTTAAGAGAGAGGATGTAGATCAATATGTGTATATATACCTTTAAGAAGCTATCTTGCACTAGTGTATAAATACTGAGCATGTGCGAGCCTGACAGCCATTTTATAGTAAGCAATTGGGATGTAAACATGTATGTATGTAAGGTCTGCTGTTAACTAGTTTGTTTGTATTTTATAATGCTGCTATCCATCCTGATGTGTTTCTATGTATTAAAGCATCTAAATTAAACCACAGCCTTCTTGTTATATGTGTTAAAGATGAACGAGAGACAGTTAAGAAGTAAAAATAATTATTTAGAGGGATTGACAAATGTTAAACTATTGCAAAATAGGAGGAACCCTACAGAACAAGAAAAGGAGCAACTGCAGAATGCTAAACAGAAAATAAGGGAAAACCTCAATAATATGCATGAGTTTAGAAAGACTGCTGTTAAGGAACTGTTTTTTTTTTATAATAACTAGAGCACAAAAACTTCTAACACAATGACTCAGGCAACAGAAAGAAAAAAAGACTGTTGCCAAGCTTAGGGAGTCCATAACAAGGAAGATAAGAAGGGATCCTGTAGAAGTATTAGAAATATTTCAATTCTATGAAAGTCTGTATAAAGTGGAAAATATGGAAATCAAGAAAAGGTACAAATGGAAATGTTTATGGAAGAATTAAATGTGCCAAGTTTAGAGGTAGAGGAGGCTCAATTACTAAGAGGATAGGAGGAGATGAGATAAAAAGGGTAATCTATAACTAATCTACAGGAAAGTCCCCAGGAATAGATGGTATTCCTGCAGACGTCTGGAAGCTAGGAAGGAAAATGATATAGATCTGGAAGGCTTTGTTTAACAGTATTTTAAGAGGAGAAGTACCAAAAATCTGGAAGAAAGCAGTGGTAGCTGTAATACCTAAAGAGGGTAAAGATCCATTAGATCCAGCTTCATACAGGCCCATTTCAACACTAAACCATGATTATGAAGTGTTTATGTCTATAATGGCTAAAAGAATGGCGAAAGTGATATAAAAATTGATAAGATATGGATTAATGTGTTTTTTGTGGAGGGGGAGAAAATGTTTGACAATCTTAACAGAACACTGATGATCCAGAGGGAAGCAGAATGTAAGAAAATCCCACTGTTGTTGGTGGGTTTTGATGCAGAGAAAGAATTTGACAGAGTAAACTGGGACTTTATAAGCAGGGCAATGGAAGCATTTGGATTTCTTGATAAAATTATAAGACTGATTAGGAGGCAAAAATTAAAGTGGGTGAGGTCATCTCTGATAATTTCTGCTTGAGCAGAAGAACCAGGCAGTGTGTCCTCTCTACAACTTTGTTATTTGCATTTTATTTAGAATCATTGGGAAAGAAAATAAGGGACTCAGAAATTCAAGGATAAAATTGCCATGGTAGTCAAGAAAAGCTGGCTCTATTTGCAGATGATATTATTTTATACCTGACAAAACCAGAAAGTGACATTATAGTTTTGTGGAACATTTTAAGACAGTTTCAAATCTTTTCAGGATATAAAACTAATGAAGCTAAAACAAGGGCAATAGCGGTGGGTTTGCCCACACGCAAATTGGTTCAGCAATGTTCATATTTATGAGGACATGATGGGATGAAGTATTTAGAAATATAGATTAAAAATCATTCTATTGTGGCAGCTGAGGATATGCGGGAAGAGACTAGACAAGTAATGGAGCAGGAACTGAGAAAATGGAGGTTCTGTTGTATGGATGTCGATAGTGCGATACAAGCAGTTAAAATGTTTTTAGTCCCTTTAGTCTTATTCACAGGTCAGGCATATTTTTGTCAACCTGAGAAAAAGTTGTGGATGGCAATTAATAAAGAGCTGAAGGATTTTATCTTGGAGGGAAAATGGCAAGAGGCAAGTGGGATAAGCTGATTCTTCCAATAGAACAAGGCGGATTGGGACTACCCAATTTGAAAAGGTATTTTAGAGATACACAGTTAAGGCTCCTATACACAGCACAAGTAGAAAACTATCATTCAAAGTGGAAAGGGATGATAATGAAATAGGGGAAAGCTCAAGAAACAAGGACAGAATGGAATCTGGGATGCAGACCTTTAAGGAGAATAAACAATAATCATACAGAATATTATGTTCATAAAGTAGCAGAAAGTATTGTAAAAACTAAGCCAACACAGGAAGGGGAAAATGAGAGTCTGCCAAAAGGGATGACTACAATTAGGGATGCTGAAAACAGGCAAAAGGGGGTTGGAATTTATTGGAAAAAAATGGCAAAGGAACCAAGGTATTGGGAGCAAATAACTAGAGAGGGAAAGGTAATGGAAAATGGGAAGAGGCCAAGAATTTATTAGTACTGCAGGTAAGAGAGTGCCTTCCTTATCAAGGATTGATATCAGAGTATAGACAAAGAGGAAGAAATAGGAGGATCCTAAATGAAAGACCAGCAGTGGTAGAATTTTAGTAGAATCTAGAACAGATGCTGCTGTTAAGAAAGGAATAATTAGTAGAGCATATAAAATATTGCATGATAGCTATAAGAATCATTCAGCGGAGTTTAGAAAGGATTACGAACAGAGATTGGATAAGCAATTCACAAAGAAACAATGGGGGAAATATGTATGTCTGACAAATATGCAACAAAGTCTAGAGGATTTAGGATCTTGGAAATGTTTACATAGGTAGAAACCAAATAAGTTTTCCTTAGGTAGACAGCAAATGTTGGAGGTGTTTGGGGAAGAAAGAGGTAACAGAAAACATATTTCTGGGACTGTAATGAGTTGGCAGACTAAAGATTCATTGCAGACTGCTCTGTAGGAGACACTGGGTGAGCAAACTGGTGTAACTAAGGAAATGCTTTTTTGAGCTATGATACAGAATAGGAATTGCCCAGACATAGTAAGGCCTTGCTGAGTCTAATTATACTGGCTGCCAAAAAAGCAATTCCTAGAGAATGGAAATGAAAGCCTAGACCAACGTTACTAGAAGTAGCAAATATAGTAACAGAGATAAAACAACTGGAATCAGGATCTTAGAAAAGGGTAGCAGCAAATTACATAGGGAAAAATGGTAAGGGTGGGATCAATACATTTAGAGGAGAAAAAGGTTTAAAATAAGTCAGGATTTGAATGAACTATGTAATGTTTGACTGACTGACTATAAATTATGTTATGTATAATGTTTGCAACTACAATTATGTCAACTTGGTTTGTAATATATAATGTTTACATGTTGTTATGGTTTGTTTTAATTTATATAAATATAAGATTGTCTATGTCATACGTGATAATTTAATAAAGATGTTTCTTGCTAACAAAAAAAAAAAACACCTAAAATAATGGGGGGAGAAAGGCCAAAAAATAAAGACAGATTTTTAAATATTGCTCTTATAAACTTCTATAGTTCATAATCACATAAAATCACCAAAAAATGAGGTACCATAAGGAGCTCCATACAAAAGGACTTTAATCTTCACAGAAATCCACAAAAAATGCTAAAAATCCACAGTGTTGCAACACTGTGGATTTTTAGCATTTTTTTTTTTTTTGTGGATTTCTGTGTAGATTAAAGTCTTTTTGTACGGAGGTCCTTGTGGTACCTCATTTTTTGGTGATTTATGTGATTTTTTTATTTTGTTTCACCTAGAGGATGGTATATAGTTTGTATTATTGTTATTATTATTATTATTAATAAACTTTTATAGGTTCATAGGTAGGTACTAGGATATCGGCCCTGGGGCCTATACAAGCCCAGCCAAAAAGGTACCCTGGCTTTTGCCACCCAAGAAAATTATTTTCCTGTGCCACTGTCGAGCAGAGCCACAGAGTTGATCCCTGGGGTGAATTTCCTATTTCCCATCCAATCATCAAGATTTTTCTTGAAGAGTGCTAATGAGGAGTTTTGTTTGATATAGATAGGTAGTTTATTCCAGAGTATGGGAAGTCTCTGGGACAGGAATCTATCCCTCCGGCATGTTCTGTTTATTGTAGTGACAAGGTTTAGGTCCCTAGAGCATGTAGCTCGGAGGGATTGGGATTTCTTTAAGTGGAGCATGTCCAACAGCTCTGGGTTTGACATAGCTTTGTATGTTAGGAAGAGCTCACCTCTGAGTAGGCGATATGCGATGGAGTAAAGCTGGAGTTTTTTGAGACGGTCTGTGTAGGTCATCTGTTTGAGGCTGGTAATCCTCTTTGTGAGATATTTCTGCAGCCTTTCCAGTTGTTGTAGATGTCTTGTGAGGTACATACCAAAAGGGGCGTTGTACTCTATAATGGGTCTAATGAGTGATGAGTAGAGGGGAACAATGACCTCTTTTTTTCTGGATGAGAAACCTTTTGTGATGAGGTGTGCCATGTAAAAGGATTTCCTGACTACTGTGGTGATGTGATTATCAAAGCAGAGACTACTGTCCACCTGTGTCCCAAGGTCTCTTATCACACTTTCGGTGTTAAGTATACTACTACCTATGTTGTAGTTCATGGGTACAAGGGGATGACAATGCACTTTTTGGCATTGAGCTTGAGGCCATGGCTTTGACACCAGGCATCTGTCTCAGTGAGGCCCTTTTGTAGGATGCCCACATCGTTAGGAGTTTTGATTATGGCTCCTAGTTTGCAGTCATCTGCAAACTTCATTAGCCGAATACCTTCTGTGTTAGCCTCATCTTCAGAGAAATAGATACCAAACAGGAGAGGACCCAAGACTGAACCCTGTGGTACTCCACTTGTCACTGGTCTGAAGTCGGATTTGGAGTCTGCTACTTTCACAGTGTGGGTTCTGTCAGTGAGCCAGTTGGCAACCCATCTTGTGACATAGGGATTTATACCTAGTTTAGTGAGTTTATCTATAATTCCAGAGTGGGGGATGGGTGTTGAAAGCCTTGGCAAGATAGTTGCTAGAATAACAGGTTTTCTCTTTGTGTTCATTTTCTGAAGAATATGAAGTTTGAAACTCAAATGAATGGCATTATTTATTGATTTCAGTTCTCAGTGATTTGTCAGAAAACTTAAAATTGTATGAGTAATGGACAAAAAATGAGGCAAAAATCTGGACAGTTGAAAGGTATGATATATATATATATATATATATATATATATATATATATATATATATATATATTACAATCTTGACTGTATATTAGATTTTTGCTCAGTTTTTACTCCGTAAGCATTATAGATTTTTTCTTCCTTTGGCATCCTCTGTAAATGAGCTCAGATCATCACAGCATTCCCAGTAAGCAAACAATAAATAAATAAATAAATCACAGATGCTAAATATTCCAAAAACATGTTATAATTGAAATGGCAAACCTTAAGTTGCCTATAGGAGCGCATGCAGATTGTGTGTGTGTGTGTGTGTGTGTGTGTGTGTGTGTGTGTGTGTGTGTGTGTGTGTGTGTGTGTGTGTGTGTGTGTGTGTGTGTATGTGTGTGTGTGAATCATATATCTCAACTGTCCCTGATTTTATAGAATGTCCCAGATTGTGATTTACAGTTTTTTAATATCCCTCATAAAATTTTAGATTTTTTAGTAAATCACTGAGGACTACAGCCCATCAGTAATGCCAGTCATTAAAATGTCACATTATTTATTGTTCAGAAAATCCATGCTGATGCTGATTTAAAAATCATCATTGATGTATGCCTTTGTTCCCCCATTATATTTGGTTTCGTCCAAAAATTTTGAGCAAAGACTTTGTGTTAAACTACACTTTTTAGGTAGTCTGTACCTTTACTTAATGAAAACATTGAGACAGTTCTGGTGTTACAACATTCATTTACTGCACACAAGGTTTACATCTAGCTTAACAATGAAAGGTATATACATTAAAAACGTACTTCAGCTTGCAGCATCAGGTCTGTAAGAATAGAATAAGCAAAGTCTCTGATACAAAAGAAAAAGTCCCGAGCTTTATAGAGTCTTTTCTGCCTGCATCAATAGTTTAGAGAATTTGCCAGAATAATAAGTCTTTCCTCTGAAGCTGGCCTGCTGGCAGTTTGCTTTTCATATATTAAACATTCTGTTCTTGAAGGATAACTCTTCTGACTCATGCTTATCTTGCATGTCCTGTTGACGAGACACAGCTGCATACAAGAGTTCATCTTGACCTGCTTGTAGATAATAAATTTCACAAGCTGCATAGTTTATAAGAGATAAAATATTTTACTTGTGATTCTTATTAACAATGAATGCCAAGCTATATGTTTTTGCCAAGTTAGTTAACTGAGTTTAAACTGAGTGCACTCTACACACTGAAATGCAAAACATGTATTTTACATTTTCAGAGAAATCCATTTTAACCTGTTCTTTACTCTCACAATTCCTTTTTTCATTTAAAAAGCAGAAAATGACTGTTCATATTGATTATTTTCAACTTCAGTTGTACACATTGAAACCTTTTCCAGTTTATCTAGGTTAACTATCATGATCTGTTGAATTCTATAAGTTTTTCGCAAATGGCAACTTAGGTAGCAATTCCAGATAGTTAGTATGACTATAATGCCTAACACTACTAATATAGAATGTATCAACCAACTTAATAGGTTTTTCCTGATTTTGACCAACCAGTAAATATATCCCACCAGCTGTTAGCAGAGTCTTTTTTGGTTTTATCAGCCAGACTAAGTAGTTTATCTTTTGCAATGATGCATAATGCCTCATAATACAGAATACTTTTATTTCTTTTTTCCAGATATTCTCTGAGAATTCTAGTATTGTTTATTATGGTCTTTAAATTATCCAAATATACAGATATATTGGAAAGCTGTATTAAGTCATAATTCCAATTCTTGGAAATATTTACTTCTATGGGTTCAGTAAACACATAGCTCTTATTATTCCATTTAAGGAAATCAACATGTGATAAACATCCTACAAAAGGTACTTTTAAATTATGACCTACGTCTTGATCTGTAACCAGACAAATATACTGAGGAGCCACGTCTATAAACATTTGAAAAGAAGAAGGCATGATAGTCCATTTACTCAAATTAAAAGAGTGCTGCAGTAAGCATGGTTCATAGACAGGTGATAATTATCTTCAAATTGTAGCAACCAATACTCATTCGCTTCTGGTACGAGAAATATCATAGGTAACATGGTAAATTGACACATAATAGTGGTATCAGTAACATTATAATGCATAAGCTTTCCTGTACAATATTGTGGACTACAGTATTTTACTTCAGTAAATAACCTAATCCAATTGCTATTAGGTATCCATTTGTTAAACAATTGTCACCAAACATTTTTATTTTGTAACATGAGTTCAGTTTGTACTCTATTTTTCTGAATTTCCAAGTACAAAGATTGCATAGTACATTTCGTCCAATTCACAGAAACGGTCATGTTACCATCAACATTTAGCTGATGTAGCTGCATAGCATTATAATTGTCTAAAAATTGCTGCTGATAGTTTATATTATGCAGGTGTGTCTTCCATATATCTGGATTCCAAAATGCTTCTAAATATACAATCTGAACAGTGTAAAAAACTTCTCTGTGTGGAAGATTTTCAGTCCATATATTTCTAGTTAATCACTGTATATTAATCAGATCAGACAATAGTAGTAGAAGTAGCGAACGTAAACTCGTCTTAAGTCAAAACAAAACAAAAAGTAATAATAGAAAATATATAATTTTACAGCATTACTAAGTATTCAAAAGTAATCCAAGCAAGGCAGGCAGTCTGTTTCCAGTTGAAAATCCTTTATTAAGTACACAAACCCTGGAAACAGACTGTGGGGAGTGTAAATATTTTGCTTATGAATAACATTAGGCAGGATTCACGAAGGTTTGCATGGAGTCTAAGAGTAGTGTAAGACTCCATGCAGCCCTCGTGATCCAGGAACTGCCCGAAATTCCGTGTAAGAGACCAGCTAAAACGTCTCTTACATGGAGTGGGCGTGGATATGCTAATCACCTCACTTGGAGCCGAAAGGCATGCAAATGAGGTAGATTAGCGATCCAGGAAGCCCAAAGCAGCCCGTGTAAGAGCTGTTTTAGCTGCAGAAATGTACTCAGTTGACAACTGAGTACGTTTCTGCAAAAAACACAATAGAGCCATGTCAGCTCCAATGAAAGGGTGCATATGTGTCAGGCAGCATGCCAATGGCCAAATATGTGGCCATTGGCAAGGTACCCTGATGCAAATATAAGAAATAAATAATTTTTTTTCTCCAAAGTTTAAACACAGCGCAGCCCCGCGCAAACGGGCTGCGCTATATAAAACATAAAAATGAAGGTTATAAACCCACAAATGTGGGTTTTATGCAATACATGGATTTACAATGCAGGGACCAGCAGACCAAAAACAACATGGCCACCGTTTAGTGGTTGCTAAGGGGGGAAGCTGAGTCTAAGACATGTAACTAAACATTAGTAGGCAATCTGATGTAAATGAGTGTTAGGATACTGAATTCCACTGTCACATAGCAAATGAGCACATTCTGAGTAGTGTAAGAGATACATAAGGGGAGGAATAGAGTAGGAGATAGGTGACATCACAGGGGGGAATGGCAGAAAGAAATGCAGTTCATTGGAGGTCAGTGTTACATGACAGATGTCAGACACATATCATGGAAAGAGGAGTGCCACAAGATAAGCATGGGAAAGTCAAGAAATGGAAGGTGTACACTGTTGCTAACACCAAAGTTTCTTGCTGGGCATGCATGCGCACCATGAGGCGCGAGTAGGGCAGTGTGCGCACGTGTAAGGCAGACTGAGCATGTGGGAGCATGTTGGCAGACTTCTAAGACTGTTTGCGCTGGTGTGCGCGCGTTGTAACCTGAATAAGACGATTCTAAACCGTGTAAGCATGTGTGCGTGTGTGTAAGCCACTGTGAGCGTGTTTCTGCTGGTGTGCGCGTTGCTCCCCCCTGAGGAAACAGAAAGGAAAAAGGAAGCAACAGAATTAGTAGGAAGCTAGCAGGGAATACTGCTGGAGCTAGCAGGTGAAAACAATTAGAAGCAGGCAATTACACAGGCAGAATAGTAGCTCAGCCAAGCACTTAAAACTCTACAAACAGCAGTGCAGGATGTTTCTCTCAAGAGACACTGCAAGACAGGAGTATGCTATTAGAAGTGAAAACTGAAAAAGCTGAACTCAGAGCAGAAATGCTAGGGGCTGCCATAGCTGTCATAAGGAGACATAGGCTACTGGCTGAGGGTGGTGACAATGCAAATGGTGCCAGACAACCCACAGTGAGGAGACGGAGAAGAGTGTACAGGCCCAGGGTCACCTACCACGGGTTACATGAGCTGGAGATAGTAGAGCGCTATAGAGTGGACAGAGACCTCCTGCAGCAAATTGTCGAGCTGTGCAGGTCACGCCTCACACACAGAACCAACAGAGGGGAACCCATCCCAGTGGAAACCAAGGTATGTGTTGGCCTAAGAATACTAGCAACAGGTACCTTCCAGAGACCAACTGGTGATATGATGGGGATATCACTGGCATCAGCCTCCAGGGTACTGCACCAGTTCCTGGATGCCATGTCAGCACATGTCAGTGATTATGTATATTTCCCCAATGCCCGTGAGGTATTGGCCAGCAATATGCATCTCTTCCAGCAAATAGCGGAATACCCTGAGGTAGTGGGTGCAATAGACTGCAGGCACATACGCATCAAAGCACCAGCCGGTGAGCCGGGTAGGGCCTACATTAACCGCAAGGGCTTCCCCTCCATCAACTGCCAGGTTGTGTGTGATGCCCAGGGCATAATAATGAATGTGTGTGCTGGCTGCCCTGGGAGCTACCATGATTCCCATATCTGGCATTTGACGCAGCTGTACCAGACATTTGCCAATGGGGACATCCCACATGGACACCTAGTGGGGGATGCAGGTTATGCACTGGAGCCGTGGCTGATGACACCCATCAGAAACGCACACACACCTGAACAGGAATGCCATAATGAGGCACACGCACGAACACGTAATGTAATGGCTAGGCTTATAAATGCCCTAGGGCAGATAGCCTAGTATGAACCTATGAACCTATAACCTTGAAAAAGGGCATAGCAAAATTAATTTAAAATGGGTGGCGAAAGCCATACACACTCTGGCTAGGCTTATAAATGCCCTAGGACAGATAGCCTAGTATGAACCTATGAACCTATAACCTTGAAAAAGGGCATAGCAAATTAATTAAATAGAGCATGTGTTTGGGCTGCTCAAGTCACGGTTCCGGTGTCTGGACACATCTGGTGGAGCCTTGCAGTACTCACCAACTACATGTACCCAAATTGTCATGGTATGTGCTATGCTACATAATATGATCTTGCGAAAACAGCTGCAGCAGGACCAGCATAGGGCCGGGCCAAACAGCCCCCCACCATTGACAAGGCCATCACAGGCAGAGCGTGACTCGGAGGAGGAACAACCTGAGCCTGCCCCAGTAGACAGAAGGAGGCGTGCCCAGTATGCCCTGGCCTTGGCAAAGAGGCAACGCATAGCACATACACTGGCTCAGTAGGAACCCTGGAAATGATACCCCTCTCTGACTCACTCATATAATAACAGGGATGCCTAAAATGACATAACCTGCTCTCAAACATGTACAGGGAGTGTAGTATGTGCATCCGACAGAGGCAGCCCTGCAGCACCACCTGAGGCATGAATGCCATGTGTTAAGCAATGTAACACCATGTAGTATATGCACACTTGATGACCCTGACTAACATCCTACCCTCACCAAGCATGATGCCACAATATGACGATGAGATGATCAATTGCAATAATTGGCTGAAGTATTGCAGTTAGTCAAAGGGGATCCAATGTGTGCCAGCCTGGGATGACATGCTGAGCATGACATGATGCTCCACTAGCTAGGGGTGGCATGCACCTATCAGTCCAGGCCTTATGGATACTGGCAAATGCTGTTGTTACCCACAGTGTGCCCTGAATAGGTAAGGCTCAAAACACAAACCCACCTCCATAGGTATCACAAGGGATAAGAACCTAGATGTAATGCTACCCAATGCCAGAATTCTAAACAGCAAGATGCATGCAGTCTAAACTCCCCCAGTATGGAGAATGTTGATATCAGTCCTGTAACAGAAAACTGGGTCAAGGCCCACAACAGCACCCTAACACTACCAGGTTACACCTCATACTGTGCTGTACAGCCTCAAAACATGGAACAAGCTACAAAAGGAGGGTGACTAGCAATAATTGTCAAGGATAACCACACCCCCATGTTGGTACCACAACAAGAAGCAGCATGGACTAGCCATGGTCAAATAACAGTGGCTAAAATTGCCTCCCAGTTCATAGCCTGCTACAGACTACCATCCTAACACCAGGAACTGCACTTGGCCTATGTTGGAATACATGAATATATCAAGCCCTCCAAACCACATTATATTGGGTGACTGAAAATACCCAGACATAGACTGGGAGCATTATACTAGCTCCAACACTGTAGGACAAAAGTTCTTAGAATCCATAAACCAAAATGCCCAGGAACAACGTACCACTCCCACAAGAGGGGTAAGCATACTGGATGTGATAATCAACAACATGGGTACTGGATGGCAAGATGAGAAGTGTATCCCTCACTGGTAAGACCAGACCATAGAGTAATCACACTGGATATACACATCCTGACCACAGTCCCTGGCCAGAAAACCACAGTGAAAAACATGTGTAAAGCAAAAGTTGCACTCCTCCAAACTGATGTGGAATCCATTAAAGGCCCCGTGCAGGTGCAAAATATGGGCCACACCTCAGAACCTGTTATACAGGCATTCCATGAACACTGCCAGGAATGCTTGGATTATGCAATCCCAAATAAAACCAAGACACAATGCCATACACGCAGGCATCTGGCATGGTGGACTCCAGCCATTACCAAACCATGCAAGAGAATGAGGAAGCTACTACATGATAGAGCAAACATAAAAAGGGAAGTAATCACAGATCAGTAGTATGGCAATAAAATATGTCCACACATACAATCCACTAAGGCCAGCTACAACAAGTTGAATCTGTGAATCTTGAGGCAATGTTACACCTGCCCCAAGTACACAGACAACTCTGAACTCCCCCCATGAAATACAAATATATGTGAGAGATGCAACCATTTATCCAAACCGGAGGCTGAGCTCCCTCAACTCAGTACTGTCAAAACTAGTCAGGAGGAGAAGGTAACCACAAACACCACAAACCCAGTCCCACATAGACCTATCACAACTGCAAACCAAAGATATAAACACAGAAAAACATTCCCAGAGGCCCTAATTACAAACACACCACATCAAAAGAGGCCTCCAAAGCAGACACCCAAGCAACCACAACCTCCAAACATAGCACATGCAACACATAGTACACAAAGCTGGTGTGCCAAACAGTCACAGGCCAGAAGGAGAAACAACATGCCTGATACAGTTGTAATAGGTGACTCCATAGTCAGACACACTGCTGTCCCGCTCACCAGACTGAACAAGGGAAAGGGTACAGTAAGCTGCCTGTAGGCTGCTACAATACGTCACATAACACAAGTACGCAGGTCACCCCAAAGCAAGTAGAAATATGATGCAGTCATTGTCCATGCTGGCGTGAATGACCTGAGATGTACCTCCCCAGACTACATGAAAAGAGACATAGATGAGCTCTCCGATTATGTAGTCCAGGCTGGTATGACACTGACCGTTTGCAGCATCCTACCCTCACCAAGAATGATGCCACAGTACAAACACAGAATGATCAGCTTTAACAAGTGGCACAATTACTGGTGTCATTCCAAGGGGATCCAATGTCTGTCTGCTTGGGATGTCATGCTTTACAAGCCACGCTGCTGTTCCAGGGATGGCTTGCACCTGTTACCCCTGGACATCTGGATATTGGATAAGGCTTTTGCCACCTCCATAGAGCCTTTCGTAGGCAAGGCTGAAAAGACTAACCCACCACCCTAGAAAACATAAGTGGAAAGAAACATAAGGGTAATGCTGACCAATGCCAGACGTGTAAACCTCAATATGTATGCTCCCGAGGCCCTCCCCAGTATGGAGAACATTGATGTCCGTGCAGTGACAGAAACCTGCAGCAAGCCTCCTGACAGCACACCAGCACTACCAAGTTATACCTCATATCATGCGTTATGGCCCCAAAACCTGGACCAAAACATAAAAGGAGGGGGGTATCCATATTCAGCACAGACACCCATATGTCCAGGTAACTGACAATGCACGAAGCATCGGAGACCACCCATGTGCAACTAACCATAGGCAAAACTGCTGTACAGTCTGTAGCATGCTACAGACCACACTCTCACACACAGGAACCCCACCCAGCCGTCCTGAAGACACTGGACAGTATGAATGTCTCACCAAATACCAAACAAGGTACTCACAAATTACCACATAGGTGGTAAACCATTATGTATGGAAGGAGTAATCAGGGACCTAGGGACACAAGTGGACAGTAACCTGTTATGTGACACTCACATTGCCAATGTGGCTAGGAAGACTGTCTATATTGGACACCGTATCATGAAAGGATCCACATCTACGTCAACAGAGGTCATTGTGCCCCTATACTGTTCTCTTATCAGACCCATAATCTAGTACAATGCCTCATTTGGGATGTACCTTAACTGACACCTGCAGCAGTTAGAAAGACCTGAAAGGTACCTCACCAAGAGGATAAAGGGTCTCAAATATATGTCATATGCTGCCTGGCTGTAGACACCCCAGCTGAATGCAGTCACATACTGCCTACACAGAGGCGTTGTATGGCTGTTGTACAAGGCCATGTCCAACACAGGAGTAATGGACATGCTCCACCCCAGAAAACCCAAAGCTATCGGAGCTGTGAGAGTGAGAGATGTCAACCTCAACACATAATGAAATAGGATGTGCTGGAGGGACAGATACATAACCCAGAGTCTCCTTACACCCTGGAACAGAATCCCACTCCATGTTAGACAGAGCCCCTCACTGACACTTTTCAACAGGAATCTTGCCAAGTGGATGGATGATCGTAGATGTACACTGGGGATCTTCACTGTGTCATGTCCAGACAGAGGCACAGTAAAGTAAATCATAAATGGCCATAATATTCACATAGCAAGGGGTGGCGAAAGCCACACACACTCTGGCTAGGCTTATAAATGCCCTTGGGTGGATAGCCTAGTATGAACCTATGAACCTATGAAGATACAAATTGTACAGGATACTAAGGATAATCACAAGGCTTTCTTAACTGATGGTAGGAACCTTGTTGGGAATTCACAGATATGCTCTGAATCACTCAAATATTACAAACAACATACCAAACACACACACATATTGCCAACATCCAACCTGACAGGTGCAGTCAAACCCCCCCCCCCCAGAATGCAAAATATCTATCCCAGCAGACTGCTGGCCCCCTGACATTGCAGATGCTGAGGTAACAGCCAGCATCTACAAAGCAAAACACACAGCAGCAATGGTATGAGATGGTGTCCTGGGCTGAGTCCAACATGGACTCCAAGAAGAATGGAATGCCAAATCACACTACTGCTCAATGTCAGCCTTACCACAGGATATGTACCCAAAGAGCAGTGTACAACAACAGTGGTCCTTCTCAACAAAGGTGTTGCCTGAATGGATACTGCAAACTACCACCCCAGAATCCTGACAAGCTTGGTCTGCACAGCTATGGAAAGGATCAGCATGTACCGCAGACATAAAGATATTGGGGACCTACTGACAACGGACCCTACCCAGTGTGGCTTTCTTAAGTGCAGATCCTGCCCCTTAAACATGTTTGACTCATTTGAAACAGTCATTAAGGTAATTGATGAGGGCAATGTGGTCCACACAGCGTAGCTGGACCTTGCAAAGGCTTCCATACAATACCCCACGTGTTCATTATAGATAAGCTCACCAGCTTAAATATAAACCCCTATGTCAGTAGAGGGGTTGCAAACCAGACCAAGGACAGAACTGACATGGTCAGACATGCTGCAACCATGTCAGACTACAAATCAGATATAACTATCATCCCACAAGTCTTGGTCCTGGGACCTCCCTCGTTTGGTATATATGTCCCATAGGTACAGGCCAACATGGAAGGACTGTGTCTGAACATGTTTGCAGAGGACTACAAACTGGCCACCATATCTGACCCTCCAGCTGACACAAGCATCCCACAAAAGGGCCACATAGAAACAGACAACTGGTGCCATAGCCATGTTAGCAAGCTAATTGCAGAAAAGTGTATAGTCAACCCCTGTGGATATACAGTAAGTGCCCACCAATTACCACATAGGTGTTAACCCATTAAGTACTTAACATGTAATGAGAGACCTGGGGACACAAGTTGATAGATATCCTGCATTGGACAAGCATGTGGCTGTAGTGGTTACAGAAACATACCATATACCCACCTAATCATGAAGGTTGTCAGATCTAGATAAGGGAGGTCATTGTGGCTCTGCAGTCATCCTTCATCAGCGTTACAATTGACTACAATAGCCCCTGTGGGATGTACCTCAGCAGACACCTCCATCAACTGTAAAGTCCCCAAAAGTACCTCACCAGGAGTATCAAAGAGCTTGAACAGATGCCATGTGTTGCCTGATTAAACAAACTGCAGCTCCACACACTGCCATACTGCCCACCCAGAGGCAAGCTGTGCCTGATGTATAAAGCCATGTCCAAGCTGGAATCAATGAACATGCTGCACCTTGTACAATCTGAATGGCAGTGAGCTATGCATATGAGAGACCTGAACCCCAGCACTGGCATACATAGGACAAGCTGTACTGAATGATCCATAACACAGAAGCCACCCCCACTCTTGAGTAAACTCCCAGTACAGGTTAGCCAGAGAGTCACTCATCGACTCTCCTCAAGAGGAATCTTGATGAGTGGATGGGAGATGGTAGGTTTACCCTGGGTATCACTGTTATGTCACGGGTAGACGGAGGCACAGTATACTAACCATGACATATGTCATGGCAAACTCCACTTACAATGTGTGTCGAAGGACAAACACACTCTCCGACTAGCATTAGAAATGGCCTAGGGCACATCGCTAGTGTTTGCCAATGTACACCTATGTTGTGGAATACACTACCAATGTTGGACAAGCCTGGTTTAAGTAGTTCATATCTGAACATAATGCAACATGGCCAGATGTGCACAACTGGCCCCTAACCAGGCTGTTGTGCTTACTATGAAAATGTAAAGCAGTGATAGGACTAAAGCCCAGGATACTGTCCACCACAGTGAAAGTACTGAACCAGTACACTATACGGTACTACAGTGTTAGGTCAGTATGAAAGGATGTTGACAACTGTATGCAAAGTATCCCATGCAAACCCTGCAGGCACAGTATAATCCCTGTTGTGTTCAGACACAAAGCAGTTGGTCAGTAACTACACAACATGACACACAACACACAACCATAAACGTGAGATATTGTTGAAGTTCACACTCATCCACAATTGTTGTGGGCTGCAGAGTTCAACATATGGAAAGCTCACACTGGGCATGCTCGCACACTTTGATAAATGAGACATATGTCAGACAACATGCCATGGAAAGCCTGAACTGGGCATGCTCACACACTTAGGCCAAATCTCAGTTTAGCAGTTGGCCACACATATCTGGTATTTGTATGTGTTATTCCAGGAACCAACCACATTACAGCAATCTGCCCAGTGCACACAGTTAAATGACTACAGAGACATAAGTGATATAGTGGATCCCTCTCATATTCAAACATCTTCCACAGATACACAAGTTGTTCATAGAAACAGGGAATGCTATGGCAATAAAGACCTGCAAACAGTCTATCGGCAACAAATATTGTGCATCTGACAATTAAACATATGGGTGTAGAGGTCAACACTAGGCTGTTTGCCCTAGGGAATGACAGCTTAGCCAGAGTGTGCTTGGCATCTGCCTCCCCAGTACAGTAGGCTACTGTGCCACTGTAAAGTAGGTCACATAAGGCACCGTGTGAGGCTAGTGTGCTGTGCCTCCATCAAGCTGGGACACAGTGGAGATCCCAGGGTTTGAATTTGCTAAGCCACATCCATGTTGTTGGTGTGTGCTGGAAGAGGGTTGGTGAGGACCTCCAACAGTAAGTGGGCATCAATAACAGACTGAGGGGAGCCTTATCTGCATTGTCTTGACAATTTCACTGTCAACACTTTCTTGTGATGATTATGAGGGATTGAGGTGTCGTGCCAGTACTGTTCAGAGATGTCCTCCCTCTGTGGGCTACTGCTGTGCAATGTATTAGCTCACTCTGTCTGTTGGACAGCTCATATATGGCTGGTGTACACCTGACAGGTGTCCTGTTGTGGAGGAGTCATGGGTATATTTGGGATAGCATGAGCAATGCAAACCTTCCACATGCTCATAGAATGCAATTGTCAAGGATTATGCAGAGTGGCCTGTATACTCCCCCAGCATGGGTCCTTTGAAGTCTTCCTCCCCAGTCTTCACAAGTGTAAAGTCTGCTTTTGATAAATACACTTTGTTTGCAGTGACAACCTTGCCTGGGGGTGGGGATGGGATATGGATGTCCAGGGAAAGGTGGGTATGGTCAGATATCAACAATGGTGGTCTACCTCTGGTGTGGAACAGTGAGTACCCATGTTGCAGATGGTCAGGTGCAGTATGTATTCCCCCTTGTGGCTGTGGTGAGTGGTTCTGCCATAGCACATGGACTCACAAAGTGTAGTGGCTGTAGGGTAATGTTGTAGAGGCCTGAGTAGTTCCTACACACAATATACCTGTACCTGATGTTAACAACTGGAATGGTGTATGTGAACACCTGCATATCTTGGCACTGTTCCCAGGGAAGCAAAGTGTGTGTCCTGGATGTGGGAGTGGTGGTCCGAACTGGTTGTGTTGTGTGTTACAGGTCCTGTGGTCATGAAGCATGGTTTAGAACATAACCTGCCAGTGCGATGTGCATATCTGACCCTGAAGTAGGTGGCTGCAAATGCATATATATGCTATCCCCCCACCTGACAGGTAGTACTAGATGTACATACCTCTGTAGAAATAATGATGTCAGCACCCTATAAATACTGCAGGTGCAGAGCAGATGCCCAGTAATTCGGATAGTGCGCTTTGCTAATGCGTCTCCCTCAAGTGTCATAATATAGTTAGGTAGGGGGTTGAATCCTGCAAATGCTCAGTGTGTGTGTGTGTGTGTGTGTGGGTGAGTGGGGTTGGTGTGTGTGCAAGTCTGTGTGAGGGAAATGTCCCTTTTGGCAACTGGGAAAACACACTACAGGATGCACATTCCCCTTTCTAAACACTGATGATGTCAGCACCCTATAAGTGCAGCCGGAGAAGGAAAACCTCCCAGTAATGCGAATAGCGCGCTCTGCTAATGCGTCCATCTCGAGTGTGATAACATACTTAAGTAGGGATTTGAATCCTACAAATGCTCAGTGTGTGTGGAGGGGGGTTAGTGTGTGTGCAATTCTGTATGAAAGAAATGTCCCTTTTGGCAACTAGGAGAACACACTACAGGATGCACATTCCTCTTTCTAAACACTGATGATGTCAGCACCCTATAAGTACAGCAGGAGAAGGGAAACCTCCCAGTAATGCGAATAGCAAGCTCTGCTAATGTGTCCGTCTTGTGTTTCATAACATAGTTAGGTAGGGGTTTGAATCCTGCAAATGGCAAGTGTGTGTGTGTGTGTGGGGGGGGGGAGTAGGGTGTGTGCAATTACATGTGTGAGAGAACTGACCCTTTTGCCAACCAGTACAACACACTAGCTGCTGCATATTCCAATCTCTACACAGAGATGATGTCAGCACCCTACAAGTACAGCAGAAGAGGGCAAATCTCCCAGTAATGCAAATAGCACGCTCTGCTACTGCATCTCTCACTACTGTCATAGCACAGTTAGTTATGGCTTTGAATTCCACACATGCCACGTGTGTTTTTGTCACACAGAATGCCCATGTGTGTGGGTTGTTGTTCAAAATAATGCATGACATCGATTAAACCAGTAATGGCAATGGACACAGATGATGTATGTGTGTGCCAAATACACATATGTACCTGTGACCTTCAATAGTTCCCATGTCTGACACCTGCCACATGTGAATACATGGTATTTGCACTGGATAACATTATGTCTGTGGTCTTCTGTGCGGGTGCTGCATGTGGTATGTGTATATACAGTGTGAGATGTATATGGTATCATCCTAGCAGCGAGGGATACACATCTGGTCTGGGGCATATAGTCTACATGTTGTTGATGAACAGGTGCTGCATGTATTCACCTGTTGTAGGAGTGGTAACAAGTTGTTCCATAGCAATGCAGTGACTACATGCTAGAAACCTTTCAGCTAGGGTGTTGTAGCTACAGTAATTCATCAGCATTCAGTAATACGTCAGCATTCCTGGTGACGGTATGATGCCAACCAAGGTCAGGGTCATACCAGCCTGTGCCACATGCTCAGAGAGCCCTTCCATGTTCCCTATCATGTAGTCCAGGGAGGTACATCACAGGTCAGCCATAGTGGCATGGACAATGACTGAGTCATATGTGTCCATGCCTCTGACTGACCTGTATGCTTGTGTTATGTGGTGGACCATAGTGCCCCACAGGCATATCACTGTGACCTTCACCTTGTCCAGCCTGGTGAGCGGGACCTCACTGTACCGGACAATAAAGGTACCTAACACAACTGTAGCAAATGTGTTGTCTAGCCGTACAGGCTGTGACTGTTTGGCACACAGGATTTGTGTGCTATGTGTTGCATGTGCTGTGTTCCGGCTTAACGTATGCCTGTGTGCCAGCTGCAGAGGTGTCTGTTGCTCAGGCAGGTTGCTATTCTGAGGCTCCATGAATGGCCCAGTGTGTTCACGTCTTTGGATTGCTGTCAGTGTAGGTCTACATCAGACTGGTATTGTAGTCACTGTAGTATTTCATGCCACCTGACAGGTTATGCCAGTACTGGGTTCAGAGTGCTTAGTCCCCAGTTTGGCTATGTGGTTGCATCTCATATATGTGTTGTACATCCATGTGCAGGGGAGAGGGTTGACTGTGTACATGTGGCAGCTGTGACATTGCCACATGACCCACATATTCCACAACTGTACCATAGAGGTGACTGACAAGTGACCTTTGCACATGCTACCATAGTATTGTGATTGCCATGGTGATTAACAGCACATAGGGCCAATGGGGAACAAGGTACAGAGGGTGAGTATGTGAGGGTGTAGTGCCTGTGATTAGTTAGCACTGGCATATATGACTGCTCACATGGACAAATGCCAGGTAAGTCATATGCAATGTGTCACAGGCAACGTACATGTGAACAGGACAAACAGTGACGTTCTGTCAAGTGAGACATGGACATACATATAGTAAGCTATGCAGATGTCACTAGGAGTCCACAGAAGCTCTGTAACTCTGCATTGCAGGTGGGATCAGTGTTCCAGGGTAACTGCAAGCAAACATGCATGCAAACAAAGCTACAGTAAGCAGGGCTGCATGTAGTCCATTGTACAACAAACAAGCTGTACCACTTCCAGTAGGTAACAGTGCAAATATGCAGGCACTATACACATGTACATGGAAATACACAGGTCAGATGGCTAGGGTCCAGTCTCAGCACACAAGTGTACAGACCATGTACCATCAGGATGTACAATAACTGGATGGAAACCCAGGTGCTCATACCTGCAGTAATACACATGTCAAATAACAGACACTGAGCCTTCACTCAGTGGTTCCATACGTAGTAGGATGTATGCTACCTGTCCTGCCACCACAGTATCCCTGACATTTATGGGGACTCTCCCTCCTGTGAAAGTTAGTTTTGTGTGTTGGAGCTGTCTAGCATGGTATGAGATGTGAGCTTGCAGTGCTAGGGTGCTCCTGTGTGTCCTGTACCAGTCGTGTAGTACTGCACACATATCAACATCCTCAAATATCCGCATTGCAGAGTCCAGTGTGGGCAACATGCCACTTGCAGTTTACATGTCCATCATTGCGTATCAATACTTTCATTACCTTATCCCCTGTGCTACCTATGTATGTAGCCTTCTGTTGACATCCTTACCACCAGTATGCCAACATGTGCAGATGATACACTATGGTATTTACCATGGGTGTAGACAACAGTACAAGACAATCATACCCTTACTGCATCAGGCATGCTGGGATATACCCACAATTATATCAGCACACAATACTGTTAACAACATGATAGTATTACTACATGTCTATGTAGTCACCCTGTGCATCAGCAACATGTTAACCTGTACCTGCACTGATGTTACAGATTGCAGGAGGTGGCACAGTTTCATCATATGCACAGGGTGTGAACTTGGTATGCCTGAGTCTGCCACTGATACCACCAATTGACATGTATGTGTATGTGTGTTGGTGAGGGACAGCAGTACAAGGTGGGGCAATGTTGATGCAGTGTGTGCGTGTATGCGGTAGCCCTAGGTGTTGTCAATTCGCATGTGTGTATGGATGCACACAGTTCCACCTCATGGCTGCCATATACTGGTGTTTGTGGACAGCCACAGACTGTACCTGCCAGGTCATACAGATCAGTGTCTCTGGCCACGGACACGGTACCTGTGCCTTGCAGGGGTGCTACGGACTGTATCCGGTACCAATCCAGACTGGGTACTGTCATCAGAAGCAGGTGTTCATTGACTGGACACAGATCCCTGTCAGGCCTGTTCAGAGCCACGTGCACGTGGTCTCCTGGGGCGTTCTGATGACAGCACAGACCCAGCATTGCTGGGGCTGCTGCTGGCACTATGGGGGTGGCCGCGGCCCTGT
The DNA here is from genome assembly GCF_019279795.1 of Protopterus annectens. NCBI lineage: Eukaryota > Metazoa > Chordata > Ceratodontiformes > Protopteridae > Protopterus > Protopterus annectens. Next base: position 1,668,065,051 of record NC_056729.1, read on the forward strand.
TGTCGTCCTTGACGACTGCCAGCTGCTGCTGTTGCTGGCATACACCCACATTGATGCCTCAACCATCCACCATCGCCCTGGCTCATGGACATGTAGTTGTGGAACCAATCTAATATGTCCCCACAACGTCTGTCTATGACATCGGTGAAATTACGGATGGCAGCCGCAATGTCACGCATACTGTCAGTCATGGCTGTACGACATGCTGTCAGCTCCCTCAGACCCTGTCTGGTGTACCGTTCCATATGTGACTGTGCCTGCATGACAGCCCAAAACATAGCTGAGGTTGTAAGACCTCTGTGGGCACATCTGACAGGGGCAGTATGCCCACGGATGCTCCCACGAGAACCCCTGGACATCTGCCTGTGTGGTACCATCTCAGGGCCATGCCCATGTCTGCTGTGTGGGGAAGCATGTGCCACAGATACCACATTACCCTGGTCAATGCCCACTGTATCCTGTCCATCACCTAGGGACATTGGTGACAAAGGGTGTATTGGCAGGATAACTGTGCGCATTGATGGGGTTGACAGCTGTGCACTGTCAATTGGCTGACCAATGATGGACCCTGGCATACCTTCCTATGCCATTACACAGATGTCATAATTATCAGTAACAGTGGCACCTGATTCAGGTTCCCTGCTGCATGACACCAGAGCAGCACCAGAACCTGTGGGAGGGAAACAGGAAACACAGTTTACAATGTCTACACAATGTTACCAGTGATGCACAGGTGCACACATGCACAGGTGCACACATGCACAGGTGCACACATGCACACATGCACAGGTGCACACATGCACATATGCACACATGCACACATGCACACATGGACACATGCACACATGCACACATGCACACAGTTGCACACTTGCACACTACTCAGTATGCGAGATATCAACACACAGACACAGACACACCTGCATGCATACACAGAGCACTACTCAGTGAGCCTAATATTACTATTACTATCAAGACTATTAAAGGTATTGTTAATACACACTCACCAGCATAGATAGGCTGCATTGCTGTTACACCGGAGGGACCTGCAGAAGTGAGGAAATTAATGTCAGTGGCCACAACTGTGCCATTGTTACTGAGTATGATACAGGTCAGTAGTACAACAGTCGCCTTTCACAGGTCAGCTGCTGATATTGAGAATATCACACTTGCACATTAAATACTATGATGACAGCTACAAACCAAGGACACACCTCACACATGCATTAACTACCAGTGTACACAACAGTCAACTATACATATGGCATTTTACCTGCACGCTCGTAGTCTTGCTGCTGTGTGGCTCCAGCCTCCATCATAATGCAGGTCTGCTGCTGTTGTTGTTGTTGGCGGGCTGGAGCCACAACACTTATGAGTAGTCCCTCCAGTCTGGTGAGTGGGGGATGTGTAGCCACCCCACCACCTGTGGCAACCTGTTGCCTGTGGATATCCAATGCACGCTGACAGACATTTCTGATTAAATCACTGCAGTGATGTCGTACCTGCTCATATGTCCTATTATGCGTGCCTATGTCATTTACCCGACGGACCAGGTCTTGCCACAGTGCAGCCCTCTCCTGCTGATTCTGGCTGGTGCGGGAAAAGAGTATTGCATAATCCCGCACCAGGCTCTGGTGTATCTCCTCATCCTCAGCTGCAGAGTATGCTGGATTGTGCTGGGGAGCCATGGTCCTGAAAAAGGAAATAACCTGATATCAGCAAAATATGTCTGCAGAATTTGGCACACATACTACACATGCTACTCGACTGTTGTGATACAACATATCTCACATATATAGCATCTGTCTGTCTATTGGTGGATACACATGTAAATGACCAGGTATCAGTGCTCAGCCAACAACTGTGCAACAGTACCTGGCACACTCCATATGACATACTACCAAACCCCAGCAGTCAGAACACTGATTCAGGTCCAAAGCACCTCCTCACTCTGGGGGTTTGTATCGAGGTACTGTATGGGGTACATCATCAACTACTGTGAGCTGACCATAAACTAATTGCCCTGGATATACATATCCCACCTCCACCACCAGCACAAATGACTACAGTGAATAATATTTCAAATGCAAACTTTACACTTCATAACACTGACATGGTGTCCTTTAAGCCCACTGGGCCAGTGGAAGACACAACCCACAATGCCGACCCCTTCACAAATGATTTCTACGGACATCTTCAAGAATGCATGGATCATGCAATCCCATATAAGACCAAGACACTCTCCACAAAGGGAAAGCATCCTGTCTGATGGACCCCAGCCATAGACAGATTGTATAACAAAAGATGGAAGCTACTGCAAGACAGAGCATAATTCCATAAAGGGAAGGCATGTCTGATCAGCACTAGTAAGGAGCTATTTTCTCTCATACAAACATCCATGGGCAACTTTGAGAGGGAACTCAATGGGGACACTACAGATAACCACAAGGCCTTCTTCAGTTATGTTAGCAACCTGGTCAGAAACCCTCCAATATGCTCATAGTACACAACAACATATAATTCACTGAACCCACAGATGTTGGCAACATTGTGGCAGACAGGTTCAGTGCAAGTTTCCCCGCTCCCTCTCCCCCAAACTAAGACATACTTATCCCAGCTGACTGTAACCTCCCTGTTATCACAGATGTCCAGGTGAGAGCCACCCTCAGAAAAGCAGTAAACACAACATGAATGGGACCTGATGGTATCCCCGGTTGCATGCTACATGAACTCCAAGAGGAGCTAAACACATATAGAAGTGCTATGTAACACTAGCCTGACTACAGGATATGTACCTGTACACTGGCGTACAGCAGCAGTGGTTCCACTCCACGAAGGAGGCACCTCTACATACCAATACAATACAACACAATACAATACATTACAATACAATACAATACAATATGCTATTGCCCCTGGGACTACAGCAGCATACTGTTCTGCTACCCTGACCATTGTGACACATGTGATGTGATGGTACCTGCTCCTGTCAAACAGTTACACAGGGTGACTCATATGGCATATTACCTATCTGACTAACATTCCGCAGGGGTATGTGTGACATGTACTCATGGGGAGTCCTGCTTCTTAATGCTGTGTGGCTTATTGCAGGGTATGTCTTATCTGTGGGTAGGAACCTGTACCTCCGCCATGTGCTCTCTACTGCAGTGTCACGGACGACACAAGTAGTCATTTAGGTTGTGGATGGTGTGAGGTGCTACTATGGTTGTTGGACATCTGTCATGGGTGTGACTTAAGTATGTAAATCCAGGAGTGGTAACCTCTATGTGGGTAGTATGTGTGTACTCTGTGGTGTTGTCAGTCACTGTGCATTGGTAATGTGTTTGAGTGCATTGTCACAGTGTTGTACATGTCACTGTGTCCGTCTCCATATCTGTAGCTGTCATGTGAGGTACATACCGTGGCAGCCATTGTGTGGTGTGGAGGGGTACACTGACCTACATGTCCATAGCTGACACACCATGTCTGCTTACACATACCATGTGCAGGTATTCCAGGAATAGTGTGCCACTGTGAATATCATTGGGGGTACTATTGTACACATTTATGACCCTTTTCACCCCTGACACATGCAGTGGTGGGCAGAAAATCACATATCTGGTGGTTACTGGTGTAGGTGATTTGAAATGGGGTATGGTACTCCAGTTTTGACACTGGTGTTCACTCCATGCCTTTGTCACCAGGCACCTGTTGCAATACATCTGTACACATGTGCCTCACTCAGAATATATATACATCTCTCTCTACATATATATATGTATGTATATATATGTATATATATATATATATATATATATATATATATATATGTCTATATATATATATATGTCTATATATATATATATATATATATATATGTATACATATACACATATATATATATATCGATGTACATATATTGCTATAGATATGGAGAGGGGGGGTGTGACAGAGAGGGGGTGAGATTGACAGAGGGGGTGGGATAGGAGGAGTGTGAGTTCATCATATACAGTCATATCTGTAGATAGTCAGATCTGTCTGTCTATGTATATGTATCTACATATATCTATATCTGTATGTGTGTATTACATATATATGTTTGTAAATATTCTATCTATCTACATCTGTCTCTGTATTCCTACATCCCTCTCTATGTATGTATACATATATGCATATTATATATATATATATATATATATATATATATATATATATATACATACATACGTATATTGACATACATACGTATCCATATGATAGATAGGTATATCAACATGTTTGTTTGCAAAACTGTATACACACACTAACATACTGCTAAACATACATAACGGTGAAACCTACTTTGTACATTGCACTACAACCTACATTCAACCTACATTGATATGTGCACATAGATGCCCTCACATACATATGTATGTACAGCCTTCACTGATAGTTGCTGTATGTCCCCTGCCCTATGCACATCTTCATATACATATGGATACAGACCAATGACACATATGGAGGGTTCACAGTATGTAGACTTTTAAAGTATTACTTTACATTATCTGTGTTTGTCACAGCTGCTTGCATTGCCGTCTGGTTTGGTGTCATGCTGCTCCAGTTGCCAGTTGTCAGCTTTCGAGTGGTTGTTGATGACTGGTTTTGTTTGTGTATGTTTATTTTTTTTTTCTATCTCTCTCTCTCTGTCTCTCCCTACCTCCACAGGGTGCAATGAAAGTATTGCATGTGTGGACTGGGAGTACAGCATGCTTTTGTAGGTATCTGCATATGTCCATGTGATGGCCTCTGCACCAATTGTTAGCCAGCATTTGCTAATTGCATGCAGCCAGTTGTGTACTGATTGCAGTTCTCACTGTGATTCCAGGACAGTGCTATAAAAAGGTATGTGAGATAAGCGTAGCCCTTTCAGAGTTTAAGGGCAGGGACCATGCTGGTATGCTGTGGACACTGTTCTGTGAGTGTAAAGGTTAGTATCCCTCTCATATTTCTGGCTGTGTTGTAGATTAACATTTCTCCATTCATTTATCCAGTTTCCTGTACTAAATGTGTATGTACACTGACACCTAAGACTACTACTACTACTGTTAATGTGGGTGTGTGTGCTTTCCTGTGGGACATGTGGTGTAACTGGTATATAGCAGTGGCTCTTGCACTTTGTTGCTATGGCTTCAATATTTGCCCTTTACATTCACTACTTGTATGCCTGCTAGGTGTCTTGACTGTAGTGTGTTGCTGTGGCTTTCCTAATTTCCATGTACATTCACACCTTGGAATGCTTGCTATATCTGCTAGGGTGTTACTGCATGCAGTGTGGTCTGGCCATGGTTTGGGCCTTGACATGTATTAGGGTATTTGAGTATGCTGCTGAGCAGGCCCCAGAGACTCTCAGGTGCATCTTTTATCTGCCTCATGAAATGGTACATATCAGTGGGGTACACCCATTAAATTGTCTGGTATTCTGCAGTTGTGACTGTGGGATAGCATGAGCATATGTATTACTACACTATTTCTGCCGTGCAAGTGGTGCATACTTTCAGTACTTCATAGTTACCATTGCATGTGTTGTAACACCTTTCTGCCTACTGTTTGTACATTTCACAGGGAGTCTGTGGGGCATCCCTGTAACTCAGTCACTGTTGCTATGTCTAGGCTCTTAACTATTCAAATATGGCAGTGTCAGACCTCTCAAGTGTACAGATATTTGCAGGTTGTCCACATTTTTGCCTCATATTTTGGTCAATATCTCATAAACAGCTTTTTCCAGCAATTCACTCTGGGCTCAAGTCAGACTATAGTGACAAACATTTCAGTTTCAGACTTCATATCCTTCCAAACATCCAACAAAATGCAGAACCTGTTACTCTCTGAACTGTCTAAGTTTGTTGTAGCATTATTTGGAATGTGTCCCTGTTTTTGGCCCTTTGCTCCACATTTTTTATTACTTAGTCTGGATGTGTTGCTGTAAGAGGTTGTGGGGTATGGGCAGTGATTATCCTGCTGTGAGTATGTGTGTGGCTTGCAAGGTGCTACAGTGACATTATTAACTACTAGCTACCAACTAGCATGGCTGTTTCTGTTCACACACTACTATTCTAGAAATCCGCTACATTTGACAGTAAATATACATGACATGCTTTGTGTACTACACATCCTATATTCCCTTTACATTCATTCCTACTATTACATGACATATTTATTGTAGCACAATGTTCTTATATAACAGTCATGGCTTAGTGGTAAGTCATGCAGACTACTGTTTCCAAGGTCCTGGATTCGGGACTGACAGTGGGATTTTATTTTGCTTTTGAGCAGACTACAGGACTTGTCATTCAGAGCGACTAAGGCACTTTTAAGCAGTTGTAACTGGGTTAGCGCTGGTTTGCGCGGAGCTCACGCATGCGCACTGGCGTTCAGCTCCGCGCACACCTGCTTACAACTTCTTAACAGTGCTTACTCTTACGCACACCCGCGCTATTTTCTTTGAAAGAAATGAAAATGGGGAGACAGGAAAGTGGTGAAAAAGGGGTCACAAAGAGGGTAAGACAGTAGGGAAACAAGCTCGGGTTTTTCAGGAGGGATGTAGGTAAGGCCCATAGCTGCCCATTTCTTCATCAGCAACAGCTGTGCATATGTTTGTAATTTGGTGTGACATTTGAAACCTTCCACCCCTGAGAGAGGTGTAAGGATAACAATAATACTTGTTGTACAGCCAATTCTAATTGACAGTTTCCATGTCCAGCAGACATGTGTGCGAAATGGGCAGCTATGTATGGAGCATAATTTTTTTGTGGGTACAGAGTGCCCTTTTTTTTTTTTTTTTTTCAGGTGAGAGTGGTATGTCAGGTACAGGAAGTCGGTATAGCTGGAGAGGTAGGTTGGGTAGGTTAACAGACAAGACAAACAAGACGCATACAGGGGCGGTGTATGACACATGTGGGGGGGTTACACAACTGACGGGGACGGATGTTTGGATATCTAGAGCCCATGAGCCCACAGATGGCAACAGTGGTACTGATATCCCCACCCATGGGCAGTTGCCACTGTGCCTTCACGGCCCAGGACAGAGCTGTGCTGGGGGCTGTGTAGGCCGGGCAGCAGGCACGCCCATTAGTTGTGTCACCCGTGCCTCAAGCTGGCGTAGGGGCCCAAGCACAGCATGCCAGATCTCCCTACGCACCACAGTCCGGACACTATGGAGGGTGAGTTGATGTTCTGCTCTGGCCACTCTTGCAGAGGGGGGACGAGCCCCATCCCCTGCAGTGCTTCCACCCACAGGTGGCACAGGGCCACCAGAGGAGGGTCCGGCCTGGGCACTACTGCCAGGTGCACTCGCCAGCTGAGGAGGGAGAGGTGGGTCCGCTGGAACCCGCCTTCCCTGTCGTCCTATGTTTTGCATTATGTCATGACAGTTTGGGTTAGTAACGTACAATACCATTCACAATTAGTTGTAACAGCATGCATTAGTATTTCCATTAACCAAACACCCAGATATTCAAACCATAAAACAGCAAGCATAACACATGCATATTTTGAACTGCAATACACAGTCCAACAACATGCAGGGTTGATTGATGGCAACAGGCCATCAGGTTTGGATGTATGAACAGGGCAGATGCATCAACATACATGCAAATATGTATGAACCAACAGGACAAATGTCCAAAGGTGTTAATTGTAATTGCACATACCAATTTCACGTGGAATGGATTATATGTGGTTATAGGGTAGGGTGAAGAAAATGTAATTAACAACTTCAAATACCAATACATATGCTGTACATTTCTAATAGCTGCAGATATATACACACTACAGTTCTGCCTACAGTTTCCTATGTGATAACTACTACAAGTTGGTGATAGGAATGTTACTGCTACATCAATATACATTTTCATTTTTATTCATACACATTCATATCTGGCTCTGTTCAGCTACATCATCCTGCTACATTTGCTTTATATAGCTATAGACAACTGTGGATGCTTGGTATTTCAGACAACCATACTATCTGCATATTGCAGACTGAGAGCAACATATCCAGATTTTGGGATACACATTCCAGCTGCAGTTACATTTTCAACACATGTTACTGTTTGGTTCTGCTTGTCACATTCATTTCATTCTGTACTGACTGCAGTATACTTTATTCAGGAGTTATTACGACTTTATTGGTGGATTCATAACTCTTTCTCACACTCTCTCACTTGTTTTATTTTTACAATTCAGGATGGTACTTAATTCTAGGCTTTATTGACATGTTTTACCTGTAGTTCTAACAATCCTTTCCAACAGTCTCACTTCTGTCATGTTTCTGTATGTCAACAGGGATATATTTCACACATGTGTTTTACTCAGCTTCTGCAGCTGTACTTTTCAGCCTGCTGCAGGTTATGTACTATTATATTACAGGTGGGACACCTTTATTTCAGACTTGTTTCATTTTTATGTTTGGATTACAGGCTGCATCACACTTTTGTAATCAAGCACTACTTGCAAATCCTCTTACACTGTTACTTGCACATTTTATTAATTAGTGACTGCACTTCACTCTTTTGCTAACTGTCATACTTATATATTTATTTACAGTTACAGGGAGAGAATTACTGACCTGCCTCGTAGCGCAACCATGCCAGCCTATCACCATAGGCTCTACGGTTTGCAGAATGGACACCTGCAGCTGTAATATGAATAGAGTAATATTAGAATACACATCTCCATGATATCAGCTAGGTTCATTTCTTACATAAATAATTACATGTAACTTACTCAGTAGTGGGGCGTTGGGCATTTGCTGGGCCTCCTGGATCCAATGGTTCAGCTGGTCCTGCTTGCATCTCTTCAGGTCCGCATGGTGGTGACGGACCTGCTCACCAGTCCTTGGTATCCCTGTGGCACTGGTGAGATCATGAGCCAACCGGTCCCACGCCTCAACCCTATATGCTTCCCACAGGACCTGGCCCTGCATGAGTTGGGCCTCATGATTGTGGACAAGGAGCCAAACCATATATTTGGACTCCTCAATGCCCCACCTCTGTGCTCGGAAACAACTACCCTCACCTACACCTGACATTCTGGCTGCAAGTCGGTTCTACAATCGGTTATGCTGTGTATTCCCACCTATGGGGCTTATATATGCCGTTTTTCCCGCACTTATCTGTGATTGGCCATTTTGGAATTGTATCAGCTTCACAAAACCTGCTTTGTCATGCTCCTCTTTCTATTCATTCCTATATATATGCTATTACTGCATTTCTAAGTGCAACTGTCATGGCTTAGTGGTTCAGTACCTTGACTATGGTGCATGATATCCTGGGTTCGAACCTGGCCACTGCTTTTTATATTTTATGACTGTCTACACAGGCTAGGAGATGTGTCTGTGTAAAGGCAGTTTTGTTACAGCTTGCTCAACTTTGCCCGTCGGTTAGCTTGTTGGCGCGGTGCGCAGCTCCGCACAAATGGGTTACGCTGGTTTACGCGTCATTTGGCTGTCAGCACGCATATTATGCTCAGCTCAGCTATGGGCACACAGTTTCACCGTGTTAAACCACTGCTCACCTACGGGCACTCATTTTACACCTGTCAAACCATTGCTCACCTACGGGCAGATTCACTTAATTTGTTAAACTGTAGCTCAGCTATAGGCACATCTGACATTTTTTATTATTTTGTTATCTCAAATTTCTTCAAAATATATGGCCCATTTCATTACATTTTACATAAAATATAATTTTATATGTGTACATATATGTCAGGGACTTGTTTCGTGCTTATTTCACTTAAAATAAAAATTGATGATGGGGGGCTCAAACCATGACTGCCTGCTCTTCAGCCGACGTCTCTACCACTACGCTATTGCTTCTTGGCTTACTTTGCATATTTAGTTCTTATATGCTTTTCCACTGACTGCTAACTGTAGCTAAGCTACGGACGCAGCAAACAGCGCACTCACGGGCAAACATCTTTACAATTTAAAAAAAATTATAAGATGTTCATTTGTACATTTTATGTTCGTAGTCTGTGGGGGCATGTGTTGTGTTGTATTTATTCACATTTACACGGGCTCTGTCATGGGGGTTTACTTTCAGGACTTTTACTCTTATGGGGGCGTGTCCGTTTGCAGGGCTCGGCCTACGGACAAGCCCCCTACCGTCTTCCACAGACCGTGTAAGCCTTAGGTGTGATTCAGCATGCCCTCATGCATATGCATGACATGCTGACGTCACACCGTTTAACTGCAGCCTCCGTGTAAGCCTTGTAACTCTTACACGGAGGCTTCGTGAATCCTGCCCATTATCTTTACGCATAATACATGCTCTCAGCAATTTATCTAACTCTGTAAGTGTATTTGAAGATTCCTCATAAATAAGTTTAATATCCCCCGGGACACCTTTTAAATGGTCTATAAAGGAGCGCATAACAGCTTTTTGAAAAATGACATCTTTCATATCTTTTTCATCACTGCCATTGACTAACATATATGCCAGTAAAAACAGTGCCATAATCAAATGAAGCAAAGTCCAAGCTGGCTGAAATTCATTTATTGTAAAAAACGTTGGCGCTTTCGGGTGAAACCCTTCATCAGACAAATTTCACATTCAGCAAAACATCTTTAAATATGTTTAAAAATGAAAACTATTCAAAAATGAACCAATCACTTTTTATGTTTAACCTGCCTTCTTTTTAAAGGAACAGAGTTATTTAACCCAGGAGGGCTGTCAGCAGTCAATTGTATTATCCATCTAAGCTCTGCATACTCAGTATTATTGACTATATCACTCCCCCTCCTTTTCCCATTTGAACAATGTGCAAAACCATAAAGGAAAAAAATATGTTCTGGAAAAATAGAGACATGCTGGTATAATACATTGTGTTCATCCTTCTATCTAATGGATGAAAAATGGTGCAATATTCTTGTTTTTAATTGCAGTTGGTTTTTCCAACATAAAAACTAAGGCATGATCTACAGCATGCTAAATAAATCACATTCTATGTATGGTAATCTGCATAAAATTAAAAATCATATTTTCTATTGGTAATGGGTTGTATTAAGTAATTTAAGCCATTCATGTAAGAACATGCTTTGCAATGCCTACAGGGAAAAGTTCCCATCCTCACATGGGCAGTGGATGTACATAATACATGTTTCCTATTTTTCAAGCCAGGTTCATGACATATCATATCCTTAAAATTACTGTTACATTTAAAAGTGAACCTGGATATTTCATCTATTTTGTTCTTTCAAACGATGATCACTTCTAAGAATTTTCCGATTCTGTTTAATGATATTGCAAATCCCATGTATATTATTACTATAACGTAGCACTATCTTAGGCTTTCTATCATAGCTTAAACGCGCCTTCACCCTGTTCTCCTGTTGTTTATTATTACCAGAGCACCATGGTGTAGCTCTGTCATCCCTACATGATAGTATTACATTTTTACGTTATTCTAGGTCCTCCTTTGAATAACTTTTCTCCAAAAGATGTTCATTTAACACATCAATTTCTTTATAAAATACATTGATATCTGTACTTAGCCGGGATACTCTATATCCTTGTCCCTGCATAATATTTTGAAAAGTATGCTTAGGATGCATATTTCGTGCATTTAAATAGTGATTTCTCCAACAGGGTTTCCTATGCAGGATTGTATCTAGTTTATCATGCATATTCTTATTTAATGTAATATCCAAGAAAGCAATAGTGTCATTGTTATAACTAGTAGAGAACTTAAGAAAATCAGTAGTTCTTTCTAAATAATCAACAAATTTCAACAATTCATTGGCACTCTGTGTCCATATAAAAAAATATCATCAACAAATCTAACATAAAAAAATAAGTGGTATCTTCCACTGATGTTCATGTCCAAAAATGTTCTGATCTTCCGAAAAGGCTAATACTAAATTAGCATAAGAACTGGCGCAGGGTGTGCCCATGGCAACACCCTATACCTGTCTGTAATGTGCACCATCGCAGATAAATATATTGTTTTCTAATACTAATTTTAATGCCTCTAGGATTAAAATATTGTATTATTCAAAACCTCTCTCTCACTGCCATTAATCCAAATTTGATGGTGATGACCGTAAACAAATTGTTGGCATCTAATGTCACCTTCAACTTATTGGTCAAATCTAAACCTTGACAAACATCAGATAATTTAGATAAAAACTGTGCAGTCTTTCAAAATCCTAGGAAAATATACAAGAAGTATTTTTAATTTTTCTTCTACCCACATGGATAAATGTTCAGTTACCCATCCCCGCCCAGAAACAATAGGTCTCATGGGTGGGGGTAGGGTATTCTTATGCATTTTAGGCAAGGCTTTAAAGAGAGGAATTACTGGATGTTCTATACAGAAAAATGCATACAGGTCATCATCTAATATTTCATATTTCATTTTGCCTCAAAGCCTTTAGCTTCTTACCAACCTTACATATATATTGTTTAACCATCAAAGGGGAAATGGGTAGATACGTTTTAGTATCATTAGACCATTTAAAGACTGTATATAAGCTGTAGAATCCATGACTGTAACAGCACCCCATTTTTGTCTAAAACGTATCTACCCAGGCTTTGAGGCAAAATGAAATATTAGATGATGACCTGTATGCATTTTTCTGTATATGTATATACATATATATATATATATATATATATATATATATATGTGTGTGTGTGTATGGAGAAAGAACCTAGAATAAAGTAAAAATGTAATACTATCATGTAGGGATGACAGAGCTACACCATGGTTCACTGGTAATAATGAACAACAGGAGAACAGGGTGAAGGCACGTTTAAGCTATGATAGAAAGCCTAAGATAGTGCTACTTTATAGTAATAATATACATGGGATTTGCAATATTATTAAGCAGAATTGGAAAATTCTTAGAAGTGATCATTGTTTGAAAGAAAAAATAGATGAAATACCCAGGTTCACTTTTAAATGTAACAGTAATTTTAAGGATATGCTATGTCATGAACCTGGCTTGAAAAATAGGAAACATGTATTATGTACAGCCACTGCCCATGTGAGGATGGGAACTTTCCCTGTAGGCATTGCAAAGCATGTTTTTACGCAAATGGCTTAAATTACTTTAAATGTCCCATTACCAATAGAAAATATGATTTTGAATATTATGCAGATTGCCATACAGAGAGTGTGATTTATTTAGCATGCTGTAGATCATGCCCCACTTTTTATGTTGGAAAAACAAACTAAAAGTTAAAAGCAAGAATTTTGCACCATTTGTCATCCATTAGTCAGAAGGATGAACACAATGAGTTATAGAAGCATGTCTCTATTTTTCCAGAACATATGTTTTCCTTTATGGTTTTGCACATTGTTCAAATGGGAAAGGGGGGGGTGATATAGTCAATAATACTGAGTATGCAGAGCTTAGATGGATAATACAATTGGCTGCTGCCAGCCCTCCTGGGTTAAATAACTCTATTCCTTTAAAACTGGCCTTAAAAAGAAGGCGGGTTAAACATAAAAAGTGATTGGTTAATTTTTTATTTGTTTAAAATTTTTAAACATATTTAAAGATGTTTTACTGAAAGTGAAATTTGTCTGATGAAGGGTTTCAACCAAAGCACTAACGTTTTTTACAATAAATGAATTTTGGCCAGCTTGGACTCTGCTTCATTTGATTTGGTGCTGTTTTTACAAGTATTTTGTGAGAAGAGTCCTTAAGGGAAGTAAGAGGCTTGTGTTTTGCAACATATATGCCAACTGATAGTGTTTGACTTGCTCTACTAAATAGTCACAAACTGTCATTTGAAACTGATCTAAAAGTGTTGGTGTGAGAGATTGCCCCCTAGTATATGCTAACAATACTGCTGTCATTCTTAGGTGTTTAGTTTGTATTGGATACTGTTTTTGCTGAATATAAGCCATAAAACGTTGTGGAATAAAAATTCAGAAGCAGCGTTCAAGTGTATCATTCCATACAGTGCCTACAGTTTTAAAAACCCAATCTTCAAATGTAATCATGTTATTAAAAATACCTTTCTGTTCATCCCACTTAGGGAGAGTTTCTAACATCCTAGACTGATGATAAACTTCAGCAGAAAAGCCTGCTGAGGCTATGATAGGACTTGTAACATTAGTTTCTAATGCTTTAGATTGATATTCCTCTAACAGGGCTTGTAATTTTAAAATGTCTTGATTAGCTAAGTGTGTTGCTCTAGCAGCCTCAGATTCCTGTGTCGCCAACTGAGCTCATAATGTGTTTATTTCCTCCCTAGCAAAAGTAACATCATGCTGTGCGTCAGCCAGCTGCTTGTCATATTTTTCTTGTGAACGCACAATTTTACTTATTAACCCTTCTATCATACCAATAGCTTTACTGCCCTGTTCAATAACAGTTTGTGTAAAGGTCTTAATTTCAGTCTGTGAGACTTTTAAAAACTGAGAAAATTCTTTTGTACATTCAGCGGTGTCAGCATGCAGTTTACCAGACGCATTCCATTTATCACAGTAAGTCTGAAAATGACCCATGAGGCCAAGATACCGCTGGTTGCTAACTTTAGTAATCCAATATTTAAACTCCTGCAAATCAGACTGTAAAGTACAAACTTTGACATCTGCATCACCTTCTAACAAATCTTTTGCAACAGGAAATATAGAAACAGGAACCACTGTCTGTGCTTCAAGCATTATTTTACCCTGGTTGTGCTCCAGATTTTGTACAATACATATATGACAAGGCATACAAAAAGCAACACATTTTTGTACATCCTGTGGCACTTTAGCCTTACGTACATACCAGTCAAAGGTAGAGATCCACTTACATAATGCTGGATTATTAGTTTTACCTAGTAAAGACTTACAGGTGCTAACATGCTGATCATACCATGTATTTAAATAATTTCACACATTTATATATGGTTCAGACACATCAAAAGTAAAAGACTGAGTGCACTTCTTGGCATTTTCATGAATTGCATTCATTGTTAAAAGAAAAACAGAAGAAAATATTTATCACAAATGTTCAGGACAAGGTGGTCACTCGACACAAAGATCAGTTGTGGGGTAATTCTCTGCTTTCTTTCACTAGATTCTGGTAAAACAAATTTTTGGCAGTGGAAAATTTGGACCCCATATATCACCAACCGTCTGAAGGAGGATTACTGTACTGCCCTGTACTGCTCCACAGTGTTTTGCCCGCCAGTCAATGGACAACGTTTTTTGGAAGAGAAGAAAAGAGTCGACTCTAAGAAGGTCTGCTCTAGAATGTCGCACTGTGAGAGGCACCTCTGCAGGCCACCACCCCTGTCATTTCGATTGGACTGCTCGCCACTATTAAACTACACTTTTTAGGTAGTCTGTACCTTTACTCAATGAAAACACTGAACAGTTCTGCTGTTACAACATTCATTTACCACACACAAGGTTTACATCAAGCTTAATAATAAAAGGTATATATACATTAAAAACATACTTCAGCTTACAGCATCAGGTCTGTAAGAATAGAAGAATCAAAGTCTCTGATACAAAAGAAAGAGTCCCAATCTTTATAGTATCTTTTCTGCCTGCATCAGCAGTTTAGAGAATTTTCCAGAATAATAAGTCTTTCCTTTGAAGCTGGTCTGCTGACAGTTTGTTTTCCATATCTTAAACATTCTGTTCCTGAAGGATAACTCTTCTGACTTGTGCTTATCTTGCACGTCCTGTTGACGAGACACAGCTGAATACAAGAGTTCGTCTTGACCTGCTTGTAGATAATACATTTCACAAGCTGCGTAGTTTATAAGAGATAACATATTTTACTTGTGATTCTTATTAACAATGAATGCCAAGGTATATGTTTTTGCCAAGTTAGTTAACTGAGTTCAAACTGAGTGCATTCTACACACTGAAATGCAGAACATTTATTTTACATTTTCAGAGAAATCCATTTTAACCTGTTCTTTACCCTCAGACTTTGAGAGGTCTGCCTGCAACAGAACTGTATCCCATCTTGGATTAGTTACAATCACAGAATCATAGTATGTGCAAATCAACTTGGCCATGTGGCCATTTGCACTTTGCCAGTATCCATTCTTAGACTTTACCTCCTCTTTTAAGGAATGATAGGGTAGTCATACCTGGGGTGAATTTATGAATACTGATCCAATTGTCTGAATCCTTCTTAAAGGAAGTTGATGTGTTACACTGATTGATCTAGAGAGGAAGTTTGGTCCAGAGAAGGAGTACTAATCACATGACAAATCTCTCTCTCTCTCTCCACTGTAATTTGTTTATTTGCTGAAGCAAGTTCAGATCTCTAGTTCTAGTGTTTTCAGGACTATTTGATTTATGGAAAAATAAGAAGTCTTGAATGGCTGGATATCTAATGACCCAGAAGATAAGGCACAGCTCACCTCTAGGAGTCTCTAGAACACTAAATACAGGGACAAGGCATCCAGCCTGTCTTGATGGATCAGGTCCTTTAGTCCCATGATCTTTTTTTGTTAGTATCTGTGAAGATAGGTGAAGGCTGCCAGCCTAGCTAGATAGAATTTTGAAGATAATTCTGTCATTTGTAAATATTAATATAAGCCACAGACTTGTTCTCTTAAATGGAAGAAAATGATGTTAGATGTGGAACTGCAAAACCATAAGAACAGTGCACTCTGCTGTAACAAAGCTGATAAATCAAGCATTGTGAAAATCTTTGATCTAAAACTTGGAGCTGAGATGTCTAGAGGGAGGCATTCTGCTGATTGTTTTGAGGCCAGAGTTAATGGCTAGAATTTACATGTATAATTTCTTTTATTGCTCTGGCTTCCTGACCAGTTGCAAGATCAAAAGGGCTATTAACCTTTGAGTTCTGTTAGCCTGGGAACCAGAAAGAAATGATGTAATCTGAAACGAATCAGTGGTACTATGTTATCAATTTAAGGACAGAAACAATGAGCGCATTTGAGTATTTTGTCTTGAGAACATCCAACTCACCACTCTGCCTGTGTCTGTATGTAAGTAGGATCTTAGACTTTAGTGTTTCTCTTAGAAATAGCTAGGAATTAGGAAGATTAGACTAAGTGTTTTTCTGTGTTGATGTCAGAACTATTCTACTGTATTCTTTAATCATTTTCCTGTGATCTCTGAACTCTTGACTAGCACTGTGTATTGTCTTCTGTTTTTATTATTTATTATTAAATATTTTTAAACCTTTCAACTGTGGCTGTTTTGTGTATATATAATTTAAGCTCTAATAATACATTGCATGTATATAGTGATACGTAACAAGTCACTCCAAATAAGCCTTGAGTGTTCAGTTGCACTTACCATTTGGAAAATAATATTGCACAGTATAATTGGACACCCTTTCATAAGGGCTTTTTGGTAGCTGATAAATATTAGTGGGTGGTGGCATGTGGTACTACAGTATAGTCTGGGTAAAAGGGTCACAGCTGGAGAACCTGTGCCAGCCTTTTCCAGGAGTGTCTGTGTGGTTGTATATAACACTTATCCCAAAGTGTGTATGTGTCGGCTACTTGGGGAGGGACACAAAGCACTGGTTGGACAGAGAGGGTGCTGGAGGTTTTAGCTTGCCCACTAGGCTGAGATCTGGACCCTATAGCTGTGCCAGTGGGGAATCTTACTGGGGACCTGGAGAGAAAGGGAGAAACCAGCCCCAGACTTACTGTGATCTCTGTGTGCTCTTAAGGGAAATTGTACTTTACTGTGTGTGTATTTATTATCCTTTCCCTATATGGACGCCCCTCACTGGTGTTAGTGGTGAGGATTAAGGCTCCTTGATTGCTGGGCCAGTGCACGGGCGTCACATATTAATTGTTTGGCAGTGGTGGGATTTCCACACCACATATTAATTGGTTGGCAAATACTAATTGGCTTGTAGTGGTGTGGGTAGAGTGAATTCCTGTAGGTTGTGTACAGTGATCATTGAAGATGTTTTTGTACTCTAAATCAGCCATGCAGTGAATACTCAGAGTTCAGATCACATTTTTTTTACTTCTTTTGTTAGCTTAGTTAGTCAGGGAGTGCAGGCAGCATGTCAGCAGAGGAGGACGGAAAGCTGACAAGGAGCCAGCTGGCTGAGATGTGCCAGGGTAGGGGACTGGTGCATAGAAACCTGACTAAGGTAGACATGACTGCAGCTTTGGTCACAGCTCCATCAGAAAACAGCAACCAGGAGGACGATCAGACTGGCAGTGGAGATGTACCACACTCAGAAAATGGACAGCTCAATCTTTCTGCAGAGGACTTAAAAATCCATCTGGAGTTAAAGATACTTGAGTTGGAGGCCAGGCATTTGAAAATAGAAGCAGCTGAGCTACTGAGGCATATAGAGAGTAAGGACAATGAGAAACTGCGATGTTTGCAGGCTAGGATAATGAGAAACTGCTATGCCTGGAAGCTGAGGAAAAGGAGCGGCAGAGACAGCAAGAAAAGGAGATGTTGACTCTTCACCAGAGTCACGGAGGTAATGGGGAAGGGAGTAACTGGAACTCAGAAGCACAAAAGGTCAGTAAATTTCTTCCACAGTTTACAGAGGGGGATAATTTTGATAGTTTCATTCATATGTTTGAGAGGGTATGTAAACAGTATGATGTTGACCAAAGGCTCTGAGTACGGTTCCTGACCCCCTTACTCCATGGTAAAGCTGTAACTGTGTTGTCTAAAATTTAAGATCAGGTATGTTTTGATTATACTACTGTTAAGAACTGCTTGTTAGAATTTTTTTAAGCTAACACCTGAAACTTATAGGAAAAAGTTTTGTGAGCATAGACGCAAGGCAGATGAAAGTGTGTTTGAATATGTTGCTGAACTGAGCACTTATTTTCATAGGTGGGTGAGTGGATGTCAGGTCACCACTTTTGAAGGGCTGGCAGACCTTTTGGTAAGGGAACAAGCCCTTAGCACTTTGCCTGAGGGCATGAGGATCTGGTTAGCTGATAGACAGTATGCTACTTCAGATGAGTTGGGAAAGAAGGGAGACCTATACCTAGCAAGCAGAGCAGCCCTGCACAGGGAAGGGACCCACAGTACTGCTCATGGGTCTAAAGGAACCCATGGTGGGCAGCACAGACTGCCCCAACAGAATCTGCCAGTAGCAGGGGAAGACACTAGTCCAGGTACACGTCCAGGACCTAGGGTTAAATGTTTTGAATGCAACCAGTGGGCCATGTGGCATACAGATCTCCAAGGAGGCAAGGTGGGGAACAAAAGGTGAGAGAGCCAGTGAGTGGCGAAGACAAAATGCCATTAGTAGGCTCTTGAGACAACAGGGGTACCAAACTATCATCCTGCAGATGTCCTGATAGGGAAGGATTTGGATGAGGCAGTACCATGTGCTAATGCAGTTACACGCAGTCAGGCTTCAAGACAAGCATGTGGGTCTGGTAGTCTGGGGGAGACCCAGGCAGACTGCATACTTGCAGCCAGGACTGGTGAGGTGGTTACTTCAGGGAGGGAACTACTGTGTAGCAGTGAGACTGAAGGTGAGCCACAGCTGCTTGGGGTACTGATGGTCCCTTGTACAGAGTGACTGCAATGGTAGAGGTGAGCAGTAGTACCCAGGCTGACAGTGAAGCACCACTGTCAGAGGATGCCAGACTTCCTGTGGAAGGGGAGCTGGGAAGGGTTACAAAGAGAGAATTGAGACAGGCTCAGCTGTCAGACCCTACATTGCAAGGCCTGAGGCAGGTAGCCAGGGAGGCACCTGATTCTCAAGAGAAGGGGGAATCTGTATACTGGGACAAAGGGTTACTGTATAGAGAGTGGACCCCTGAGGGAGGGCTAGAAGGTGAGAGAATAGAGCAGTTGGTAGTGCCTAGAGCCTACCATCTGGCGCTTCTAGCCATAGCCCATGATATTCCCTTTGCAGGTCATATGGGCATAACAAGTACAAAGAGAACTAGTATGCAGAACTTCTACTGGCCTGGAATTCCCAGAGATGTAACCGGGTACTGCAGGACCTGTGAGCAGTGCCAACAGATAGGCAAGGCAGGAGACAAGGTGAAAGCTCCATTGATGCCTTTGCCTGTGACTGAGGGGCCATTTCAGAGGGTAGCTATGGATATTGTGGGGCCTCTTAGTACCCCAAGTTCTACAGGGAAAAAGTATATCCTAATGGTAGTGGATTATGCTACACTATACCCTGAGACAGTGACTCTGTCCTCCATTGAGGCAGAAAAGGTGGCAAATGCTTTGTTAGAAATTTTCAGCAGGGTAGGTTTCCCAGAAGAAATACTGACTGACAACAAATGTGAAACAACAAATACAGATATACTTTCATATGCATAAATATTGGCTTCTGTTGCTTTGATTATTTTTAACTTATAGGATATAGAACAAAAACACCAAACAAACCACTAGTGCCTTTGCTATAAAATACAAGTCCAAACAAGCAAAAAACAGCAAAGGTATGGCTCCAGACTCGAACAGGCAATAGTAGTAAAGCAATCCAAAAAGCAGCAAAGAATTAAAAGTGCAGGCACGAAAACATAAAACTTCTTCACTTCACTTCAGCTTCAGCTCAGCTTTATTAACACAAGCACTTTCACATATATAGCTTCATCAGGTGTTTGAAATACATTGATACTCTACACCTTTATATACACACCTATCTGATCATGTGACCATTACTTAATTCAAATTTAAAAATACATATATTTAAAAATACACATATTTAAAATATATATAAATCTCTTAAAAACATAAAAATAAATATAACAACAATATAAAAGCATGACAGAAGAACTATTACATGCAAATATGGGACAAAAAATAACTTATTATTACTTCCTCAAAGGTCTATTTTGTAATACTGGTTTAATTGGAATATGGTCATTTAATCCATGACCATAATTAGCCCTTAACCTAGCTATCCAGCACGCTTCTAGCTCTTCAGTTCTATGCCTGATATTGCCACGTCTCACATTCTCACATGTAATACCTAAAACCAAAAACTTAAACTCGTGCCTTGTATCTGTACTAGCAACATGTTTAGCCAATGCATTTGTAAGATTCTTTTTACTGATATTATAAAGATGTTCCCTAATTCTTTACTTCAAACAACAATCAGTTTTTCCTACATAATATTTGTGACACAATTTACAGACAGCTAAATATACAACATGTTTAGTGTTGCAAGTAGCTGCAACTCTAAAATAAAAAAGTTGACCATTATCTGGATGTTTGAAAGTAGTATCAGTAGAAATATAAGCACAATAATTGCATTTACCACATGGTTTGGTACCAAAGTGTATGTTACTAAAGCTGTTAAAATTCTGTTTATAACATAATCTACTTTTAAGCGACCTTTTATTCTTAAATGTGAATTGTGGTTTTACACCCACAAGTGACTTAATATATTCATCTGTCATCAGAATATTCCAATGTGAACTAATAACATCTATATATTTATTAATGTCCCTGGTGTAATGTAGAGACATTCTAACTTTATTATCATTCTTTCTCTTCCTACGATCAGGAGTATCAGAAAAATATGGTTTAGCAACTGTAGATCTCAAAAGATCCATCTCTCCTGATATATGTTGTACCATCTCTTCATTGTACCCTCTCTCTATTAGTTCATTCACTGTCTTAGATTTGCAGCTTATATAATCATCATCATCAACATTAAGCCTAGAAGCTCTCAAGAATTGATTCTTAGCTACGCTCCTAAAAACAAACTTTGGATGCATACTTTGTCTGCTTAATAAATGATTTGCATGACAAGGTTTTCTATACAGGCTACTTTTCAATAAACCATCTGAGTTCCTACTTACAGTCACATCTAAAAAATTAATATGAGTATATGAAAAATTCAACGTGAAAGACAGAAAAGTAGTAGAGTTATTAATATAACTCACAAACTCATTCAACTGCTGTTCACTACCACTCCATAACAAAAAAAGGTCATCCACAAACCTTTTATAAAAAATAATGTTAGTGGAAAATGGACCATTGATTACGTTATCTGTTTCCCAAACATTCATAACTATATTTGCATAACTATTTGAGCAGGAACTGCCCATGGCAACACCATTTCTCTGCCAATACATTCTCTCATTAAAAACAAAAATGTTGTTATGCAAAACTAAACTCAACAGAAGCAAGCTGAAGAACGTATGGAAGCTACGAGTGATGTTACAAATATGAACTCTTCATCTTTTGTAAGTACCAATAAATTGACTGAAGCGCTATTAGATACTGCTTTAAATACACCAGTTTCTGTTGACAATGTAGTTAAAACGAACAGAAAAGTGTTAACTACAATGGCTGATGTGCATAGATCTGAGGACGCTATTTTGTCATCTTTAGCGTCTCCAAATGAACATAATGATGTGTTAACTGAGCATGCAGCTGGTAATAACTGTAATGCGAGTGATTTAAACAAGAAAGGTCTCACTTTTCCGCTCCCTATAAGAGTGAGATCTATAAGTCGAGTGAGGGGAGGCTCGCAAGTTGTGCAACAGAGAGGAAGAAGTGTAACAAGGCACAAACGGAAAGTGGGAGAAGAACATGTGAGCCCTTTAACGATAAAGACGGCATTTCAGAATGTGAGACATTAATATATAATTTGTCCACTTAAGATTTGAATACTTATGAAAAGAATGTGTTAAGTAAGGGGTTGTCTTTTATACCCACTACAGATACACAAGTAACTGATATTGTTTTTGACATTAAAATGTTTACGCGTAATATTATGCTTAAATGCATGTTTAATGGAGTTCAAGATTCAGGTATGAATGAGTTTAAAAAACCAAGTATGTTTGTACCCAAACTCGATTCGCTAGTTAATGCTTTTGAGCAGTTATGCATATCTAGTGTGTATGAAGTTTATAATGAAGAGCAGTTAAGTAAGAAAGGTAATAGAAGTTACAACTTGACTAAGCAGGAATACAAAGCCTTAATATCAATGCAAAAGAATCCCAATCTGGTTATTCGTCCGGCAGATAAGGGAGGACAGATTGTGTTAATGGATAAAATAGATTATGATATAGCTATGGATGCAATGTTATCAGATAGGAGCTTTTATGAAATTATTCATTCCACACGTGTAGATTGTATGATTAAGGCTGTTCATAATACCATAGAATGGTTGGAACTAACTACTGTTGTAGACCATGATTTAGTTAAATATTTATTTATTTCTCCCCTACTGTACCGATAATAAACGGGCTTCCTAAAATTCATAAGAATATGATAAAACCACCTATGAGACCTATTGTCTCAGGCAGTAATTGGTGTACAGAACCAATGTCTATTTACATTGAGAAACGTATTAGACCTTTAGTAGACAAGTCAAATGTTATTTCAAGAGACATTGAACAATTTTTATCTGAGTTGTATGATTTTGCTAAAAGCCTTTCAAGTTCATGTGTTTATATGTTTGTAACATCGGATGTTGTTTCTTTATTTACCAAGATACCGAATGACATAGGTATTGATTTAGTGATGCAATTTTTGGAAAAGTCCAGTGAATACAGAGCGGATGAATTATATGTGATCCAAACACTATTGAGTTTAGTTTTGCAAGACAACATTTTTGTTTTTAATGAGAGAATGTATTGGCAGAGAAATGGTGTTGCCATGGGCAGTTCCTGCTCAAATAGTTATGCAAATATAGTTATGAATGTTTGGGAAACAGATAACATAATCAATGGTCTATTTTCCACTAACATTATTTTTTATAAAAGGTTTGTGGATGACCTTTTTGTTATGGAGTGGTAGTGAACAGCAGTTGAATGAGTTTGTGAGTTATATTAATAACTCTACTACTTTTCTGTCTTTCACGTTGAATTTTTCATATACTCATATTAATTTTTTAGATGTGACTGTAAGTAGGAACTCAGATGGTTTATTGAAAAGTAGCCTGTATAGAAAACCTTGTCATGCAAATCATTTATTAAGCAGACAAAGTATGCATCCAAAGTTTGTTTTTAGGAGCGTAGCTAAGAATCAATTCTTGAGAGCTTCTAGGCTTAATGTTGATGATGATGATTATATAAGCTGTAAATCTAAGACAGTGAATGAACTAATAGAGAGAGGGTACAATGAAGAGATGGTACAACATATATCAGGAGAGATGGATCTTTTGAGATCTACAGTTGCTAAACCATATTTTTCTGATACTCTTGATCATAGGAAGAGAAAGAATGATAATAAAGTTAGAATGTCTCTACATTACACCAGGGACATTAATAAATATATAGATGTTATTAGTTCACATTGGAATATTCTGATGACAGATGAATATATTAAGTCACTTGTGGGTGTAAAACCACAATTCACATTTAAGAATAAAAGGTCGCTTAAAAGTAGATTATGTTATAAACAGAATTTTAACAGCTTTAATAACATACACTTTGGTACCAAACCATGTGGTAAATGCAATTATTGTGCTTATTTTTCTACTGATACTACTTTCAAACATCCAGATAATGGTCAACTTTTTTATATTAGAGTTGCAGCTACTTGCAACACTAAACATGTTGTATATTTAGCTGTCTGTAAATTGTGTCACAAATATTATGTAGGAAAAACTGATTGTTGTTTGAAGTAAAGAATTAGGGAACATCTTTATAATATCAGTAAAAAGAATCTTACAAATACATTGGCTAAACATGTTGCTAGTACAGATACAAGGCACGAGTTTAAGTTTTTGGTTTTAGGTATTACATGTGAGAATGTGAGACGTGGCAATATCAGGCATAGAACTGAAGAGCTAGAAGCATGCTGGATAGCTAGGTTAAGGGCTAATTATTGTCATGGATTAAATGACCATATTCCAATTAAACCAGTATTACAAAATAGACCTTTGAGGAAGTAATAATAAGTTATTTTTTGTCCCATTTTTGCATGTAATAGTTCTTCTGTCATGCTTTTATATTGTTGTTATATTTGTTTTTATGTTTTTAAGAGATTTATATATATTTTAAATATGTGTATTTTTAAATATATGTATTTTTAAATTTGAATTAAGTAATGGTCACATGATCAGATAGGTGCTTGTATATAAAGGTGTAGAGTATCAGTGTATTTCAAACACCTGATGAAGCTATATATGTGAAAGCGCTTGTGTTAATAAAGCTGAGCTGAAGCTGAAGTGAAGTGAAGAAGTTTTATGTTTTCGTGCCTGGACTTTTAATTCTTTGCTGCTTTTTGGATTGCTTTACTACTATTGCCTGTTCGAGTCTGGAGCCATACCTTTGCTGGTTTTTTGCTTATTATAGGATATATTTAATTGTCAAGTATCTTTTATATGTTTTTAATTGCATTTTTTTCTTTTTTACTGTGAGTGCAATATATATATATATATATATATATATATATATATATATATGTGTGTGTGTGTGTTGCTCTTTAAATGTTTCTATGTCCTTTCAGAACATTATTTTATTAATTAGTTAATGATGACGACTAATTTGTTGGAATAGCATATATAAGGCTGTTGGGTAATACGCTGTGTTATTCTGAAAAAGTTTCTATTCAAGAGACGAAAGCGCTCAATAAACGTTGTTTTTCTCTATTGGAGCCTGGTCGCCTGCTTTTTTGATATTACAGTTTGTGTGGAGCCTTGTTTTCATTGTTTTCTGTATGCAGGGAACTGAGGCCACCAATTCAACTTCACTGACTTCACTTGCTCAAGCTCTTCAAATCCTCAACTCGACAGTGGCGAATCTAGCCAGCCGAGTTGAAAAGATGACCCAACAAGCCAGTACTTTACCTTTATTGGCTAATTCTTCGTGTCCAGGCCCAAATGGGGCAGGAATCAGCAACTCTACAGACTTCTCTAATAGTTTCAACATCAGTGACATTACACCAGCTCAAAGAGAAAGACAAGTGAATTCCAGCCAATCAGGGAGGCTGGATTTGCATATTACTTCAAATATAGGAACTGAGAGGGTGGGCACTTCCTACAATGACTGAAATACACTTTCACAATGGCTAGAGGGAGAAAAAGAATGGCAAGGTGAATCCAGACAACAACCAGCACAAAATTATGGGATTCAAAATGAACAAATCTTTAAACTTGAAAAACTAACCACTATCGGAAGCTGCAGTTGGAAAGTAGCTATCTGAGAGAATGTGTGCATACATAACGTATTCCTAAGGGCCTTCGGTTCTGGAACTTCCCTACAGGGCTGATAACAGACTCTCTTCTACACTTGGAACTGCTTGAACTTTTTAACAAAAATGGCTGTGAACTGTTAAACTGTTTAATAAGGGACAATGTCCACAAAATGGTTGATTTACTTAGCAAAATCAACATATTTGGTCAAAATGTCCAAACTGACTTGTTATTTGAAAGCAAAAAGTCTGATTATTTTAATATGTTTGTAAAAATTGATAGTATTATGGCTGAAGTAAAACAAAGGAAAATTAGTAAACTTAGAAGGGATGAAAGAGAGTACGAGGAGCACAGGGCATAACCGCTACCTCCTATGGGGCAGCAAAGTGGTAATAGAGAAACAGGGTATGATGCACCTAATACTAACAATAATAATAATGCTGTGAACAATGATAACACCCCAGACCCTTTAGAATACCCCCCCAGGAGGTCAGAGAGATTAAGGAACCATAGAGGGGGGATACTTATTACAACTACAACCAACAATATACCCCACAAACACGAAGGGGAAATGGAGAGGGAGAGGCAACAGATACTGAATGCTGAATCTAACTGTAATTTGGTTGTACTACAGAATAGTGGAGGTGATTTCAAAGCATATAACTACAGCAGTTTTGAATTTAATAGTCAAGTAACAGACTTGTTTGAAAAGGGTTTGACGTTTGTACCTGATAAAAAAGCTTCATTAGATCAGTCCATAATTGACTTAAAACTTTTTACCAGGAAGTTGAATTTTAAATTTTTATTCAAGGGAACTAGCACTAACGTCCCTGAGTATACCATTCATAAAAAAACAAGTATTTTCAAACCAACTTTTCATCCTTCAGTATTAACTTTTGAAAAACTATGTGAAAAAGATATCAGGGAATTGTTCAACAGGGACAGAGGGAGACGATGTAACAATTTGAACACAGTGGAAAGGGCACTATTAAGAAAAAATTGTGACATTACTGAAATAAGGGTTATGAAACCCGACAAAGGCGGTGGCCTGGTTATCATGAACTATAATTCCTACATAAATAAAATGTTTACCCTATTATATGGTGATACCTACTCTGAAGTTAGTTTGAATGAGAAGAACATTTGCTATAGCAAGGTGGATGTTATGCTGGAAGAATTGCTCATCAAACAACAAATCCACTTGGGGGAACATCAGTACTTGTTAGTTAAACATCCTAAAATACCTACAATATTTGGTGTCCCCAAGTTACACAAAGATGTAGTTGACCCCCCCATTTAGACCTATTGTGGATGCTCAGGCATTTAAAACATTTCCCATTGCTAAATACATTGACGGTAAATTAAAAAATATTTTGAAGGACTGCCCTTGGATACTTAAAGACTACTGGGATTTTCTATCTAAAATCAAGAAAGATATGTATACTGATAATCTGATATTTATCACAACTGATGTTCGGGACTTATTCTCTATCATATCCCATGACACAGGTATTGATTGGTTTTACCAATATCTTTGCCAGTACACTACCCTAAATCACAACACCATCTTAACAATTAGAACAATTATGGAACTAGTGTTAGATACCAACAATATTACCTTTGAACAAGTTAAGGGGGTAGCAATAGGGGCAGCCTGTGCCCCCAATTAGAACACTTATGGAACTAGTGTTAGATACCAACAATATTACCTTTGAACAAGTTAAGGGGGTAGCAATAGGGGCAGCCTGTGCCCCCAATTAGAACACTTATTAAACTAGTGTTTGATACCAAACTTATTACCTTCAAACAAGTTAAGGAGTAGCAATGGGGGCAGCCTGTGCCCCCAATTAGAACACTTATGGAACTAGTGTCAGATACCAACATTATAACCTTCATACAAGTTAAGGGGGTAGCAATGGGGCAGCCTGTGCCCCCAATTAGAACACTTATGGAACTAGTATTAGATACCGACATTAGTACCTTTGAACAAGTAAAGGGGTTAGTAATGGGGGCAGCCTGTGCCCCAATTAGAACACTTATGCAACTAGTGTTAGATACCAACATTATTAAATTCAAACAAGTTAAGGGGGTAGCAATGGGGGCAGCCTGTGCCCCCAATTAAAACACTTATGGAACTAGTGTTAGATCCCAACATTATTACCTTTGAACAAGTTAAAGGGGTAGCAATGGGGGCAGCCTGTGCCCCCAATTAGAACACTTATAGAACTAGTGTTAGATACCAATATTATTACCTTTGAACAAGTTAAGGGGGTAGCAATGGGGGCAGCCTGTGCCCCCAATTAGAACACTTATAGAACTAGTGTTAGATACCAATATTATTACCTTCAAACAAGTTAAGGGGGTAGCAATGGGGGCAGCCTGTGCCCCCAATTAAAACACTTATGGAACTAGTGTTAGATCCCAACATTATTACCTTTGAACAAGTTAAAGGGGTAGCAATGGGGGCAGCCTGTGCCCCCAATTAGAACACTTATAGAACTAGTGTTAGATACCAATATTATTACCTTTGAACAAGTTAAGGGGGTAGCAATGGGGGCAGCCTGTGCCCCCAATTAGAACACTTATTGAACTAGTGTTAGATACCAACATTATTACCTTCGAACATGCCCCCCCAGTTAGAACACTTATGGAACTACTGTTAAGATACCAACATTATTACCTTCGAACAAGTTAAGGGGGTAGCAATGGGGGCAGCCTGTGCCCCCAATTAGAACACTTATGGAACTAGTATTAGATACCGACATTAGTACCTTTGAACAAGTAAAGGGGTTAGTAATGGGGGCAGCCTGTGCCCCAATTAGAACACTTATGCAACTAGTGTTAGATACCAACATTATTAAATTCAAACAAGTTAAGGGGGTAGCAATGGGGGCAGCCTGTGCCCCCAATTAAAACACTTATGGAACTAGTGTTAGATCCCAACATTATTACCTTTGAACAAGTTAAAGGGGTAGCAATGGGGGCAGCCTGTGCCCCCAATTAGAACACTTATAGAACTAGTGTTAGATACCAATATTATTACCTTTGAACAAGTTAAGGGGGTAGCAATGGGGGCAGCCTGTGCCCCCAATTAGAACACTTATTGAACTAGTGTTAGATACCAACATTATTACCTTCGAACATGCCCCCCCAGTTAGAACACTTATGGAACTACTGTTAAGATACCAACATTATTACCTTCGAACAAGTTAAGGGGGTAGCAATGGGGGCAGCCTGTGCCCCCAATTAGAACACTTATGGAACTAGTGTTAGATACCAACATTATTACCTTTGAACAAGTTAAGGGGGTAGCAATGGGGGCAGCCTGTGCCCCCAATTAGAACACTTATAGAACTAGTGTTAGATACCAATATTATTACCTTCAAACAAGTTAAGGGGGTAGCAATGATGGCAGCTTGTGCCCCCAATTAGAACACTTATGGAACTAGTGTTAGATACCAACAGTTTTACCTTCGTACAAGTTAAAGGGGTAGCAATGGGGGCAGCCTGTGCCCTGAATTAGAACACTTATGGAACTAGTGTTAAATACCAACATTATGGGGGTAGCAATGGGGGCAGCCTGGGCCCCCAATTAGAACACTTATGGAACTAGTGTTAGATACCAACATTATTACCTTTGAACAAGTTAAGGGGGTAGCAATGGGAGCAGCCTGTGCCCCCAGTTAGAACACTTATGGAACTAGTGTTAAGATACCAACATTATTACCTTCAAACAAGTTAAGGGGGTAGCAATGGGGGCAGCCTGTGCCCCCAATTAAAACACTTATAGAACTAGTGTTAGATACCAATATTATTACCTTCAAACAAGTTAAGGGGGTAGCAATGAAGGCAGCCTGTGCCACCAATTAGAACACTTATGGATCTAGTGTTAGATACCAACTTTATTACCTTCAAACAAGTTAAGGAGTAGCAATGGGGCAGCCTGTGCCCCCAATTAGAACACTTATGGAACTAGTGTTAGATACCAACATTATTACATTCATACAAGTTAAGGGAGTAGCAATGGGGCAGCCTGTGCCCCCAATTAGAACACTTATGGAACTAGTATTAGATACCAACATTATTACCTTTGAACAAGTAAAGGGGGTAGTAATGGGGGGCAGCCTGTGCCCCAATTAGAACACTTATGCAACTAGTGTTAGATAACAACATTATTACATTCAAACAAGTTAAGGGGGTAGCAATGGGGGCAGCCTGTGCCCCCAATTAGAACACTTATGGAACTAGTGTTAGATACCAACATTATTACCTTTGAACAAGTTAAGGGGGTAGCAATGGGGGCAGCCTTTGCCCCCAATTAGAACACTTATGAAACTAAAGTTAGATACCAACAGTATTACCTTCAAACAAGTTAAGGGGGTAGCAATGGGTCAGCCTGTGCCCCCAATTAGAACACTTATTGAACTAGTGTTAGATACCAACATTATTACCTTCGAACATGCCCCCCAGTTAGAACACTTATGGAACTAGTGTTAAGATACCAACATTATTACCTTCGAACAAGTTAAGGGGGTAGCAATGGGGGCAGCCTGTGCCCCCAATTAGAACACTTATGGAACTAGTGTTAGATACCAACATTATTACCTTCAAACCAGTTAAAAGGGTAGCAATGGGGGCAGCCTGTGCCCCCAATTAGAACACTTATGAAACTAATGTTAGATACCAACAGTATTACCTTCAAACAAGTTAAGGGGGTAGCAATGGGGGCAGCCTGTGCCCCCAATTAGAACACTTATGGAACTAGTGTTAGATCCCAACATTATTACCTTCGAACCAGTTAAAGGGGTAGCAATGGGGGCAGCCTGTGCCCCCAATTAGAACACTTATAGAACTAGTGTTAGATACCAACATTATTACCTTTGAACATGCCCCCAGTTAGGACACTTATGGAACTAGTGTTAAGATACCAACATTATTACCTTCAAACAAGTTAAGGGGGTAGCAATGGGGGCAGCCTCTGCCCCCAATTAGAACACTTATAGAACTAGTGTTAGATACCAATATTATTACCTTCAAACAAGTTAAGGGGATAGCAATGAAGGCAGCCTGTGCCCCCAATTAGAACACTTATGGAACTAGTGTTAGATACCAACATTATTACCTTCAAACAAGTTAAGGCGGTAGCAGTGGGGCAGCCTGTACCCCACTTAGAACACTTATGGATCTAGTGTTAGATACCAACTTTATTACCTTCAAACAAGTTAAGGAGTAGCAATGGGGGCAGCCTGTGCCCCCAGTTAGAACACTTATGGAACTAGTGTTAGATACCAACATTATTACCTTCATACAAGTTAAGGGGGTAGCAATGGGGCAGCCTGTGCCCCCAACTATGACACTTATGGAACTAGTATTAGATACCAACATTATTACCTTTGAACAAGTAAAGGGGGTTGTAATGGGGGCAGTCTGTGCCCCAATTAGAACACTTATGCAACTAGTGTTAGATACCAACATTATTACATTCAAACAAGTTAAGGGGGTAGCAATGGGGGCAGCCTGTGCCCCAGTTAAAACACTTATGGAACTAATGTTAGATACCAACAGTATTACCTTCAAACAAGTTAAGGGGGTAGCAATGGGGGCAGCCTGTGCCCCCAATTAGAACACTTATAGAACTAGTGTTAGATACCAATATTATTACCTTCAAACAAGTTAAGGGGATAGCAATGAAGGCAGCCTGTGCCCCCAATTAGAACACTTATGGAACTAGTGTTAGATACCAACATTATTACCTTCAAACAAGTTAAGGCGGTAGCAGTGGGGCAGCCTGTACCCCACTTAGAACACTTATGGATCTAGTGTTAGATACCAACTTTATTACCTTCAAACAAGTTAAGGAGTAGCAATGGGGGCAGCCTGTGCCCCCAGTTAGAACACTTATGGAACTAGTGTTAGATACCAACATTATTACCTTCATACAAGTTAAGGGGGTAGCAATGGGGCAGCCTGTGCCCCCAACTATGACACTTATGGAACTAGTATTAGATACCAACATTATTACCTTTAAACAAGTAAAGGGGGTAGTAATGGGGGCAGCCTGTGCCCCAATTAGAACACTTATGCAACTAGTGTTAGATACCAACATTATTACATTCAAACAAGTTAAGGGGGTAGCAATGGGGGCAGCCTGTGCCCCCAGTTAAAACACTTATGGAACTAATGTTAGATACCAACAGTATTACCTTCAAACAAGTTAAGGGGGTAGCAATAGGGGCAGCCTGTGCCCCCAATTAGAACACTTATGGAACTAGTGTTAGATACCAACATTATTACCGTTGAAGAAGGTAAGGGGGTAGCAATGGGAGCAGCCTGTGCCCCCAATTAGAACACTTATGGAACTAGTGTTAGATACCAACATTATTACCTTTGAACAAGTTAAGGGGGTAGCAACGGAGGCAGCCTTTGCCCCCAATTAGAACACTTATGAATCTAATGTTAGATACCAACAGTATTACCTTCGAACAAGTTAAGGGGGTAGCAATGGGGGCAGCCTGTGCCCCCAATTAGAACACTTATTGAACTAGTGTTAGATACCAACATTATTACCTTTGAACAAGTTAAGGGGGTAGCAATGGGGGCAGCCTGTGCCCCCAATTAGAACACTTATGGAACTAGTGTTAGATACCAACATTATTACCTGCGAACCAGTTAAAGGGGTAGCAATGGGGGCAGCCTGTGCCCCCAATTAGAACACTTATAGAACTAGTGTTAGATACCAATATTATTACCTTTGAACATGCCCCCAGTTAGAACACTTATGGAACTAGTGTTAGATACCAACAGTATTACCTTCGAACAAGTTAAGGGGGTAGCAATGGGGGCAACCTGTGCCCCCAATTAGAACACTTATGGAACTAGTGTTAAATACCAACATTATTACCTTCAAACAAGTTAAGGGGTTAGCAATAGGGGCAGCCTGTGCCTCCAATTAGAACACTTATGGAACTAGTGTTAGATACCAACATTATTACCTTTGAAGAAGGTAAGGGGGTAGCAATGGGAGCAGCCTGTGCCCCCAATTAGAACACTTATGGAACTAGTGTTAGATACCAACATTATTACCTTTGAACAAGTTAAGGGGGTAGCAATGGGGGCAGCCTGTGCCCCCAATTAGAACACTTATGGAACTAGTGTTAGATACCAACATTATTACCTGCGAACCAGTTAAAGGGGTAGCAATGGGGGCAGCCTGTGCCCCCAATTAGAACACTTATAGAACTAGTGTTAGATACCAACATTATTACCTTTGAACATGCCCCCAGTTAGAACACTTATGGAACTAGTGTTAGATACCAACAGTATTACCTTCGAACAAGTTAAGGGGGTAGCAATGGGGGCAGCCTGTGCCCCCAGTTAGAACACTTATGGAACTGGTGTTAGATACCAACAGTATTACCTTCGAACAAGTTAAGGGGGTAGCAATGGGGGTAGCCTGTGCCCCCAGTTAGAACACTTATGGAACTAGTGTTAAATACCAACATTATTACCTTCAAACAAGTTAAGGGGGTAGCAATGGGGGCAGCCTGTGTCCCCAATTAGAACACTTATGGAACTAATGTTAGATACCAACATTATTACCTTCGAACAAGTTAAGGGGGTAGCAATGGGGGCAGCCTGTGCCCCCAATTAGAACACTTATAGAACTAGTGTTAGATACCAATATTATTACCTTCAAACAAGTTAAGGGGGTAGCAATGAAGGCAGCCTGTGCCCCCAATTAGAACACTTAAGGAACTAGTGTTAGATACCAACATTATTACCTGCGAACCAGTTAAAGGGGTAACAATGGGGGCAGCCTGTGCCCCCAATTAGAACACTTATAGAACTAGTGTTAGATACCAACATTATTACCTTTGAACATGCCCCCAGTTAGAACACTTATGGAACTAGTGTTAGATACCAACAGTATTACCTTCGAACAAGTTAAGGGGGTAGCAATGGGGGCAGCCTGTGCCCCCAATTAGAACACTTATGGAACTAGTGTTAAATACCAACATTATTACCTTTGAACATGCCCCCAGTTAGAACACTTATGGAACTAGTGTTAAGATACCAACATTATTACCTTCAAACAAGTTAAGGGGGTAGCAATGGGGGCAGCCTGTGCCCCCAATTAGAACACTTATAGAACTAGTGTTAGATACCAATATTATTACCTTCAAACAAGTTAAGGGGATAGCAATGAAGGCAGCCTGTGCCCCCAATTAGAACACTTATGGAACTAGTGTTAGATACCAACATTATTACCTTCAAACAAGTTAAGGCGGTAGCAGTGGGGCAGCCTGTACCCCACTTAGAACACTTATGGATCTAGTGTTAGATACCAACTTTATTACCTTTGAAGAAGGTAAGGGGGTAGCAATGGGAGCAGCTTGTGCCCCCAATTAGAACACTTATGGAACTAGTGTTAGATACCAACATTATTACCTTCGAACAAGTTAAGTGGGTAGCAATGAGGGCAGCCTGTGCCCCCAGTTAGAACACTTATAGAACTAGTGTTAGATACCAATATTATTACCTTCAAACAAGTTAAGGGGGTTGCAATGAAGGCAGCCTGTGCCCCCAATTAGAACACTTATGGAACTAGTGTTAGATACCAACATTATTACCTTCGAACAAGTTAAGGGGGTAGCAGTGGGGCAGCCTGTGCCTCCATCTTTGCAAACATAGTACTGGCATTTTGGAAAAAGGATATCATTTTTAACTGTCCTTACGCTAACACATTGACATTTTACAGTAGTTACCTGGATGATATCATCTGTTTGTGGAACAGTAATATGACAGAACTAGATGGTCCTTGAATTCCTGAACACCAGCACAGATTTTCTTGAATTTACATATTCTATTAGTGTTACAGAGGTGAATTTCTTAGACATTACCATCAAGAAAGATGTGGTCAATAAACATTTCACTTCCACTATTTTCCGCAAACCGACCTACTCTAATAGCCTCCTACATTTTGATAGTTACCACCCCCTGCACCAAAAGACGGCTTTAGTAAAAGGACAGAGGGTACAGCTTGCTAGGATGTTATCTGAATATGATCAATTTATAGAGCAAATTGAGATCCTTAAAGGGATGTTACTACATAGAGGTTATCCAGATAATTATTTAAACAACATCCTTCAGGTGGTAATAAATAAGAGAGCTAATGGCTATTTTTCCCCTTCTTGGTACAGAGGAAGGGTTATCAAACAAGGAAAATTAAGAGACTAAGACTTTCCATAAAAAATCTGCTATTTTCAAGTTTAATCAGCATTTTTACAGCATCAGGAATATTATTGTACATAACTGGAACATTTTTAGAATTGATGCAGAACAGGCACAGTTGTTAGACCCTGTTCCCAACATTGTATATAAAAAGGAATGTAGCATCAAAAATATGTTGGAAAGGCAGAAATTTGATCCTGATATAGGGGCAGGGATGGTTAAATGCTGCTATTGCCTACAATGGCAATGTATCATTGAAGCCAAGGAGATTTGCATTCCCAATTATGGGAGACACACTATATGAGGGAAAGTCTCCTGCAGTAGTAAATGAGTGGTATACCTCGCCCTATGTACCCAATGTTCGAGTTTTTACATTAGTAAAACTAAAAATGCGTTTAGAAGTAGAGTTTAAATAAAACAGTGTAAGAAACTTCTCTGTGTGGAAGATTTTCAGTCCATATATTTCTAGTTAATCACTGTATATTAATCAGATCAGACAATAGTAGTAGAAGTAGCGAACGTAAACTCGTCAAGTCAAAAAGTAATAATAGAAAATATATAATTCTACAGCATTACTAAGTATTCGAAAGTAATCCAAAAAGGGCAGGCCATCTGTTTCCAGTCGAAAATCCTTTATTAAGTACACAGACAAACGATCCAAGTAAACAAAAATAGAGTAATAATTTCCTCACAAGCTTTCTAAATATATATATACGTTTTATCAGGCATGGGAGTGGTTTATTGTGCTGTAAAATAAAGTGTTATTGGTACACATGTTAAATTCACATCCCTTCCCCCATCAGTGTGACGTTCGTGCTGGTCCTGCCCTACCTAGTAGCTGTCATAATAATATATAGCCCTAATGTACTTTAATGGTACATCTTATTTAACCAAATTATTAAGTAGATTATTAAGTCTGTGATTTTATCCAAGGCAATATACTACATGGCTGGAAATATATCAACCTTAGTTCATTTTGCAATCAAAAATTATATATAAATATGTACATATACATTTTGCATGTAAAAATCAGTTTCTATTTTCATAACCTATTGTTAACAAAGATCGCTTTCGTCCTTCTAGACTTCTTCAGGTCTGTGTACAAGAACCCTAAAAACCTATATAATTGTATAATTAGTTAGTATTGTTATTACCATCATTTTGAATAAAGTGGAAAAAAGAGAACCAGAAAAAATAAAAATAAGACAAAATGTATGTATGATGATGGAAACAAAATATACACTTAAATTTCAAATGATTTAAAATGGTATTTAAAACCAATTTGTAGAAAAAAAATAATAATAATAATAAAATAAAATACAATTAGTCATGTAAACAATGTGGCAATTTTCTTAGTTCCAGTGCACTTTTAATTGAACAGTAGTAGTTTAGTCCAGGCTATCTAAAAGAGTTCAGCTTTAATTGCCACATGAGTTCATGTTTCTCCAGAATATTCGGGATGTCTCCTTCAAGATCACCCATGTCTATGCGATCCAGGATCTGGAATTTAAAACCTGTGTGTCTTTTATGAAGAGAAAGGTGTTTGGCTAGTGCATTATTTTTACATCCAGAGCGGATTTCTGACAGATGACATGAAATCCTTCGCTTGAGTTTATTTACAGTCTTGCCCACATAGAATGCATCACATTCATTGCACTGTGCCCTGTAAATTACTTTTTCCCCTGCACTGGTTTTAATGATCTTCTTTAAATAAGGGCAATAAAAACTATCACCTTGCTGTATAAATATACAAAATGTACAATTAGTTTCACATCTTTTAGTGCTTTTCTCACATGGTCTAGGTTTAAATTCAACAAAACTTCTAATATTCCTGGCCTTCCTATAAACAAATGATGGGGCTTCACCTAAGATGTTAATCAGAAAAGGGTTTCCTGTGACAATGTCCCAGTTTTCTTCAATAATATTTTTGATACTGTGATAATCCAAAGTGTATGTCAGGATGCAGCTATTTTTGCATTTGTTATTCTCTGTGGAATTACTTAACATTTTTCTACTGGGGAGGTGGGTGACTGTAACACTAAAAAAGTAATTTGCAGGGCACAGTGCAATGAATGTGATGCATTCTATGTGGGCAAGACTGTAAATAAACTCAAGCGAAGGATTTCATGTCATCTGTCAGAAATCCGCTCTGGATGTAAAAGTAATGCACTAGCCAAACACCTTTCTCTTCATAAAAGACACACAGGTTTTAAGTTCCAGATCCTGGATCGCATAGACATGGGTGATCTTGAAGGAGACATCCCGAATATTCTAGAGAAACATGAACTCATGTGGCAATTAAAGCTGAACTCTTTTAGAAAGCCTGAACTAAACTACTACTATTCAATTAAAAGTGCACTGGAACTTAGAAAATTGCCACATTGTTTACATGACTAATTGTATTTTATTTTATTATTATTATTATTTTTTTTTTCTCTACAAATTGATTTTAAATACCATTTTAAATCATTTGAAATTTAAGTGTATATTTTGTTTCCATCATCATACATACATTTTGTCTTATTTTTATTTTTTCTGGTTCTCTTTTTTTCCACTTTATTCAAAATGATGGTAATAACAATACTAACTAATTATACAATTATATAGGTTTTTAGGGTTCTTGTACACAGACCTGAAGAAGTCTAGAAGGATGAAAGCGATCTTTGTTAACAATAGGTTATGAAAATAGAAACTGATTTTTACATGCAAAATGTATATGTATATATTTATATATAATTTTTGATCGCAAAATGAACTAAGGTTGATATATTTCCAGCCATGTAGTATATTGCCTTGTATAAAATCACAGACTTAATAATCTACTTAATAATTTGGTTAAATAAGATGTACCATTAAAGTACATTAGGGCTATATATTATTATGACAGCTGCTAGGTAGGGCAGGACCAGCTCGAATGTCACACTGATGGGGGAAGGGATGTGAATTTAACATGTGTACCAATAACACTTTGTTTTACAGCACAATACACCACTCCCATGCCTGATAAAAAGTATATATATATTTAGAAAGCTTGTGAGGGAATTATTACTCTATTTTTGTTTTACTTGGATCGCTTGTCTGTGTACTTAATAAAGGATTTTCGACTGGAAATAGACGGCCTGCCTTGCTTGGATTACTTTCGAATACTTAGTAATGCTGTAGAATTATATATTTTCTATTATTACTTTTTGACTTGACGAGTTTATGTTTGCTACTTCTACTACTGTTGTCTGATCTGATTAATATACAGTGATTAACTAGAAATATATGGACTGAAAATCTTTCACACAGAGAAGTTTCTTACACTGTTTTGTTTTTAGACCCACTACACTTTAGTAGGTTGTTTTGAGACTTCGGGGATACCACGGAGATTACTTGTTTTTAGAAGTAGAGTTTACCAACACTACTATGACATCAGTAGGAAAGATGTTAAAAATAGGCGGCCGCAGTGGTGCAGTGGTTAGCGTTGCCGCCTCACAGCAAGAGGTTCTTTGGTTCAAAGCTTGGCTGGGATGCCTTCTGTGCAGAGTCTGCATGTCCTCCCTGTGGTTGCGTGGGTTTCCTCCAGGTGCTCTGGTTTCCTCCCACATCCCAAAGACATGCTGTAAGTGGATTGGACACTCTAAATTGGCCCTAGGAGTGAGTGCGTGCATGTGTGTGCCTTCTGTGGAAGGTTGGGCACCGGGCTGGCAACTCAACACTGTAAAACTCCACTGCCAGTCATGAGCGGACAGATGATCCACTGTGGTGACCCCTAACCAGGAAAAAGCCGAAAGAAGAAGAAGGAAAGATGTTAAAAATGCATTAGCAGGACATATAGTAACCAATGAAGGACATGGGTTCAGATTCATTATTATTGAGCAGGTTAGGATGGGTGAAAGAGGTTGGCCACTCAACGATTATCTAGAAATGGCTGATCTTAGATGGCAAATTAGGACAAATTCATCTAAAGCACCGGGTTTTAATACTGCAGTATCCATCAGCTCTGTTTTCAGGCTCAAGGCACAATTTCTTATATGACAGTCATCGATACCTACTATTAGGCAGGATGCTGATAAACAACAAATACATATATACTTTCATATGCATAAATATTGACATCTGTTGCTTTGATTATTTTCAGCTTATTATAGGATATATTTAATTGTCAGGTATCTTTTATATGTTTTTAATCGCATTTTTTTCTTTTTTACCGTGAGTGCAATATAGATATATATATATATATATATATATATATATATATATATATATATATATATGTGTGTGTTGATCTTTAAATGTTTCTATGTCCTTTCAGGACATTATTTTATTAATTAGTTAATGATGACAACTAATTTGTTAGAATAGCATATATAAGGCTGTTGGGTAATATGCTGTGTTATTCTGAAGAAGTTTCTATTGAAGAGACGAAAGCACTCAATAAACGTTGCTTGTGTGGATTGGATCCTGGTCTCCTGCTTTTTGGATATGACTGACAGAGGTGCCAATTTAATGTCAGACCTGCTGGCTTGTCTGTGGAAGTACTGTGGGGTGAAGTACCTGAAGACCACCCCCTACCATCCCCAGACTAATGGTCTGATTGAGAGGTTAAACTCTACAATCAAGTCCATGCTATGGGCATTTGCAGGCCAGTTTAAGAGGGAGTGGGGACAAATATTTGCCCCATCTGTTGTTTGCTTACAGAGAGGTTCCCCAGGAATCCACAGGGTTTTCACTCTTTGAGTTGTTGTATGGGCATAGGGTGAGGGGACCTCTAGATTTAATTTGAGATGAGTGGGAAAGTGAGTGTGAATCTCACGGGAGTCTGTTGTGGCATATGTCCTAAACCTCAGGATAGGGCTCAGAGAACACATGGGCTTGGCCTAGGAGAACCTGGCAGAAGCCCAACAGCAGAAAAAGGTATGGTATGACAGGAATGCTTGAGCCAGAGAGTATGCTGTAGGGGAGCAGGTAATGATTCTCTTTCCTGTCAGACACAACAAGCTGCAAGCAGCTTGGGAGGGACCCTACAAGGTGGTAAGAAAGGTAAGTGATGTTAACTACATGGTAGAACTGCTAGGCAGGAGGCAGGAGTAAAAATTGTACCATGTTAACATGATGAAACCTTACCATGATAGGGAGGCCCTTGTGCTGAGCATTTACATTGGACTTGCAGGAGGAGTCTAAGGGAGATCTGGTGACTGACCTCCTCAGTGAGGTTCGGACGGACACCTCAGTGGAAGGGGTAGGAACATCCCAGCAGCTATCCCCTACCCAGGTTCGAGAAATCTGAGCAGTGTTACAGGAGTTTAGGGACATGTTCACTGTGAAACCAGGGTGCACACTCCTGGTGCAGCACCAGGTGGATACAGGCCCCCAAAAGCCTATTAGCCAGGCCCCTTACAGGATGCCTGAGAGAGCCAAACAGGTTCTGAGGGAGGAGATACAGGAAATGTTGGAACTAGGGGTAATTCAAAAGCCCAACAGTCCCTGGGCCTCCCCAGTGGTGCTGGTGCCAAAGAAGGGTGGTAGCACCAGGTTCTGTGTGGACTACAAGAAACTAAATACTCACACAGAGTCAGATGCTTATTCATGCCTAGGACAGATGAGGCCCTAGAGCAGCTGGATGATGCTAAGTATCTTATAACTATTGGTCTTACTAAGGGTTACTAGCAGGTGCCCTTGACTCCCAGTGCTAGAGAGAAGTCAGTATTTGTGACTCCTTTTGGCTTGTATGAGTTCACAAATATGCCCTTTAGGAGGAAAAATGCCCCAGCAACTTTCCAGAGGCTGGCAGAGCATATCCCAGCAGGAGCAGGAGGGTTTGCCATTGCTTACCTGGCTGATATTGCCATCTACAGCCATTCCTGGCAAGAGCACCGTCAGCATGTCAGGGAGGTACTGGGAAGACTACAGAGGGAAGGGTTGACCATTAAGCCCAGCAAATGTCAGGTAGGTATGGCAGAGGTCTCCTACCTGGGACATAGAGTGGGGAGTGGTAAGATCAGGCCAGAACCTGCCAAAGTAGAAGATATTCAGGCATGGAGTGCACCTGTTACCAAAACGCAGGTAAGGGCATTCTTAGGGACAGCAGGGTACTACAGAAAGTTAGTCCCCAGTTATAGTACCATAGCTGCTCCCTTCACAGACCTGACAAGAAAAACAGGCCAGGTAAGGTAGTATGGATCCCAACATGTGAGCAGGCATTCCAGAAGCTTAAATAAGCTTTGGGAGGACCCCCTGTGTTAGCCAGTCTGGATTACAGCAAAGACTTTGTTGTGCAGGTGGTGCTTTGAACCATGGGGTGGTGGCTGTACTTAGCCAGATTTCTTCAGAGGGAGATGAGCACCCAATGGTTTATCTCAGTCATAGGCTCCAACCCAGGGAGGAATGTTATGCAGCTGTAGAAAAGGAATGTCTAGCCATAGTGTGGGCAATGCAGAAACTTCAGCCTTATCTGCATGGACGAAAATGCACTGTAGTGACAGATCATAATTCCCTAACATAGGTAAACAGCCAGCGAGCAAAATGCCAAGTTGCTAACATGGAGCCTAGGGTTGAAAACATATGATATGTCAGTGCAGCACCACAGTGGGAGTATCAATGCCAACACAGAGGGGCTCTCAAGACAGGGAATGTGGTAAGGTATACTCAGACAGACCTAACCCTCTCAAGCAACGTTTCTCAAAGGTCACTTGAAAAACTAGCTTGAATTCTCCAGGGGGGGAGATGTGTGAAGATAGGTGAAGGCTGCCAGCCTAGCTAGATAGAATTTTGTAGATAATTCTGTCATTTGTAAATATTAATATAAGCCACAGGTTTGTTCTCTTAAATGGAAGAAAATGCTGTTAGATGTGGAACTGCAAAATCATAACAGTGCACTCTGCTGTAACAAAGCTGATAAGTCAAGCATTGTGAAATTCTTTGATCTAAATCTCAGAGCCGAGATGTCTAGAGGGAGGCATTCTGCCTATTGTTTTGAGGCCAGAGTTAATGGCTAGAATTTGCATGTATAATTTATTTTATTGCTCTGGCTTCCTGATCAGTTGCAAGATCAAAATGGCTATTAACCTCTGAGTTCTGTTAGCCTGGGAACCAGAAAGAAATGATGTAATCTGAAATGAATCAGTGGTACTGTGTTATCAATTTAAGGACAGAAAGAATGAGGGCATTTGAGCATTTTGTCTTGAGAACATCCAACTCAACACTCTGCCTGTGTCTGTATGTAAGTAGGATCTTATACTTTAGTGTTTCTCTTAGAAATAGCTAGGAATTAGGAATATTAGACTAAGTGTTATTCTGTGTTGATGTCAGAACTATTCTGCTGTATTCTTTTAAGCATTTTCCTCTGATCTCTAAACTCTTGACTAGCACTGTGTAGTAAGAAATATTGTATTGTGTTTTTATTATTAAATATTTTTAAACCTTTCAAATGTGGCTGTTTTCTGTAGAGATAATTTAAACTCTAAGAGTACATTGCATGTATATAGTGATACTGTACCACGTCACTCCAAATAAGCCTTGAATGT
Organism: Protopterus annectens; assembly: GCF_019279795.1. Classification (NCBI taxonomy): domain Eukaryota; kingdom Metazoa; phylum Chordata; order Ceratodontiformes; family Protopteridae; genus Protopterus; species Protopterus annectens. Next base: position 1,668,107,822 of record NC_056729.1, read on the forward strand.
TCCGTTCCACTTACCATTTGGATAATAATATTGCACAGTATAACTGGACACCCTTTCATAGGGGCCTTTTGGTAGCTGATAGGTTCATAGGCAGGTACTAGGCTATTGGCCCTAGGGCCTATATAAGCCTAGCCAAAAAGGTACCCTGGCTTTCACCACCCAAGAAAATTATTTTCCCGTGTCCCTGTTGAGCAGAGCCATAGAAGTGATCCCTAGGGTGAATTTCATATCTCCCATTCAATCATCAAGATTTTTCTTGAAGAGTGCTAATGAGGAGATTTGTTTGACATAGATAGGTAGTTTGTTCCAGAGTATGGGAAGTCTCTGGGAGAGGAATCTATCCCACCAGCATGTTCTGTTTATTGCGGTGACAAGGTTTAGGTCCCTAGAGCATGTAGCTCAGATGGTTGGGATTTCTTTAAGTGGAGCATGTCCAACAGCTCTAGGTTTGACATAGCTTTGTATGTTAGGAAGAGATCGCCTCTGAGTAAGTGATATTTTATTCCATCACATATCACTTACTCATAGCTTTGTATGTTAGGAAGAGATCGCCTCTGAGTAAGTGATATGTGACGGAGTAAAGTTGGAGTTTTTTTAGATGGTTTGCATAGGGCATCTGTTTGAGGCCAGTAATCCTCTTTGTGAGGTATTTATTCGACCTTTCTAGTTGTTGTAGATATCTTGTGAGCTACATACCAAAAGGGGCATTGTACTCTATAATGGGTCTACTGAGTGATGAGTAGAGGGGAACAATGACCCCTTTTTTTCTGGATGAGAAACCTTTTGTGATGAGGTGTGCCACGTAGAAGGATTTCCTGACTACTGTGGCGATGTGATTATCAAAGGAGAGACTACTGTCCACCTATGTCCCAAGGTCTCTTATCACACTTTTGGTGTTAAGTATACTACCGCCTATGTTGTAGTTCATGGGTACAGAGTTTTTACCAAAGGGGATGACAATGCACTTTTTGGCATTGAGCTTGAGGCCATGGCTTTGACACCAGGCATCTGTCTCAGTGAGGCCCTTTTGAAGGATGTTCACATCTTTAGGAGTTTTGATTATGGCTCCTAGTTTGCAGTCATCTGTGAACTTCGTTAGCCAAAGACCTTCTGTGTTAGCCTGTACTTCAGAGAAGTAGATACCAAACAGGAGAGGACCCAGGACTGAACCCTGTGGTACTCCACTTGTCACTGGTCTGAAGTCAGATTTGGAGTCTGCTACTTTCACAGTGTGGGTTCTGTCAGTGAGCCAGTTAGCAACCCATCTTGTGACATAGGGATTTATACCTAGTTTAGTGAGTTTATCTATAATTCCAGAGTGGGGGATGGTGTTGAAAGCCTTGGCAAGATCTAGATAGGCTGTGTGAACCACCTTACCCTTGTCTACGGCTTTGATGACTACTTCAAAGAAGTCTATCAGGTTTAGGAAACATGATCTGCCTTTTACAAACCCGAACTGGGTGGGGTCCAGAGTTTGGAGATTACCAATGTCTTTGTTTATAAGTTCCATGATGATACGTTCCATGGCCTTGCAGACCAGGCTCATCAGGCTAATGGGGCAGTAGTTCCTGGGGTCCGTGGTGACTCCCCCCTTGTGGAGTGGGATAACCGTTGCTGTGAGCCATTCAGGCACGATAAACTTAGAACAATAACACAAAAAGACTGAACAGCAAAATAGACTATAGGTATATTTAATAAAACAATACCAACAGAGTAAACTTGAAGCGCGTTTCGTTTGTTTTAAAAACAAACTTCATCAGAAGTACTATACATTCTATAAAATGATCCTTAAATACAAAAATACAAAAAAGTGCGGGAAACCAACATTCAAATTGATGATTAAACAATTATATTGATTCAGGTCTCAAGTACCAGTTTTAAAGAAAACGTTCTATATATAAATTATAAATACACTTAAAACTAGCTCAAAACTAGATATGATGGCCTAATAAAAATTATTATTCATACAAAGTGCCACAAGTGCAAAAAAGTAAAAAATACAAAATATAAAATAAAAATAAAAATATAGATATAAAATGCAAGTATACTATCTTTGCAAGTTTTTGAGTTTCAATATACTCATAATAGAGCATGCTTTTTTTTATTTTTTATTTTATATTTTGTATTTTTATTCAGCAGGCACAAAGCCTGAGGTGAGGCTATGATTGAACATGGTACTTAGGTGGGGTGTCAGTTCATTCTGTAGTTCGTGTAGAACGCAGCCTGGGATGTTGTCTGGTCCCATGGAAGCTGTGTTCTTGGCTTTGGAGAGTGTCGTTTTTACCTGTGCAGCCATGATTACAGGAACTTTGCATTTTTCCTGTATAGAGATGGGCTCTTTAGGGGGTGAGATGGGGGGTAAAATTAGCACTGAACCTATCTGCCAGGATGTTGGCAATATCAGTTGGGTCTGTATATTTAGTGCCATTGTGCTGTAACTCAGAGCAGATCTGAGTGTTGCCATTGAGATTCTTGACATAGCTATAGAATGCTTTGGGGTTGTCTTTACAATCAGTGGCAATTTTGTTTTCATAACTAGCTTTGGAGGATTTTATCAGGGATCACAGCTTCTTACTGAGGCTGACCAGGGAGCTCCTCCACTCGTGGGATTTTACTCTCTTTTGCAACAGTTTCTTTTATGGCAGGGGGCTACCAGATTGGCTTACTTTTTTGGAGGATAGTGTCTTTGTTTTGTTTGGGTAGCACGATCCATGCACTCATGTAAGTGCTTATAAAGTGCAATTGTGTAGGATTCAGTAGTTGTAACTGTATTGTCCAGCTGCATGGGTGTCATGAAGTTCACCACGTCTGTCTTAAGAAGCATGAAGTTGGCTTTGGAGAAATTTTTTACCATGGTTTCCTTAATGGGGGGTGGGGGCAGGATGTGGATATCTAGGGTAATTAGCTTATGGTCGGATCGGACCAATGAGGCATTGACTTCAGGTGTGGAACACCGGTCACTCATGTTGGTAATGACTAGATCTAGGATATTGTTGCCCCTGGTGGAGGTGCGGATAAGTTGATCCAGGGCATTGGAGTTTATGAATTGCAGAAAGCGTCGAGTGAAGGAGTTGGTACATGAGTAGTTTTCCCAGTTAATGGTGGGGTAGTTGAAATCACCCATTATTAGGGTGTTTGGTTTAACCCTAATATTTTCCAGTACATCAAGAAAAGAGGAGTGGGAATCCTGGGGCATGGTGGGTGATCTGTAGAAAGCTATAATTTGGATTGCAGTTTTGCCCAGAGTTAGTTGCACTTGGATAACCTCGGCTGCATTATGCTGAGCAACTAGCCTGGAGGTGTGGATATCCTTAATGAAAATGGACACACCTCCGCCTTTGGTGGTCCGGTCCAGGTTACATGGCCGAAAAGTGTGGTATGAGTTATAGCCTGGTAGTGCAGGGGTGCTCTCTGGAGCCTTGAACCAGGTCTCAGTCACTGCACAGATATCGATGTTCTCCATTTTAAGGAGTGCCTTGAGTGAGTGTATTTTGAGATTTAGACTTCTAGCATTGAGTGTTCCTGTTATGGTGGTGAATTTGACATTTGAACCTTGCCTAAAAAAGGCACTATAGGGGCGGCAAGAACCATAGCCAGTATCCGGAATCCCAGGGGTGACAGGTGCAGGCCATCTCTGGTAAAGCATCGTGGTCTGTCAACCATGTCATCCCAGGCAGACAGATATTGGATCCCTTTAGAATGGCACCAGAAGCTTAGCCAATTGTTGAAGTCAATTATTTTGTCTTTGTACTGCAGCATCATTCTGGGTGATGGCAGAATGCTACTCAGGGCTAGGGTCATACCTGCCTGGGCTACAAGATTGGAGAACTCGTCCATGTCTCTTTTTATGTAGTCCAGGGAGGTACGTCTCATGTCGTTCACACCAATATGGACAATGACAGAGTCATATTTGTACTTGTTGTGGAGTGACCTGAGTGCATGGGTTATGTGGGGGATCCTGGCACCCGACAGGCAGCTGACAGTAACCTTCTCCTTGTTTAGCTTGGTGAGTGGGACATCAGTGTGCCTGACTGTAGAGTCACCTATGGCTAGTGTGTTGGGTACGTTGTTTTGCCTTATTGGCTGTGGTTGAGTGGCACACTGAGTCTGCGGGCTATGTGTCATTTGGGTTATGTTGGGGGGTGGAGGTTGCTTGCATTTCTGCTTTGGAGGTCTCTGTTGTTTGAGCAGATTATTATTGAGAGCCTCCGCAAATGTTTTTATGTTTCTATGTGTGGATTTTGGTGGTGTAGATTTAGTGAGACTATGTGATGAATGTGGTGTGGTGCAAGTGTTTATCTTCTCCTCTTGACTGTCAAGTTCAGTCTTGATTGGAGAGAGCTTTACCTCCAGTTTGGCTAGATAAATGCATCTCTCACAGGTTGTAGTATTGGGTAGTATGAGGTTGTCTATGTACATAAGGCAATTTCTGCATTGCCCCAAGATGCCCAGATTCATCAGATAGACAGAACAGAACACTGGGAGCTGACCCTTGGACATGCCTGAATAAAAAAACCATTTTCCTCTAGATAACAGAGTGAGGTATTAGATGCGATAAGCAAGTTTGAGTGCTAACAGAAAAGTAGTGATGAAATAGTTTTTTTGTTGTGCTAATAAGTAGGTATAATAGTTTAAGAAGTAGAATAAAGTGAGGTATTAGGAGGGGATAAGCAGGCTAAGTGATTTAATGCTTTAAAGGGAAGTATAAGAATGGTGATGAAGGGTGTTAGAAAGCTATGTCCCAGATGAGCAGGGACAAAAATAATTTTTGTTTTGGAAAGTACTTTTAACAAGTGTTCTTTTGTGATGATAGTGGAGGTTTAGGTCCTTAGGAATATATGGGTTTCATACAGATGTCTCTAAAGTGAAGTTAGCAATGAATTTCTTTGCAATGTATTTGCAATAGATATTGGATTAGACTAGGTAGTAGTGTTGGATGCTATTTTGTAACTCCCTGATATAGGTAAAAAAAGATTTGTAATTATTGCCAGCTTCCAATGCTAGCGTATGTTTATGGGAAGACTTAGTTGTCCTGGTTTGCGGGACTTTAGCTGAGGTATATATTCTATTTAGCTGTTTTCTAAGAGGGGAAAAAAGCTAAACAGAATATGTAACACAGCTAAAGACTCACAAATGGTTAACATCAAATAGCTGTCCAAGGTACTGAAAAGCACTATCAGGAAAATTAAGGCTTCCCATTAATATAAAATAGCATTACAAGTTAGCGATAATTACAAATCTTTCTTTACCGATATCAGGGATGTAGACCACCAGGCTGGTTTGCTGTTTCCTTTCCTTTTTTGAATAGTTTTGATAGAGTCTGACAGGTTTTATTCAATTTTCTGCGTGAGTATAAAATTTATTTTCATGACTACTATCAGTGTATACATTTTAGTGGTACAGTCATAGTTGAACTTAAAGAGTTCATACAGAATTCTAGGAAGTCTGAACAACTGAAGTATTTGAATAGTGTGATATTTGTCTTGACTAGTTTAGGGATTTTGAAAGAGAAGGTTACCAGTCTGTGGTCGGACATGATTGGGGAGAGGTATACAGCGGATATAAAAAGTGTACACACCCCTGTTAAAATGCTGGGTTTTTGTGATATAAAAAAATGAGACCACAATAAAAAATTTCAAAACTTTTCGCACCTTTAATGTGACCTATAGCCTGTACAATTCAATTGAAAAACAAACAAATTTGTTAGGGGAAAAATGCAAAAAATAAAAAACATACAATGCGCTGGCTGCATAAGTGTGCACACCCTTAAACTAATACTTTGCTATGTGTGCACACCCTTAAACTAATACGTTGTTGAAGCACCTTTTGATTTAATTACAGCATTCAGTCTTCTTGGGTACACATCTGCCATCAATTAAAGAGACTCTGATTAACCCCAAATAAAGTTCAGCTCTCCTAGTAGGATTTTCCTGACATTTTCTCAGTTGCCTGCTACAGCAAAAGCCATTGTTCGCAGAGAGCTTACAAATCATCAAAGGGATCTAAATGTTGAAAGGTATCAGTCAGGAGAAGGGTACAAAAAACATTCACAGCATTGGATATACCATGGAACACAGTCATCAAAAAGTGGAGAAAATATGGGACAACAGTGACATTGCAAAGAACTGGACATCCCTCCGAAATTGTTAAAAAGACAAGACAAAAACTGGTCAGGGAGGCTGCCAAGAGACCTACAGCAACACTGAAGGAGCTGCAGGAATTTCTGGCAAGTACAGTTGTGTACTACATGCTAAAACAATCTCCCGTATTCTCCATATGTCTGGACTAAGGAGTCTATGGGGTAGGGTTGCAAGATGGAAGCCTTTTCTTACACAGAAAAACATCCAGGCCCAGCTAGAATTTGCAAAACAATACATCAAGTCTCCCAAAAGCATGTGGGAAAATGTATCTAATGAGACCAAGGTTGAACTTTTTGGCCACAATTCCAAAAGGTATGTTTGGCGCAAAAACAACACTTTGCATCACCAAAAGAACACCATCCCCACGGTGAAGCATGTTGGTGGCAGTATAATGCTTTGGGATTGCTTTTCTTCAGCTGGAACTGGGGCTTTAGTCAAGGTGGAGGGAATTATGAACAGTTCCAAATACCAGTCACTTTTGGCCCAAAAGCTTCAGGCATCTGCTAGAAAGCTGAAGATGAAAAGGAATTTCACCTTTCAACACGACAATGACCCAAAGCATACATCCACATCAACAAAAGAATGGCTTCACCAGAAGAAAATTAAAGTTTTGGAATGGCCCAGCCAGAGCCTAGACCTAAATCCAACAGATAATCTGTAGGGTGACCTGAAGAGGGCTGTGCACAAAAGATGCCCTCACAATCTGATAGATTTGGAGTGCTTTTGCAAGGAAGAGTGGGCAAATATTGCCAAGTCAAGATGTCCCATGCTGATACACTCCTACCCAAGAAGACTGAATCCTGTAATTAAATCAAAAGGTGCTTTAACAAAGTATTCGTTTAAGGTTGTGCATACTTATGCAACCAGCTTATTGTATGTTTTTTATTTTTTATATTTTTTCCCCTAACATATTTGTTTTTCAATTGAATTGTACAGGTTATAGGTCACATAAAAGGTGGGAAAATTTTTGAAATGATTTATTGTCTTCTTATTTTTTTATATCACAGAAACCTGGCATTTTAACAGGGGTGTGCACACTTTTTATATTCACTGTACATGAGGAATATTACATATATCTGTCACATTAAGGACTAGTTCAAGAAAATGTTGACTTTTACTGGGCTCTTTGGACTATTTGATCCAGATAATTCTTGTTTATGAAATTAAGGAATTTTGGGGTGTAGCCTACATTTGACATGTATGTCTCCCAATGTATCAATTGGTAGTTTATGTCTCCCAGAATAATAAACTTTTTGTGTTACATGAAGTACATCCAATGTATTTAAGAGCTGGACATTGTTTTCAGAGGTCATTGAAGGGGTCCTGTTACATGCTGTGGTATGATAGCTATTTTTATTTGGGCTGAGTTCAATTTCAGTAAGTCCAGTTTGTGGGCCTCTGGATATCTGTCTTGAGGTAATGTGGTCTTTAACAAATATGTATACTCCACCACAGTTTCTACCATGTGTAAAGGAGTGGTAGGCACAAAACCACAGTACAGAGTGGGTAGTTTCTGCACTCTTGAACCTGGTTTCAGTAATAACACTCAAAAAGACACTCACACACACACACACACACACACACACACACACACACACACACACACACACAC
>NC_056729.1:1668116073-1668184091 GCF_019279795.1 Protopterus annectens
GGTCATAGCCATTCACATACTTACATACGCAGATGCCTCCCATTTGTCTGTGTGGTATGGGCTACAATGAGGGGGAGTACAACGAATTAACCCTTTTTTACTGTCACTGGTGTGATATGCACATATCACTCAGACACCTTTTGTAGTGTTGGTTCTGTCAACAGTATGGGTGATGATGTCCTATGATATGTCACAGGTATGATATGCAGTGTGAAATCATCCGTACTGTCATCGACATCTGTACTGCTAACAACATATACATTGATTAAGGTTCATGGACTTTCAGACCAGATTCAGCAGGGTAATAGTGCAGTGCCTCCCATTATGAGTGGTGTCTCCACTTTGTAGGTTGTGGTAACTGTTGGTGTGCACCATTCAGTGTTTTCACAGACTGACATGAAGCTATGTTTTACATGATGTGTACGTGTAGAGCAAACTGTTTTGCCATATGTGTATGATACAACCAGGGATGTGGACAGGTCACATGCAGCCTGAGTGCACCTTGTACCATCATAGTTATGGTTACAGGGGCTCTGTAGTGTTCATGGATATGTGATTGTGTACCTGTTGGGGGGGGGGCAGTGTGTTTATGTTATCCGACACCCTATCTGTATTGCTTATTCATGCCCAGCACTTGTTCAGAACATGTAAGCACTTCATGAGCCACTAATTACTATAGCACTCAGTCCTCCTCATTTCCTACAGGTAAACACTGTTTGTACTTACATTTCCCACTTGCTTAGAGTAAAACAGCTATTGTACACACTTTCCTCACATATCTAGTGGGAAATAACTAAATATTCAGGCATGTCCAAGTGTCAATTCCCAGTGTTATCGCCTGTCTATATGATGAGTATGGGCATCATGAGGCAATATAGAAATTGTCTCGTGTACACAGTCAATGCTCCCCTCCTAACATACAACACTACAACCTGTGGGAGATGGACATACGTAGCCATGCTGGAGGTAAAGCTCTCTCCAACCCAGACTGAACCTGACAATCATGTGCGGATTTTAAACGTTTGCACCACATCACACTCATCACATATTCTCACTAGATCTCCACCACCACTGGCCACACATAGTAAGACTACAACATCTGCAGAGCCTCTCAATACTACTCTGTCTAGGAAACAGAGAACTCCAAAGCAGAAACGCAGGCAGCCCCCATCACCCAACACAACACCAATTACTTATAGCCCACAGACTCAGTGTGCCCATCAACTGCAGCCAATAGGGCGATATAACGTACCTAACACACTAGCCATAAGTGACTCTATAGGCTGTCACACTGATGTCCCACTCAGCAGGCTACACAAGGTGATAGTCACTTTCAGCTGGCTGTCGGGTAACAGGATCCGCAACATAACCTATGCACTTAGGTCACTCCTCAACAGGTACAATATGACTGTGTCATTCTCCATGTCAGTGTGAATGCCCTGAGATGTAACTTCCTGGACTACATGTACAGAGACATGGAATAGCTCTCTGATCTTTTAGCCCAGGCAGGTATCGCCCTAGCCCTGAGAAGCATTCAGCATTCGTCCAGACTGATAATGCAGTACAAGGACTGAATTATTCACTTCTACAGTTGGCTATGCTTCTGGTGTCATTCCAAGGGTATCCAGTATCTGTCTGCTTTGAATGACATGGTCAACAGAACACGATGGTTTGGCACAGATGGCCTGCACCTGTTGGCCCTGGGATTACGGATAACGTTTAAGGCTCTTGTTGCTCCTATAGTGCCTGTTTTAGGCACAGTTCAAATAACATATTCACCACCATAACAGAAACAGGAAAGCAAAACCTGAGGGTAATGATACTCAATGCTTGACATCTTCATCTCAAACGCACTCACCTGAGGCACTCCTTGTAATGGACCACTTTGATATCTCTGCAGTGACTAGGACATGCTTCTAAGCTCCTGAGAGCACCCCTGCACTAACAGGCTATTACTCAGACCACACCTTTCAGTCATGTAACCAGGACTGGAACACCCACGGTGGAGGTGTGTCCATATTTCCCAAGGATATACACACCTCCAGGCTGGTTGCTTAGCACAATGCATCAGAGGTAATCCAAGTGCAACTAACTGTGGCCATAACTGCTATACAAATTGTAGCTTGCTGCAGATCCCACACCATACCCCACGGTTAACGGTCCTCACTTCTTGGTGTACTGGAAAGTAGGGTTCAAACAGAAACTACTGATGTGTGACTGACACTACCCCACCATTAACTGGGATACCTACTCATGTACCGACACATTAGGCCAATGCTTTCTGGGATTCATAACATCCAATCGGCTGGATTAACCTATCCACACCACCACCAGGACCAACAATATCGTAGACCTGGACATTGCCAACATGTGTGACTGGTGTTCCACACCTGGGGTTATCTCCTCGTTGGTCAGATCTGAACGTACGCTAATCACCCTTGTTATCCACTTCCTGGCACCACACTCTTTATGGAAAACACAGTACAATATTTCTACAAAGCCAACTTCAGGCTTCTTATGACAGCAGTAGTAAACGTCATGACACATGTGCAGATGGACAATACAGTTACAACCGCTGAATCATATACAACTGCACTTAATTAGCACTTACACGATTGCATGGATCATGCTATCCCAAACAGAGCCATGATGGTACCCACCAAAAAACGGATGCCATTCTAGTGGTCCATTGCCATGGACATAATGTACAACAGAAGGAGTAGACTGTTGCAAAGTAGAGTACAATCCCATGAGTGGGGTAGCTCCCTGGTTAGCCTCAGTAGGAATCTGTGATCCCTTATCACATCCTCCAAAGCTAGCTAAGTAAACATTACTGCGACTCATTCCAAGGACTACCACAAAGCATTCTAGAGGTATGTCACTACTCTTGATGGCGATACCCACATCTGCTCTGACATACAGCAGTTAGGTACGAACATTACAGAACCGACTGATACTGGCAACATCCTGGCAGATAGGTTCAGTGCTATCTTTACACCCCTCTCACACCCTAAAGGGCCCAAATCTATACAGGAACAATGCAGAGTCCCTGCGGTCACAACTATGCAGTTCAAAGCTGCACTCTCTAAAGCCAGGAACACAGATTCCGTGTGACCGTACAACATCCCAGGCTGCGATTTACACAAACTTCAGAACAAAATGGCTCCCCACTTGGGCACCAAATTCACCAATAGCCTTGCATCAGGCATTGTGGCCCCTGAATGGCACACAGCAACAGTTATCACACTCCGCAAAGGTGGTGCCACAATGGACCAGGGGAACTATTGCCCTGACTAGACTGTTCTGCAAGGCTATGGAGCACATCACCATGGATCTCATTCACAGAGACATTGGTGGCCTCCAAACCTTTGATCCCACCCAGTTTGGATTTGTTAGGGCCAGACCATGACTCCTAAACCTGGTGGAGTCCTTTGAGACAGTTACCAAGGCAGTAGATGGGGGTAAGGAGGTCCACAAAGCCTACCTTGTCCTCTCAAAGGCTTTCAACACCATTCCCCATTCTGGTATTGTCAACATACACATCCACCTGCACATCAACCCCTACGTCACGAGATGTTATGCAAAGTGGCTCACGGACAGAACCCACACAGTGAGGGTAGCATACCCTAGTTCCTACTGTAAATCAGTTACAATTGGCGTCCCCCAGTCCTCGGTCATAGGGCCCCTCATGTTCGGTATATGCTTCTCTGAGGTACAGGCTAGCACAGAAGGACTTACCCTGAATAGGTTTGCAGATGACTACAAAATAGGGGCCATGATTGATTCACCAGCTGATACAGACACCCTCCATAAGGGTGTCACTGGGACGGATACCTGGTGTCAATAACATGGCCTCAAGCTGCATGCCACAAGGTGTATAGACATCCCCTTTGGATTACAACAATCACCCGCTGACTATCACATAGGTGGTAGTCCCCTACATACATAAGACATAATAAGGGATCTTAGAATCCAAGTAGATAGCACCCACTCTTTTGATAACCATATTGCCAAGGTGGCGTGGATATCCTTCTATATGGCAACCCTAATCTCTAATGGGTTTGTAGCCAGAACAAAGGCAGCCATTGTACCTCTCTACTCATGACTTATGAAACACATTAAAGGGTACAACTACCTTACGGGACAACAGCAACAGCTTTAAATCCCACAACATTACCACACCAAGAGGATTACTGACCTTCAAAGGTTGACGTATGCAGCCCAACTACAGAAACCCCCAATTGTACTCATTTGCATACTGCATACTCAGAGGTGATCTCTGCTGAACATACAAGGCCCATGTCCAAAACAATATTGATGGATATGCTCCACATAAGCAAAAGCCACTGACAGCCACATGCTCTGGGATATGTACGTAAATGCAATGATGACTAGGATGTGCTGGAGGGATACATTCCTGACCCGGACACTCACCATGCTTTGGAACATGATTCCTATGTACATCAGGCAGGGACCCTCACTAGCACTCTTCAAGAGATACCTCGATGGGTGGATGGGAGACAGACAAATACACCGGGGATCACTGCAGTGGCTCTGCTGTACAGAGGTGCAGGAAATGAATAGCTCTGCTGTTCACAGGCACAAGACACTAACCTAAGGAGGTGCCACAAGTGAAAACACTGTAGTTAGGCTTACAAATGGACCTGGACAGACAGCATAGTACCTAACTATGAACCTATGACGCTATTACATGTCCTTTGTGCATGGATAATTGACTAGCTCTTCCATTTCAATTAGCTATCATGCTGATACACTGTCTGGTGACTACAAGTCATATGTATGCTGTTATTATGTATTGTACATGCCAATAGACATACCTGATGTTTGCATAATATAACAGTAATGCTATGTGAAATGTTAGACATATCTACCTACAATACTGTACATTTCACATTTTTGCAACAATATCCCATAATGCAAATCATAATTGCACAGCAGGACCACCTTAGACATGTTATTCTCAGTTATACACCCATACATATGCCTTCTGTTACAGTATATCAACATATACTATCCCCTGTTATGGCACGTGCTTGTTGAAAAAACCCTGCCTCTGACAGCGGCTGGAGTGGAATTGTGTTTAAAGTCCTTATGTAGCATCCCTTGTGGTGTATGAGGTGTTTACCTTGTGGCCCACAGCAGTACACACAATTTCTATGAGCGTTACTATGCTCAACAATACATCACTACATAATACCTTTTCCCACTATATGCATTGCATACACTTTCATTAATAAAGAACAGGCACTACATACACTAACATACTGAGTGTTCTACATACCTTCTAAGTAGTCCGAGTTTACAATAATATCAGTCCTATTCCTTTTCTGTTTTAACGGTTTTCTCATATGTACATACGGTTTGAATGTATGACAAGCCATCCTTTTATACGTAGATACCAGTAACATGTGGTATCCTGCCACCAATTGGTGTTCCGGAGTAGATGATTACATGCGCATCGGCTGTGCAGCTACTCCATTAGCCAATTACATGGCAACAGTGGGGTGTAATTGAATACTCCACTTGGGCATTGTCCCTTTGCCCTCCCTTCGAAGAAGATGGCTTGGATGTGTTGTTTGTGATGAATTGCAACAGCTATATGGAGAGACACAGAGATATTTTAACTTCATGGCCCCCTGGATTGTGTGTAATTGCTAGAGGATGTAGTCTACATGTGAGTGTAGCTGTTATATCAGCCGTCTGATATGGGATTATTGCAAATAAACCCTGTAACATCGGCGTCTGTTCCATTGTACAACAGCAACAATTTCACATAGGGCCATTATAGTGTTTCTCTCACAAGGTATGTTAAGGCTTCTGCAGATGTCATAGAGTTAGTGTTTGTGATGTTATTACAGTCTGTATTGCAATTGTTTCGGGTGTGGGGGAGATGTAGGTGGGTGTACATAGCAGATGAAGGTGTGTAGGAACTGCATTTATACATATTCCATATGTGTGTGAGGACTCCTTCCCTAACTGAAAACCTATCATTTAGTAGACTAATACTATGGTTATTGCAGGCTTATTCATTAAGCCATTGTTAATTGGTTCCTGTATAGCATGCAGGTGATGTTGGTCCTTCAATCCCTTCGGAAATATATCGGTATGTAATGAAATGTTGCTACATGAAAGCTGTCTCATGTATTTCTGTCACAGATATTTGCACTCATTGGAGTTGTGTTGGGGACTGAACCTTTTTGGCTTGGGTTGCCACCTTTTCAAATGGCCATAGTGGGACATTTGCAGGACACACATCGGATTTTAGAGGCCGACACATACCCACAGTCAGTACAAAGTATAGAACTTTACATATATGCCTATATAAAAGCTTATATTCTTGTAACGGTTTACTTGCTTATCCTGTTTCTTGTTACATGTAGGTATGTTAGATACAGATGACTATTTTATGCAACCATTACATTAACTATGGAACATGCAGAACGTCTCGTGATTGTAGGACATTAGTATTTGTACTCATTTTGGTCAGGACACTATCGCACATAGAGGGACTGGCCCTTGCAAGGTGGGACAGGTGGTAACCCTATGTTTAGCTCATGTCCATAGCACATATTTGTAATAGTGTATTATAGCAATGACCCATGCCTGGGTGTGGGTAATGGTGAATTTACCCGCGGTTGCTGTGGTCTGTTCATGAGGGTGAAGCCCAAGTGGCCAAACAAAGACAACCGTGGGAAAATCAAGCATTATCCACACCCAGGCATGTGTTATTGCTATAATATAGTCTCCATATCCTTTGTTCATAACGTTCGGTCGTAGCGGATTGTGTGATTGCTATGGTCCATGTTGTGTACATATTTGAAGACTTCAACTGCTGTATACAGCATATCCATGGATTCAGGAATGCACACACTTCCAAAAACCACATTACCGTTCACAGACTCCAAAACCCCACAATACTGAACACTCAAACTCGCGACAGTCAACCTCCTGGAACTAACACAAACACAGAACACACACACGCACATACAGACACACTGCTACCCATCACATCCAAACAAACCATCCTACACTACATATGACCAGGTGGCCATACCCCATACACACCCCATGTGGGTGGTTGCGCCCCCCACACCACACCTACTGTAATAATCTACCTCCAAGATAGCATGAACAGCCACACAAAGCAAACACACACACACACACACACACACACACACACACACACACACACACACACTACAGTCCCACAGAAACACACACCGCACTCAGAACACACACTTACACACACTACAGCAGTCATAAACACACTTAAACACAGTACCTACCTGGACCGCAGCACCAGAAGCACTAACTAAATGTCCCTTAACATCGTGATAATAGTACTCGCGGTTCTAGTGTTCCGGTACTGTGATCTTTCGGTCTTTAAGCCTCGTGATTACACGTGTTGGTATGTAAAGCATTCCGTATTTGGTAGTATCCTATTTATATGTACCTCCATGGTTGTGTACATGTTGTTAACCTATCTATATATTTATATATATATATCAACATATATCTCTCTATCATCCTTTCTATCTCTATATTATATATATATATATATATATATATATATATATATAGAGAGAGAGAGAGAGAACACACCTTTCGTTGGGTACATGGCAGTGTATACTATTTCCCGAACTCCGCCCTTTTGTGTTTTAACCTGTCACAATACACACCTGCCGTTGGTACATCTCAGGTAGCTTAGTGGTAGGTAATTGTGTACATGGTTGCGTGTTCTACTCCTGGCAGTGGTCGTTTTACCTCTCAGAGTATTATTACTATTAGTACAAGGGTGAATAATGCAGATTTCAGCAGTTCTGGCCAGCTTTGCCCGTGATCTGCACGATATTCAGCAAAGTTTAGACCTGTTTCACACATATCCATGTAGTCATGTTTAAACTACGCTTACCGGCACTTGCAGGTGCATAAACCCACTAACGTGCTTAAATGTGCACTAATGACCTGCATCCAACATCCATTATTTGGGACATCGGAATTACATAACAGCCCTTGCAGGTTGTGGAACCGGGAACATGCACGAGACAGTCAGTGGCTTTACCACTTGGGCATCTGGGATATGTACAAGTGTTATGGTGTTTAGTATGTGGACTGTACTATGCCTGTTCCTCCATTCTGCAAACAAATGTGTAACTCAGTTAGTTTACATATGGATGATACCTATTAATGGTATGTCCAAGTGATGCTTAATGGATGTGCTCCAGCTATGGGAATCCATGTCACAGTTTGCCACACACTGTAATGTGCTACACCTTGCCACAACCATAACTGGAGAATACTGGGGTGACAGATACCTGTCATGGGTACTCCCCATGCTTTGGAATTACATCCCTGATTACATTATATGGAGCCCCTCATTAAAACACTAGGGAATCCTTTCAAAGTGGGTGGGGAACAGTGGTTATACCCCAGGGATCCCACAATTGGCTCTGCTCCACAGAGGGACAGCTAGTTAATCAATGGGGTGGTGACAGCAGACACATTTTGGCTAGGCTGATGAATGGATTCTGACAATCAGGCATATACCTACCGATGTACCTAGGAACCTATACATACAGTATCAACACATGCTGTTAGCTTAATTTACTGTTCAGGTGTTGACTTACCTTGTACCAATAGCTGTTGTGTGTGCAATAGTTGAGGGCTGCCTATGTAGGATGCACACAGTAAACCACCTATACATGACAATTTAGAGGTGGTCGTGTGTGTGTGCCATCCATTTTACTGTGTGTGCAGGTGGAGAAGTGTGTCAGTCCATAGGGGCCTACACTGTCAGTGTATGTGCTATACGTTCCCTCTTTGCCAAGGCATGGGCATATTGGGCATGCCTCCATCTGCCTACTGGGGCTGGCACAGGGTGTTCGTGGTCTGAATCCCTCTGTGCCTGTGATGCCCTTGGCAATTGCGGTGGGCTGTGAGGGCCTTCACCATTATGTCCCTGCTGCAGCTGTTTCCGCAGGATCTTATTATGTAGCATGGCACATACTATGAAGATGTGGGCACACGTGCCCGAAGAGTACTGCAAGGCTCCACCAGATATGTCCAGGCAACGGAACCGTGATTTCAGCATCCCAAGCACACGGTCTGTGATGAATCTGGTTTGTGCGTGTGCCTCATTATGGCGTTCTTGCATGGGTGTGTGTGCATTTCTGATGGGAGTCATCATCCATGGCTCCAGTGCATAGCCAGCATCCCCCAC
Organism: Protopterus annectens; assembly: GCF_019279795.1. Taxonomy (NCBI): domain Eukaryota; kingdom Metazoa; phylum Chordata; order Ceratodontiformes; family Protopteridae; genus Protopterus; species Protopterus annectens. The sequence continues at coordinate 1,668,125,315 of NC_056729.1, forward strand.
AAGGTGGCCATATGGGATGTCCCCCCTGACAAATACCTGGTACAGCTGTGAGGCATGCCAGATGTGGCAGTCATGGTACCTTCCAGGGCTGCCAACACGCACATCTGTGATAATGCCCTGGGCATTGCACACGACCTGGCAGTTGATGGAGTGGTATCCCTTGCGGTTTATGTAGCACCTACTATGTTCACCGGGTGGTGACTTGATATGTATGTGCATGCAGTCTATTGCACCCAGTACCTCCGGGTAGTCTGCCACATGGTGGAAGAGGCGCATATTGCTGGCCAACTCCTCCTGAGTTTGGGGGAAGTATATATGCTCATTGGCATGTGGTAACATGGCATCCAGGAACTGGTGGAGTACCCTGGATGCTGATTCCTGTGAGATCCCCATGATATCTCCAGTTGGCCTTTGAAAGGTACCTGTGGCTAGTATTCCCAAGCTTACACATACCTTCATGTCCACTGGGATGGGTCCCCCTCTGTTGTTTCTGGCTCTGAGGCGTGGGTGGCACAGCTCAACGATTTGCTGTATGATGTCCCTGTCCAACCTGTAATGCTCTACTATCTCCAGATTATCTAGCCCCTGGTAGGATACCCTTGGTCTGAACACTCTTCTCCTCCTCCAGGGCCTGAGGTGGTTGTCAGCATCATCCTCCACACCACCTTCAGTCTCCAACACATGGTGATGAATCACAGCTATGGCAGCTCCCAACAAGTACATTGTAAAACTTCCCTGTCTGTTTACACCGATGGTGCAGTGCTTGGGAATACACCAGTGTGTGTGAGGTGCCTTCACACTTTATACTATTGTGCTTTGGATACTGATGATGTCATAGGGTGTGTATGTACAATCAGAGCTGCAGGGTATCTTACTTATGTGTTTTACCGCAGGTACTGCTATTGTGGTGCCTTTGGTGTTGAATTACATTTGGCTGCCGTGGATCACCTCTTGCCCTTGCCTTCACTTTTCATAACGATTCCCCTCCCATTGTCAGGCATGCATCCAGCAGCCTGCTTTCTTGTTTTGTACTTTCCCAACCCAGGATTATGTTGCGAAATGTGTTCTATAGCCGATCTACTACAGGTTTGCTTTGCTCTGCGATGACAGTTCTCTTTTCTTTGCAATCCGGCACCTCCCCTATCCTGTTCTGCAGGTTGCTACTAGCAGCCTTGTTAGCTACCGTCAATGGCCCACTGTGAGTTAATAGGTGTTAATTACTCAGTTGTACTCCAATTACCCTACTGCGGCATTTCCTTATTGTCTTCCCGTAACCTTCCTGTTTCAGCTATGATGCGTGCTGCGCACAGCCATTTACCAGATTTCGAGTGCATTTTCATCCACGTACACATGTACTTTCGGTCATCATGTGTGCTCTCAGCTAAGCAAAGCTATGGCTACATCCACACCCCTATCCTGCGCTTTGCTTAGCAACGGGCAACCCGGATTAGCAATGCTCCAATGTGCTTACAGCTACAGTGGCACACCCCACTGCTGATGTCATGTATACCTCCAGGCCACTCCTCAGTGTTGTACTGCTGCACTATATGGTACATCCTTAGGCCGGCGGGACGTTTGCGATTCAGTATTACTTGCCTCATTTGCATGGCATTGACTACTAATTCATAGTTACTGTGCCGAACACTGTCACAAACCCTTAGCAACCCTTGCACCTTGGTTGTGGTGTAGCATGCATACCATTGACTATTATGGCGAAATCATGATTTCTGTTACATTGCAGTTTTATGACATCTGTATATATTTTCCTTGTGTTCCCGTTTGCACACACATGCCCTGCGGTTGTCCTTTGCATTAGTGTGGCCATGACATTAAATGTTACTTTTTATGTGTTGTGCATGTTTTTTTATGCCATTGGCTGTATATTTAGCCATTGGCATATGTTAACTTTGTAATATGTAAGTTTGGTCCACTTTCATGGCTCCGATGTTCTGTTTGGAAAAATGTAAACCGTTTTTTTTTTGGTTTACATTTCTGTATGCTTAGGCTATGCCTGCACCACTTCATGAATCGCTATGTACCTTCATTTGCATGTTGCACTACTGTGCATGGGGTGATTAGCATACATGAGCCGAGAGCTGCGCAGATCTGGCGTACGCTGGTAGTGCACATGGAATTGGATCGTACCTGAATCGCTCGCCGGCCATATTTGACGTTATACCGCCTACGCTACGCCTGCGCCTGGTGCAAGCTTCATGAATCCCGGGGTGTGTGTATCATCTGTACTTTTTATATGTCTATATAGTGCATTAGTTGCTAACTTTCTTCTAATCTCTGAGAGATGTTCAAATATTCTGTCCTTTAATTGCCTGTTACTCTTGCCTATATAGAATTGAGTACATTGAGAACATCTAGCCATATATATTATATCTGCGGTGTTACATGTACCATAACTTCTTACATAAATTTTTTTGATGTTACTGGATAAATAAAACTGGCACCTGTATAAGTATACATACAAAAAAGGCAATTATAGCATTTTAGTGTGCCTTTTTTACTTGATATATTATGCATATATTGATACTGTTCCTTATAGCATAACTGATGTTTCAAATGAGCTTGATTTTTATACGCAAAAGTTAGGTGTTCTAAAGATATATCCTTGAAGACTGGTACTTGTTTTATCATCTTCCAATGTTTCTTAATAATATTCTGTATCTTGTTAATATTTACATCATATGGCAGGATACATCTAAAAGTGCTAGTTTTATTTATGGCTCTTCTAAATTGAGATCTATTCTTATACTGTTGGGCATGTATCCCTGAGAAAATGGGACATATGTTGTTACTATCAATTACTTGCTTTAAATCTCTAACTTTTTGGTATACAAATCAAGCTAATTTGAAACATCAGTTATGCTATAAGGAACAGTATCAATATATGCATAATATATCAAGTAAAAAAGGCACACTAAAATGCTATAATTGCCTTTTTTGTAAGTATATTTATACAGGTGCCAGTTTTATTCATCAAGTAACATCAAAAACATTTTATGTAAGAAGTTATGGTACATGTAACACCACAGATATAATATGTATGGCTGGATGTTCTCAATGTACTGCATTCTATATAGGCAAGAGTAATAGGCAATTAAAGGACAGAATATGTGAACATCTCTCAGAGATTAGAAAAAAATTAGAAACTAATGCACTAAATAGATATATATAAAATACAGATGATACACACACATTTGATTTCCTAATTTTACAAAACATTAAAAAATCTATCAGAGGGGGTGATTTATCTAACTACACAAAATTGTCAGAGAATAAATGGATATTTCGCTTTAAGGCTTACCAATATCCAGAATTAAATGATTATTTTAGCTTAAATGAAGTATATAACTAATAAATTATAATTAATTTTATGTTTTAACATTGGTTATATTGTTTCTATATAACATATTGTTTTTATATGACATATACCTTTAACTGATGATGAGTGGATGGGAAATAGGTAATACACCCCGGGGATCACTTCTGTGTCTCTGCTGGACAGTGGCACAGGAAAATAACTTTCTTGGGTGGCTTAAGCTATGGAACCTTGCTGGCTAGGCTTACGTAGGCCCTTGGGCCGATGGCCTAGTACCTACCTATGAACCTATGAACTACATTTAATGGAAGTCACATGATATGAATTGATTCTATTTAAACCATGTTTGAATTTGTGTGCAGTTTTCTGCCTGAAGAAGCCTTGAGAGGTGAAAGTACTTTTACTAGCGTATTGTAATAAATTACGTTTTTGTAGAACATCGTGGTGCTTGTGTCACTATTTTCTACATACGATTATTGAATCCCCAAATTATGTCAGTATACTTCAGGAGGGTCTTCCACAGACCAACAACTGGTGTCTTAGTCATGATCTCAAACTGAATGCAAAGAGATGTATCATCATTCCCTTTGGTAAAAACAATGTCCCTTCACACTATCAAATTAATAACAATATCCTATGTACCTATGAAGTGGTAAGAGATCTGGGATCACAAGTAGACTGTGACCTTAACTTTGACCACCATGTATCTACTGTAGTAAGGATGGTTTTCTACATAGCACACTTGATTAGCAAAGGCATCACTTCTAGAGCAAAGGAGGTTATAACCCCTCTGTACTCATCACTAATCAAGCCCATAATTGAGTATAACGCCCCTTTTAGCATGTACCGTACAAAGCACCTGCAGCAATTGGAGGGATCACAGAGGTTTCTAACTAAGACGATCAAGGGATACCAGCATGTGCCTTACTCAGCTCGACTAAAGTCCCTGTCACTATATTTAGTATCGTATAGACTTCTTAGGGGAGACTTATGCCTGGCTTACACAGCAATCTCAGAAGCAAACCTAATGAATTTGCTGCACATCCATAAATCAGATGGGACTAGAGTTATCTTTTCCAGGGACCTAAATGTGGTCAGCGACTTGAATAGGATGTGCTGGAGGGACAAATTTGTCACCCAGTGGCTGCTGCATCTTTGGAGAAGGCTGCAATTCATGAGAAGTAGAGCACCTCTATGACACTGTTCAAAAGGAATCTGGATGAATGGATGGGGCACCATAAATTCTTACCTGGGATAGCACCCACAACCCTCCTGGACATGGGTAGTCATTATTAAATACAATCCTGGGTATTGACAAGAGTATCTATGGTATTACATTGGGATGAAACGGCTAAGCTTGAAATAACCTCAGGGTCAATAACCTAGAAAACTCCTATGATCCTATGAAAGACGTCCCCTAAGTGGATTTTTACCCACAGGTAGCCATGATATATGAACAGTGGCCTCTTGCTTAACAGGTTGAGCTAATATACAACATAATACCTTCATTCTTATAGGTTCATAGGTTAGTACTAGGCTAACTCCCCTTGTGGGCCATTTTATGCCAAACCAATTACCCCATGTGAGAATCAAACCCTGCACCTTGTGTCTGCAAGGTAAGCACCTTAACCATTCTGCCATCCTCCCACCCCTCAAGTCACTATTGTATGTGTGCATTGTATGTGTCCTCTCAACTACTATTGTATGTGTGCATCCATATTCCTGCAGATAACAAAGGAATATGCAACCACCCGACACCTAAATGCTGTAAGCCTTAATGCTCCACACAACTGTCAGATAACATCAAGTTTTACAACATTCAGACCTGCAGTCATCTTACATTAATGAATTCAACAAGCAGGTACTTAATGATGTTCGTTTCGTAAAGCACAGTTGACTGAGGGATGTCTGTATGACTCAGTATTCACATACAGAATTATACTGTGCAAGAATTCATAGGTGTGTACTAGGCTAATGGCCCTGGAGCCTTTACAAGCCTAGCCCATAGGATTACCCTGGCATCATGCCACCCGACCTTAGTTCCCAGTGCCTCTATCGAGTAGAGCCACTGGAGTGATCCTCAGGGTGAATTTTCTATTTCCCATCCACTCATCAAGATTTCTCTTGAAGAGGGCCAGTGAGGTGCTCTGCTTGACATATATGGGAAGTCTATTCCAGAGCATGGACAGTCTCTGGGTTATGAATCTGTCCCTCCAGCATGTTCTGTTGATTGTGGTAATGAGGTCAAGGTCTCTGGAGCATGTGGTGCAGAGGGATTGGGATTTCTTTAGATGTAGCATTCCAAACAGAGCTGGGTCAGATATGGATTTGTAAGTCAAGCAGAGATCGCCTCTAAGTAGGCGATATGAGACAGAGAATAGTTGGAGTTTTTTGAGTCTGTCCATATAGGACAAGTGTTTAATGCCTAGGATCCTCTTTGTGAGGTACTTTTGCGGCCTCTCCAGTTGTTTCAGGTGTCTAGTGAGGTACATGCCTAATGGAGCATTGTACTCGATGATTGGCCAGGGAGACAATGACCTTTTTCTTCCTGGATGCAAAACCCTTAGTAATGAGATGTGCCACATAGAATTACTTTCTGACCACAGTGGCAATGTGGTGGTCAAAAGAGAGGTTGCTGTCAACCTGTGTTCCCAGACATCTTATAACTCCTTCTGTGTTCAGTGGACTACCATCAATGTGGTAATTCATGCGAACCAGGTGTTTCCCAAAGGGGATGACAACACATTTTTTGGCATTGAGCTTAAGGCCATGGTTCTGACACCAGTCATTGGTCTCAGTGAGGTCTTTCTGTAAGATGTCAACATCACTTGGGGAGTTAATAATAGCTCCCAACTTGCAATTGACTGTGAACTTTGTCAGCCAGAGTCCCTTCGTGTTGGCCTGGACTTCAGAGAAGTAGATACCAAACAGGAGAAGACCCAGGACCAAACCCTGTGGGACTCCACTCATGACAGGTCGGCAATCTGACTTGGAGTCAGCTACTTCCACACTGTCGGTTCTATCTGTGAGCCAGTTTGCAACCCATCTAGTGATATAGGGTTTGATGCCTAGCTTAGTGAGTTTTTCTATGATTCCTGAGTGGGGAATGGTATCAAAGGCCTTAGTCAGATAAAGGTAGGCTGTATGAACCACCTTGCCTTCATCCACAGCTCTGGTGCCTGACTCAAAGAAGTCGACCAAGTTGAGCAGACATGATCTACCCTTCACAAAACCAAACTGTGTGGGATCCAGAGTTTGGAGAGTCCCTATATCCTTGTTTATTAGGTCCATGATGATGCGTTCCATAGCTTTGCATATCAGACTCATCAGGCTAATGGGGTGATAGGTCCCAGTGTCTGTAGTTGCTCCTCCTTTGTGGAGAGGGATGACTGTAGCAGTGTGCCATTTGTAGGAACAAAGCCTGAGGTGAGGCAATGATTGAATAGGGCACACAGGTGTGGTGTCAGTTCACTCTGTAGTTCATGTAGAACACAGCCAGGGATATTGTCAGGTCCCATAGAAGCTGTATTCTTGGCCTTGGACAGTGCTGTTTTAACTTGTGCAGCAGTAATACTGGGTGCCTGGCAATCTACTGGTATTGTGATTGGTCCTTTGGTGGGAGAAAGAGGGGTAAAGTTGGCATTGAATCGTCGGCCAGTATATTGGCAATATCTGTTGCTAGGAGATACCATTGTGCAGTAGCTCAGAGCAAATATGGGTATTGCCTATAGCACTCTTCATGAAAAATATTGATGATTGGATGGGAAATAGGAAATTCACCCCAGGGATCACTTCTGTGGCTCTGCTCGACAGGGGCACAGATAAATAATTTTCTTGGGTGACGAAAGCCAGAGTACCTTTTTGGCTAGGCTTATATAGGCCCTAGGGCCAATAGCCTAGTACCTACCTATGAACCTATGGAGATTCTTTACATAACTATAGAAGGCCTTGTGGTTGTCTTTACTATCTGCTGCAATTCTGTTTTCATAGCGAGCTTTACAGGATTTGATGAGGGGTCTCAACTTTTTGTTTAGGCTGGCAAGGGAGTTTTTCCAGTCTTGGGACTTCACCTTATTCTGCATCAGTTTCCTCCTACTGTTGTAAAGTTTGTTTATGGCAGGGGACCACCAGATTGGCTTCCTTTTTTTGGAGGAGAGCATCTTCGTTCTATTGGGTATGGCAAGATTCATGCATTTGTGTACGTGTTTGTACAGTGCATTGGTGTATGATTCAGCAGTCATGCAACTGTTTTCCATTTGCATGGGTGCCTTGAAGTTAGCCACCTCTGTTTTTAGGAGCCCAAAGTTAGCTTTGGAGAAGTTTTTCATGGTGGTTACCTTTGTGGGGGGGGGGGGGGTATGTGGATTTCCAAGGTGATTAGTTGACTATTGGTGTAGAGCAACAGTCACCCATGTTAGTAATGACCAGGTCAAGGATGTTGTTACCTCTAGTGGGGGTAAGAACGAGCTGGTCCAGGAGCATTGCAATTAATGAATTCTAGGAAATGTTGGGCAATTGTATTGGTGTGTGAGTAGTTTTCCCAGTTAATGGAGGGGGTAGTTGAAGTTGCCCAGTATGAGAGTGTTAGGTTGGACCCTAATATTCTCCAGGGTGCTTAGGAACATGGAGTGTGAGTCTTTTGACATGGTTGGGGACCTGTAGCAGGCGATGACCTAAATCGCTGTCTTACCCAATGTTAGCTGCACCTGAAGTATCTCTGATGGGTTATGTTGGGCTACCAGTCTGGAGGTGTGTGCATCCTTTATGAATATGGAAACACCACTGCCTTTGGAGCTTCGGTCCAAGTTCTGGGGCTGAAAGGTGTGGAATGAGTTATAGCCTGATAGTGCAGGAGTGCTTTCTACTGCCTTGAACCAGGTCTCTATTACAGCACAAATGTCGATGTTCTCCATTTTAAGGAGTGCTTTGAGTGAGTACATTTTGAGATTTAGACTTCTAGCATTGAGCAGAATGACCCTCAGATTGCATTTGTTTGTAGCTGTTACAGTGGTAGTTTGGTCTTTGGAACACCGCCTAAAAAAGCTACTGTAGGGGTGGTAAGAGCCTTGGCCAGTATCCAGATGCCCAGTCTCAGAGTATTATGAATAATGGAGAAAGGCATAGTCAGCAGCTTAGGAGCTACAGGTGTCAGTGACACACGGCCATGCTGGATGTATAAAATGATGTACTGCAGAAGTTGGAAAATAAAGCAAGTCTAATGTTCTATAGTATGTACATGATAAACATTATTAAAGAAACAACCACCACTGGAATCAAACCCATAATTACAGTGAGAACAGTCACCTTGCCTTCTTGATTATCTAAATGAGCTAATTGTCAGAACAGCTAAATAATGAGTTTAAAAAGCAAATGTCTGACATATGGGGCGCAGCTATATCTGTGATTTCCATAGGAATGTATAAGTGTACTTAGGATTATGACACTAGTAGCATCCACTAGCTGTCTCCACACCTCTGTGACCCTCAGCAAAGATCCTCAGCATCCCTTCAATGCATTTTCCTCACAGCGGTTGTGAACCTGCACTCCAGTCTGGTAGATTCTAGTGCGATGTAAGTGCTGTCTTGCAGTCCAGTTCCAGATGTCGATCACTGCGAAGTTCCATGGTCTGGCTTTCATTCGATGTTCATCTCCCGCATAGACAGTCTGCATCTGGGTGGTGTCCAACTCAGTCCAATTTGGTGCCCAGACATTTCAAAGCCTCCTTGAATTAGCTGTGTCTATGATAATATGGAGATATCAAAGTTCCAAAAATTGCTTACTGAGGCCCCACCTCCGTTTGCAGGTAGCTATGGTCTGGTCTATAAATGTATCAAAAACACAGTTTAAAGCTGTCACATATAGGATGGTATCAGATCACTGGAAGGTAATGTGCACATGCTACATATTGTTCCGTTTAACAATACCTATTGGGTATTTATGCAAAGCACCTTCCTGTTATATTGTTAAGTTTCAAGTACAACTGGAATTCCAAAACCTTGAATGTTAATGAACCTTATTAATTATGTATGGTGCAAATGGGACTTAAAAGCTTTGTGCACGTAGCTGGTGTTACTTTCAGGTATACCTGATTCACAGGAGCTGCCAAGATAGTGTTACATCTGCTATCATTGCTGTGGTGGGATATATTTCTGTCCTTATAAACCTAAGGTATTATTATTATTATTACTCCTTAGAAATGTATGTGTACATGCTTAAATTGATGGTGTTAGGGAAAATTACCTGCAATACAAAAATGCATGTGGCTTACTGGAGGGGTGTCAGATTGACCTGTATGCATACAGGTGGGTACATCTGCCTCAGTAATAAGCAGGGATTCCACATGTGCACTCGTACAGATAAATGTCAAGAGCATCAGTGAACATACAGACACACTAACAAAACATCCGTATATATCACTGGTCACTCTGTACAGTTTGTGGTATATTTACGGAAACCAACAGACACCGACAGTATTCATACATTGTTATGTAGTATGTAGTTGTAGTTATACTATGGATATTTATTCACTGATGCTTAGTAAAACATGTACCATAAATAGTACCTTGAAGTAGCTATATCTTTATTTATGTCTGGTTACCTTGTACTATCTGTGGTATAATTATGGATAACACGGCTTTCTGATGGCTTCCTTAAGTTCCTCTCCAAAATATTAGAGAAATGCATCCATATGCAGCTGATGCAATACCTAACCTCAAATAACCTGCTCTCAGAAGCACAACATGACTTTAGGCCCCAGCACAGCACCACTACTGTTCTACTACCAGTATAATAAACCGACATAGAAACAATGGTCTGCTTGTATCCACCTTGTTCATAGACTTGTCAAAGGCATTTAATACTGTCTCACACCAGCAACTGCTCGTTCGACTCTCCTCAATAGGACTTTCACAGTAGTCATTGCTGTGGCTCCTTAGTTACCTGTCTGGAAGGCAACAAGCCATTAAATGGCAACAAACCTACTCGTCATTTCAAGCAGTTACTACAGGTGTCCCTCAGGGCTCTATCCTGAGTCCTCTACTATTTACTGTATTTATTAATGAGCTCCACACCTCCACTCACTACGCTACTTTAGTTCAGTGTGCAGATGACTCAGCATTAATATGTGCGGCCTCAACAATAAATAAGCTCCAAGACATTGACACAAATCATTTTCCTTTCTAGAAACCTGGCTCAAAGAATCAAACTTCCCACTCAACCCCAAGAAAACTAAGTTAAAGTTTTTCACCTTAAAAAGTTATCAAAATCAAAAGCAATCTTTTACCATAAATTCAGCAAATAATGCTGTTATTGAAACTGCAACTAACAATAAACTTCTAGATGTTATAATAGTCAACAATCTCAAATATGACCACCATATACTGCACAGCATGAAATCTATACACTAGAAACTAGGCTCCCTTTATAGGATCAATGGATTCCTTACAGATACTGCAAGAAAACCTCTAGCCACCACCTTCTTACTGCTGACTCTCTTATATGCCGCTGCTATCCTAACAATTATAAACAATAATCAAAGAAAGAAACTTGCTTCTTGCCACAATGAAATAGTTAAATTTACCAACAGTCTACCCTAAGTACCCACTATTGTCATAGCTTAAAGCAATTACAGTGGCTTGACCTGCACATAACATATTCACAACTGTCTACAGCACACAAATGCATTCATCATCCAGAAAAAAGCTCTGTACTGCAAAACGTAATGCCCTGCACTATAAAACTTATTGCTAATATACTGTCCAGCAAGGGACCTACGTTCCAGTAGCAAATTGTTATTACTTGCGAATAAGTCAAATAATGTTGCAGGAGACTCGCTCTGCTCACAATGTGTTGCTAAGCTCTGGAATAGTATCCCCGTGCAAATAAAACTCTCTGACAAACTCAGTAGTTTTAAACCACTGCTTAAACAACATCTTAACCAATCCTCATCCTGTACGTGCTCATCATGGAGTTAAAACTTTTTCACTGTACAATACTATCCAAACACTCTCTTTTAACATAATATTCTCAACCTCTTATTGAAATGGCAAAACAACTAAGTTGCACATGTGCTTTCTTTTTAGTAACTTCCACCTCTGTAAAGTCTTGGAATGTATATGTATATATGTAACTACTGTTTGTGTATAAATGTTAATAGAAATGTAACTACTGTTTGTGTATAAATGTAACTACTTTTGTGTTTGACTGGAATTTAGTATAACGCAGTGTAAGCAAATGGAGCTTTTCTTCCCAGGCCTCCACTGAAAATGGATATTACCCAGTCAGACTTTCCCCAATAAACAAAGACAAATAAATAAATAAGTTGTTCAATTGGTACTGCACAGATACTTTCTGCTGAGTAATATAGTAGTAGTTATCACTGATTTTCAACGCATACAGATGAAATGGGAATAGCATTGGCTGTTCAATATCGATTGTGTTGATATAAGCTACTCATATATAACAGTTCATGTTATTATGAATGATTTTTTTCCCACAGTTTGTCAGTTTAGCCTCATGTTGCATAACATCTATTGACAATACATGATGCATCTGACAATTATCCAACATTACTGCTTTACACGTGTTCCGAGTAGTTTGTTAATGTGAAATGCACACAGAATGTAAGGACAGTGTTGTTGTTAGCCTTCCACTGCTGTGATATTCACTGTAATGGGTTCAAATCTCACATAAAACCTCTACAGATATCACAAGTTATGATGTTGTTCCATGTCTTATGTATTCAGACTTTGTTTTCCTATCACGTGTTTTATATGTTGCACTACTATACAGGACAGGGGCTATTTCATATAATTTTGTAGTGCACAGAAATGCAGAGAGAGTAAATTAACATATGTTGTTAACATAATCATCTCCATAAGTGGGCTCCCACATTAATCTAACCATGTGCATATAATTGTCTTCTAGATGGCAAACAGACCTAAGGGCGACAATTTTTTTGCCACAGAAAAATTTCTCATCCTGTAGTAACAAGGTGGAATTCACTACCTCACAGTATCAGAACCAACACAAACACCAACCAATTCAAAAAGATTCTTAAAAATGATCTTAATGACAGCTGGCTTTGTTCCTGTACTACTCCAGGCTAACTAGTTTTAAGAGTTCTGGTCACACCTTTTCTTCTTCACTGACCACCTCATACTCTATGCTCTCTCTCATGTCCAGATAAGCTGTAACCTCATCTTTTTCTGTCCAATTTCCCCCCCTACAAACCCTTCCTCAGCTTACTTTGAGATACTGCAATGTTTACACTACAATAAGGAATTATATCAGATGCTTGTATAATACAAATGTCAGCTATAATAGCATAGAATGTAATTTCTGGTGTACTGTATGTCTTGTATATTTTTTGTATAATTTCTTGTATAAGTTTTGTATAATTTCTATATGTGGAACTTTTCTCCCCAGGCCTCCGATGAAAATGGGTCTTATCGCAGTCAGACTTTCCCGGTAAACAAATGTAAAAAATAAATAAATAATATATGCTCTGTTCCAGCATGGATTGAGACTCCTTAGATAGTTAGGAAATGCAGCTTGGAGGAATGAAGTTTGAACTGACCTTACCAACATGATTAATGCTGTGGGAGGTCATGAGAGATCCTAGGAGACCTGTCACCGATGGTGTTCTGACATGATCTTTCATTCAGCCAACAGGATACACCAGTACAAGGGGTCGAGGGATGCCACTGGTGGTGGCCCACCATTGACTCCTCAAGACGAGCTCAAACAGTATCTTGCATCCCTACGTAGGACAAGTGGAGAGCATGCATACCTAGCATGGGATAAAAGCAGGTGTGCCAGGCCACACATGTATAACATGCTGCATACAGACTACCTCAGCACACATTGCTGTTGCATATATGTTCATGTGTTTTTATGTTGCAGCAGCAGAATTGCGTCATGCACATGGGAGTACACATGCTGATGACAACCAATGTAAGTGTAATGACATGTTGCTATACAACTTTAGTACATGCATAACACTACAACCAACATGCTTAATGTTGTCATGCACATGGGAGCACACATGCTGATGACAACCAACGTAAGTGTAATGACATGTTGCTGTACAACTTCAGTACATGCATAACACTACAACCGACATGTTTAATGTTGTCATGCACATGGGAGCACACATGCTGATGACAACCAACTTAAGTGTAATGACATGTTGCTGTACAACTTCAGTACATGCATAACACTACAACCAACATGTTTAATGTTGTCATGCACATGGGAGCACACATGCTGATGACAGCCAATGTAAGTGTAATGACATGTTGCTGTACAACTTCAGTGCATGCATAACACTACAACCAACATATTTAATGTTCTCTGAATTCTTTGGCACAGGTCCATCCACTTCTGCAGAGCAGCTGGACATAACAGGTGAATGTTTCTATGTACTGTTACTGTGACCATTATCTGTTATTGCTCCTTCTTCCTGTCATGTCAGTGATGTATAATGTCATATTGGTATTTTCCTAATATTCTAACCTACAGGCACATCTTCTGGGGGCATGAGAGATACAGGTGCACCTACAGACAGACCAGTTTTGGTTTCCCACCATGTTCTTGGGCTGCAGCACTGTGTATCATACCTGTGTTGTATGACATTAATGTCACTGTTTTTCATACACAGGGATATTTGGCCAACATGTGCACCATATGTCACGTGAGTATCACCATATTCTGTTACTGTGTTGTATATGACATCATGCACCAATGACTGCATACATGACCGTGTTTGCTTTGTCTGCATTTTCCCACTGCAGGATCTGCATTATGACAGACAAGCTCACCACATAGGTAGGGCGTAACTGGTATGTTATTTCCTGTCTCCTACGTGTCATTGCTGTTACTCCTGTTGTTGTTCTGCACTAATACTGTGTCCTTCTACCCCTGTATAGGACAACCACCATCTGCATCACAGCAATGACCAGCTGGTGTGTGTATATATTGCCTACTGTGTCTTGTACCTCTGTTGGAATGGTACATGCTGGAAGTACGTGATTTATAATATGTATTTATGTCTTTGTTTCCTTTCAACAGTTCAATTTCTACAAATCTAGCGGATTTTCTGGGCATTGTCTGTACTCATACAAGGCTGCTAAGGCCTGGAACTCCTTACCTTTATTCATCAGGTCAATACTCTCCCTCCCATCTTTCAGAAGCACTCTGAAAAACTTCCTAGCTAAAATCTGGCTCTGTTCTTCCTCAAAACTAGGATAAACTATATCCCTAAATGTGAAGAAGTAGCTTTTCATCCCTTATACTTCCTTACTCTCCCTTCATCACTTATTTCCTTGCTCCTATCTAATTTTTTCCCTTTCTCACTAAATATACCATAAACCTGTTTCTTTTCTCTCACTTCATATTGCAATTCTTATTTTTATTAGACTAACTTACCTTCAGTTTCTCTACAAACTGTCTAAATTTCTCTAAATATTAAATGATTGTCATATACCCTGTATCCATTCTTGACCATTGTTTTTATATTATGTTTAATTTGTCATAATTATTTAAACTGCAGATGTTTTTGTTTTATTTTTGAAGATTGTAAAATTATTACACTTAAAATGTTTTGTAATAATTTGGAGCTTTTCTCCCCGGACCTCCGCTGAAAATGGGTTTCTACCCAGTTGGAATTTCCCGGTAATCAAATGTCCGTCAATCAATGAGTAAATAAATATTTCAGCTCTCACCTCTGGCACTGGATTTCCATGAGGACATGTCAGGTGTGTCTTATGTTGTTATTCTTCAAATATGTAAAGTGTGTTGCATATGTAACATAACTGTTAACCCCGTTATATAGGGTCCATGGACCACACTCAGAAATGATCTTCTGGTAAGTCGTTAACATTTGTAACATTGTAGTGATCTAGTTGTGCCATGTGTCAGTAATGTGATATAAGCAGATTTACCTGACCTGTGTCATCTGTCTCTTCTTTTAGCATGTCCTCTGCTTTCATCCTCTATTAGCCCATCCACTAATCCCAAGGTGGTATCTGATGTGTTTCCATGTGCTAGCACGGCCCCAGCACACAAGAGACAAATTTGGTGATACAGTCCAGCCCAGATGGTGACATGTGGATGGGGCTGTAGCCCCAGATGTTGGAGAGAGCATGTCCATTCTGACAATGTGGGCACATCAGATGGTGGACATGATGAAGCCTGTGGAACTTGGTCCCAAGTTGAGTCTGCTGGTGATGTTGACACTTCCCCACAACACAGTGATACTGCCTGGTGTAGTAGACATAGGCGTGTGGATGGTCTGCATAGATACGAGTCAGAGGGTGTCTGCCTACAGGCAAATTAATGTTTTCAGTGGTGTCATGGATCTGACATTCATGCACTTGCCTGTAACACTGATCGTGCTGCATACCAGCTGTCTGTGCTACATGAAAGATAGGAGCACAGACATGACACAGTGAGGTCATGGATCTGACATTCATGCATTTGCCTATGACACTGATCGTGTTGCACATCAGCTGTCTGTGCTACATGAAAGATAGGAGCACAGACACAGTGAGGTCATGGCAGCATTGATTGCTCAGAATGAAAGCATGTTATCTGTGGCACTATTCATTGAATTCCTAGATACAAAGTACTACAGCAGCGCCATAGTATGAGCAGGGTTCTGCGTGCTATGACTGTGCTTTGCTGAGTACCACACAGGAGAGGCAGGCTCCCTCTCAGTAGACAAACCCTTGCCCATCAGGAATTATGTATATACTTCAACTTGCATACACATCTGCTGTTGGCCAATTCAGTGTGTGCCCAGCAGCGATGACCAGACAGTCAACTCACACCCCTGCTGCTTCCCACAGTGTATTTCCACATGCTGGAGTCACCCCAACAGGTCTCCTCTGTGGAGCAGCATAGGCTGAGTGATTCCATATGCAGCCAGGATCACTGTGTGAGCCGTCAGCATGGCCACCCTAGACTGCATTAGAGTAACACTGACAGTTGATGCACTATGTCTTGTAGTGCCAGTCTCATCTCATGGCAGTGATGATTGCTGTGCAGACTACTGATGATGTCATCCATCTATGGTTGCTGTGAAGTCTGATGTCACAGGAATCTGTCACTTTTACTGACCTAGGTGACTCCATTCAGTATGTGATACTTTAGCCATATATTACATTGCTATATGTTACTTGTAATATTGACAACAGTTCTGCAGTATGTCCTGACTTGCTTTCCTGTTTGTATCATTTAATAGTGCAGAGATAGGGATGGGGTTCACAGAAGTATGTCCCTTGTTGTCTGCCATACACCCATACACCACTATGAGTCTGTGTACATACCTGTGTCACTTGTGGCCTGAGTTAATGGTCCTGTCATGATAGATGTTTATATGTTCATAATGTTATATGATACGATTATGCTGTTATGTCTAATGCTCAGTGTGTACATCTACTGGGTAATTTTCATTAGATGCTATCTGTGCTGCTCTTGTGGGGCACCACCTGAACATCAGTGTTTAATCTGCATACGTCTGTATGTGTGGCTTGTCATGACTCAAAGGTGTGTGTCAGATGCTGCTGTGTTGCCTGAGCCAGGACTTGTGGTCGCATCCTCCATCACCCATGTCTGTTTCTTCTGCACAATATGATCTCCTGTTCCTCCTCTGACAGCTGCAGAGTCTCTTCTTCAGACATCTGGGATTCTTTGAGTAGTTCACCCACACCTGCAGCAGGAAGACCACTATGTTTTGTTATTAGCATATTGTGTAGCATGGTGCACACAGTAATCATCTGTACTGCTTTTTCAGGTATGTATTGCAGTGCACCCCCAGATGTGTCCAGACATCTGAATCTGGTTTTCAGTGTACCAAATACATGTTCTATGGTGTTTCTTGTCATGGCATGTGCTTTATTGTAGGACTCCTGTGTGGGTTTGGAAGGTTCTCTCTACAGGGTCATTAGCCACTGCTCAAGTGGATAACTACAGTCACTTATTGCAGGAAGGGGAACACATATGTTGTCATCATGCATAATGTTGACAGGGAAGTACTTAGCTTGCATCCTAGCTGTGTTCCTGTACTTGCACAGTAGTAGTCCCTCAGGTACTTAACCTTACTGGAATGCAGCTCTCAGTCCACTTTCCCTCTATATGGCAGCATCATGCACACTTCCAAGGTTTATCACAATGAAATTTGTTATGCTGCCATCCACTGCACACACCATCTGACAGTTTAGGCATGGCCACCCATTTATTCTGATGTATATTTCTGCTTCTGGTTGCTCAGAAATCTTAATAGGGATGTGGGTAAAGTCCACTTTGCCCAGTACTGGGGGGAAAGTGGCAAAATTATAGGAATGGTGCAAGATGTTTCGCCCCTCAATGGGTGTAGATGGAAAGTGAATGTGTTCATCTACCTTGGTGCACACTGCTGCAAAGAATTGTATGAGAATGTGACTAGCAGCTGTCTGTGACACTCCTACAGCATCTCCTATGTGTTGCTTTAATATCCCGGACGTCAGTACACCTAGGCTCAGACAGACTTTTGTTTCAAGAGGTATGGCATTGCCTTGCAATGTATGCACAGACCTGTGTGGGACACACATGTTGCACACAGCCTGCACCAGCTCTCAGTCTAAGCGGTACGTGTCACTGATTTCTTAATCTGAGACTTGGCTTAGTTGTAGCCTGCCTCTCTATCTAGCTGGCTGCCTTCTAGGATGTACAAAAAGAAGAATGAATAGGTAAATAAACGCTCACTTTATTAATAAAAAACAACAACAAAGCTTTCAGGAATGTCCCTTCTTCAGTGTTCACTGGCAGCCACCATAATTAGACTCAGCAAGGCCTTACAATGTCTAGGCAATTTTGATTCTGTATCTTAGCTCAGAAAAATAATTTCCCTAGTTACACCAATTTGCTCACC
This sequence comes from Protopterus annectens, assembly GCF_019279795.1. Classification (NCBI taxonomy): domain Eukaryota; kingdom Metazoa; phylum Chordata; order Ceratodontiformes; family Protopteridae; genus Protopterus; species Protopterus annectens. The sequence goes on from NC_056729.1 coordinate 1,668,143,557, forward strand.
CAGTATTTCTGACAAAGTGGTCTGCAGGAAATGTTTAAACTCTGCCGATTCATTACATTCCCAGGAAATATGTTCCAGATTATCTCTTTCTTCCCCATCACACCTCCAACATTTGCTGTCTAACTGAGGAAAAATTCTCAGGAGTCTACTTGGGGTATAAAAATATCTATGTAAACATTTCCAAGCAAAAATCCTAAATCTTGTAGATTTTGTTGCATACTTGGGAGGCATACATATAACCCCATTGTTTCTTTGTGAATTGCTTATCCAACCTCTCTTCCCAATCCTTTCTAATCTCTTCTGATTGATTCTTATAGTTATTGTGCAATTTTTCATTGGTCTACTAATTACAGTAGAGAGTCGATTATCTGAACTAATTGGGACCTAGGGTAATATGAATAATCAAATTGTTCGGATAATCAAACATACATTGAACCAGATAAAAACGTCTACAATTTTTTTTTTTTTGGGGGGGGGGGTTCCACGCAGGGAATACACTTTTCAACCATTCAGTGATACCAGGGGGCAATAAAGAATATTTTTCACACACAGGCAGGCTACAAGCTCAAAAAGCATGCACAAGTGAATATGTATAATGTTTACATATTCAGACATTATGATTTTTCCTACCTGAAAACTTTGGAAGGCTGCGTTCGTATAACTGATGTTTCGGATAATGGACGTTCGGATAATCGACTCTCTACTATATTCATTTTTTAACATCAGCTTCTGTTCCAGATTCTACTAAAAACTCTACCAGTGCTGATCTTTCATTTGGGACTCCCCATTTATTTCTCTTTCCCTATACTCTGATATCAGTCCTTGATAGGGAAGGCAATCTCTAACTTGCAGTCCAAATAAATTCTTGGTATCTTCCCATTCTGTTACCTTTCCCTTTCTACTTATTTGCTCCTAATACCTTGCTTCCTTTGCCATTTCTTCCAACAAATTCTAGCCCCCTCTTGCCCATTGTCTTTATCCCTAATTGCAGTCATCCCTATTGGCAGAACCTTCTTTCTCCATTCCTGTCTCCTTAAAGATCTGCATCCAAATCCCAGTCACTCCTTGTTTCTTGAGCTTCCGTCCTGTTTCATCATCATCCCTTTCTACTTTGAATTGTAGCTTTTTGCTTGTGCTATGTATAGGAGCCTTAACTATGTAGCTCTGAAATACCCCTTCAAATTAGGTAATCCCAATCTGCCTTGTTCTGTTAAAGAATCAGTTTATCCCACTTGACTCTTGCCTTCATCCCCACCCCAGTAAAATCCTTCACCTCTTTAATAATTGCTATCCACAACTTCTCTGGTTGATAAAAATATGCCTGACCTGAGTATAAGACTAAAGGGACTAAAAACATTTTAACTGCTTGTATCTTACTACCCATATTCATATAACAGAGCTTCCAATTTCTCAATTTGTATATATTATCTTTTGTTTAATCTCTTCCCACATATATTTAGCTGCCACACCAGAATAAGGTTTAATCCATACTCCTAAATACTTCATTTTATGTCCCCATAAATATGAATATTGTTGAACCAATTCATGTGTGGGTACATAATTTACTGCTGTTGCCTTTGTTTTACCATCATTACTTTTGTATCCTGAAACTGCCTCAAAATGTTCCACAATACTGTAATGTCCTTTTTTGGTTTTGTCAGGTATAAAATAATATTATCTACAAATAGAGACATTTTTTTCTTGATTACCATACCAACTGTATCCTTGAATTTCGGAGTCCCTTATTTTCTTTGCCAATGGTTCTAAATATAATGCAAATAACAAAAGGAAAGGAGGACACCTCTGCCTGGTTCCTCAGCTCAAGCAGAAATTATCAGAGAGGACCCCACCCACTTTAATTTCCACCTCCAATCCCTCATATATCTTCCTAATCAACCTTATAATTTTATCAGGGAATGCAAATGCTTCCACTGCCCTGCTCATAAAGTCCCAGCTTGTGCTGTCAAATACTTTCTCTGCATCGAGACCCACCACCACCAACAGTGGTATTTTCTTACATTCTCTTCTCTCTGGATCATCAATGTTCTGTTAATGTTGTCAGATATTTGCCTCCCCTCCACAAAACCACACTGATCCATGTCTATCAATTTTGGCATCACGTTTGCCATTCTTTTAACCATTATAGACATGAACACTTTATAATCATGGTTTAGTATTGAAATGGGCTTATATGAAGTTGCATCTGCTGGATCTTTACCCTTTTTACCCTTTTTAAGTATTATAGCTAACACTGCTTTCTTCCAGGATGTTGGCACTTCTCCTTTTAAAATACTGTTAAACAAAACCTTCCAGATATTTATCAGTTTTTTCCTCCTAGCTTCAAAACTTCCACAGGAATACCAGCTATTCCTGTGGACTTTCCTGTAGATTGGTTATACATAGCCATTTTTATCTCATCTCTTCCTGTCCTAACTGTTAATAATTGCGCCTCATCTACCTCTAACCTTGGCATAGTTAATTCTTCCATAAACATTTGAATTTGTACCTTTTCTTGATTTCCATATTTTTCTGCTTTATACAGACTTTCATAAAATTTCCGCAATATTTCTAATATTTCTACAGGATTCCTTGTTATCTTCCTTGTTATAAGCTCCCTGACCTTAGTGACAGCCCTTTCTACATTTTTGTGCTTTGGAGTTATTATCAAAAAAACAGTTCATAGGTTCATAGGACGTTATTAGGTTAGCGGCCTTAGAGCCTTTACAAGCCTAGCCATGTTAATTCCAGGTATCCCCATTTGTTCTTTTTCAGTAGTTCACAGAACGAATTTATGAACAGACCAGTTTTGTGATTAACATCTGCTACCCTTGTCCATGAGGGACATGGGTGGCACACCAGGGGTGAATTTGCAGTCTTCCATCCAATTAGCTAGGTTGAGTTTGAATAGGGTCAGTGAGGAGCTCTGTTTTACATGGATAGGAAGTCTATTATAGAGAAACAGTAGTCTCTGGGAGACACATCTGTCTCTCCAACATGTTTTGTTAATGTCACATGCTCGGTTGAGATCCTTAGAGCGAGTGACTCTTGTGCCATTTGACTTGCAGATGTGCAGATGTACAGCATTTCCATTAGGGCAGGGTTGGAAACTGCCCTTTAGGCCAGGCACAAGTCACCTCTCAGCAGCCTATAAGATACAGAGTAAATTGACAGGGCTTTCAGCCTATCCACATAGGTCATGGTTTGGAGTCCTTGCATTTTCTTAGTGAGAAACCACTGAGGTCTCTCCAACTGCTGCAAGTATCTGGTGAGATACATGCAAAAGGGTGCATTATACTCTATTAGTGGTCTGATGAGGGTCAAGTGCAGTGGAGTTATAACATCCCTTGACCTGGATGCTATGCCCTTGCTTATGAGGTGAGGAATGTAGAAAGTTTTCCTTACCACTGTGGAAACTTAGTGGTCAAAGTTCAGATTGCTGTCAACCGTATATGGACAGACTCAAAAAACTCCAACTATTTTCTGTCTCATATCACGTACTTAGAGGCAATCTCTCCTTGACTTACAAAGCCATGTCTGACCCAGCTCTGTTAGAAATGCTACATATAAAGAAATCCCAATTCCTCCACACCACACGCTCCAGAGACCTCAACTTCATTACCACAATTAACAGAACATGTTGGAGGGACAGGTTCATAACCAGAAACTGCCCATGCTGTGGAATAGACTTCCCATACATGTCAAGCAGAGCACCTCGCTGACCCTCTTCAAGAGAAATCTTGATGAGTGGATGGGAAACAGAAAATTCACTCCAGGGATAACTCCAGTGGCTCTACTCGACAGATGCACTGGGAACTAAGGTCGGGTGGCACTATGCCAGGGAAATCCTATGGCTAGGCTTGTAAATGCCCCAGGGCCATTAGCCTAGTACACACCTATGAACCTATGAACCTGTGTTCCCAAGTCTCACACCACTGAGCTGGAACTTGGGGAGGTGCTGTCAGTACTGTAAATTGTAGGGAAATCTGTTTTGCCAAAGGGAATAGTAATTCATTTTTTTGCATTTGGTTTTAGACCATGGCTTTGGCACCAACCATTTGTTTGTGTTATGCCTACTTGTAATATGTTGACATCATTGGGGGACTCAATGATTGCTCCCATTTTGCAATCAACAGGGAACTTGGTGAGTGAAAGGCCATCTACTTTGGTCTGGACTTCTGAGAAATAGATGCCAAACAGTAAGGTGCCCAGCACAGACCCCTGTGGTACTCCACTGGTGACAGGCTACCCATCTAATAACATAAGGGTTAATCCCTATCTGGTTCAGTTTCTCAATGTGCCAGAGTGGGGAATTGTGATGAAATCCTTGGCAATGTCGAGATAGGCTGTGTGCATTGTTTTACCTTTGTCCATGGCTTTGGTGACATTGTCAAAGAAGACTACCAGGTTTAATAAGAATGATCAACCCTTAACAAAGCCAAGCTGGGTTAGGACTAGAGTTTGGAGGTGAACTATGTCCTTGTTGAGTAGGTCCATGATAATTCTTTCCATGGCCTTGCAGATGAGGGTGGTTAGACTTATGGGAACATGAAGTGGGTCTGCTAGGTCTTGTTTTAGATTGTTTAGTAAACAACCTGGAATATTATCTGGTCACACTGAGGTCGTGTTTTTGGCCTTGGTGAGTGCAAAGATGACCTGTTCTCTAGAGATACTAGACAGAGGGGCTGATGTCAGGTATGCCTTGGGATATGGTAGGTGGGGATAGGGGGGTGAAATTTGAGTTGAATCTGTCAGCTAGCAGGTTGGCGATATCTTCCAGTGTAGTATGAGTGATCCCATCTACAACTGGTTCAAAATATAGCTGGGCATTCCCTTTTAGACTTCATACATAGTTAAATAATGCCTTATAATTAGCCTTGCCTAGGGATGTGATTTTAGTTTTGTAATTTGCTTTAGAAGACTTTACAATATTTTTGATTTTCTTGTTTAGGCTTAGGAGGGAACCCTTCCTCTGCAGAGTGATATCCCTTTTGCTTTTGAACAACATTTTCTTTCACTTGTTATATAATCTGTTTATACTTAAAATCCAAGTCCACCACAGTGGCTTGTTTTTATGGGAATAACTGATTTTGATGCAGCGAGGTACAGCAGAGTTTATGCAGTCACAGTCACTTACGTGTTTATACAGTGCATCTGCATGAACTTCTGTATATTGATCACTGATGTCTGTGATTGTGGGTGGTATGAAGCTTTTTATACCATCTTTTAGTAGGCTGTAGTTAGCTTTGGTGAAGTTTTTTTATAATTTTTGTTCCTGTGAGGGTGTCACTTCCAGTAGTTATTTCAAATGAGACTAATCTGTGGGCTGACATAAGTAGGGAGGGAATCACGCATTGGGAAGTACAGTGACCATTCATGCTGGTGAGTACCATGTACAGAACATTGGAGCCCCTAGTGGGGGTACAGACTATCTGTTCTAGAGCATTTGTGTTAACAAAGTTGAGAAACCTCTGGGTGACCATGTTTTTGCTTGTGTATGTCCCCCAGTCTATGGAAGGATAGTTGAAATCTCCCATGACTAAGGTGTTGGGCTGTATGGTGAGGGATTCCCGTAAATTGAGGTAGGTGTTGCGCTTATCCTGGTCATTGTTGTGGATCTATAGATAGCAATGATGTGGTATGGTACTTTCTTTGACCAGTCTCAAAGTGTATTTGGTGTTAATGAAGATGGATACACCTCCACTTTTGGTTCCTTCACACTTATTTTGAGGTCTGTACATGTGTAAGGCATTGTAGCTTTGTACATCTAGAGTGCTCTCAGCAGCGTCGAACCATGTCTCAGTAACTGCACAGACGTCAGCATTCTCCAAAGTGAGGAGTGCTTCCAGGGAGTGCAGTTTCATGTTTAAACTCCTGGCATTAAGCAGCATGACCCTGAGTTTGTCTCAATTAGATATTGTTACATTGGAAAATTTGTTGTTTTGACATTGCCTAAAAAAGGCACTATGGGGGATGGAAGGGCCTTTGCCAGTATCCAAAAGCATAGGGGGGAAAGGTGTAGACCATCTCTAGCAAAGCAGCAAGCTCTTCTACCATATCCTCCCAGGTTGACAGATACTGGATCCCCCTGGACTGACACCAGAAGCTGAGCCAATTGTTGAAGTCAATTATTTTTTGTTTATATTGTGGCATCATCCTGGGTGAGGGTAAGATACATCTTAGGGCTTGGAGCATACCTGTCTGGGACATATAATCAAAAAGTTCCATCATGTCTCTGTTTGTATAGTCCAGAGATGTATGCCTCAAGTCATTCACTCCTAAATGGACTATGACAGAGTTATAACTGTACCTGTTGTTGAGTTACTTGAGTGCATGTGTGATTTGTCGGATCCTGGCACCTGATAAGCAGCTGACCATGACCTTCTCCTTGTCCAGCCTGGTAAGGGGGGAACATCTCTGTGTCTCACTATGGAGTTGCCTATGACCAAGACATTTGATGTATTTTGCCTTAGGGGCTTATTTGTTGAGAAACAGGTGTGTGTGTTGATATGTGTAGTGGTTTCTTTTTGCGTAGTGGTGAGTGTGGGTAGTGTGTGTGTGGGAGGTCTTTTTTCTTTAGGTAGGCTTTTAGTGAGCACCCCCATATATGTGGGTTTATGTGTTGTGACCTTATTTTGTATGAGAGGTGAGGTTTGCATGAAAGGTGAAGTGTTTGTGCTGGCAACCTGTTTGATGTCTAGTTCATTTTTACATGTGAGAATTGACTCCAATTCCACAGTGTATTTGCATCAGTCACATAGGGTGTTAGTTTGCTTTAGGAGTAAATGGTTGTCTGTATAAATGAAACAATTGCTACATTGCCTCAAGATGCCTGTATCAATCAAGCTGGCAGGAGAAATGATGGAAAACTGCCCATCCTTGTGGCAGGATTTTTCTGAATGTCATATTTGGGAAGGAAGTGGGCTAGCTGGACTTAGTCGCAAACAACAAAAATAAAGCAGTAATTCAATTAAATAGAATTGACAAAGAGCAGTGCTGGCTTAAAATATACTTTTTTTTAATTTTTTCAGTGGGTGTCTTGCATTTCAGTGCAGATGCACTTTAGACCTCTGGCTGAAGTTGGCAAACATTGAGCAGCTCCAATAAACTGAGTGCAAATCCACACAAATGTGAGGCTTATATACAGACAAATTTAAACAGTTTTAACACAACTACCAATGGAAAAGCCCCAAACTGAGCCTTTCTCCAGCAATCCCCAACTCAGATGGCTCCTAAGCTATACACTTCTGCTGCAAGGGTGAAGGGAGGCCCTCTTAATGTAAGATGGCTTGTTTAAGAGCACAGTGATACCAAACAATCCAGATTCAGTAGGTCTGACTCTATCCTATGCTATGTAAGGCAAAGAAACACGATTTTTAGATGGGAAGGAATAAGGGAGAGTCACTTAAAGGTCAAAGTGCGAGTGCTTAGTAGTTACTATTAGATGACCTGCAGTGGTACCACCTCCTGCACAAATGTGCAGCTGTTTGAGCAGCTGTGAACAGTGGGAGACTGTGGACAGTGTTTCCTATAGATTATTTTAAACTGGAGAGGCTTGCTAATATGAAAAATTTCTGGGAACCATATTTACACATCAGATAAAAACACAATAAGCTATCCGCCAGTAGTTCCCACCTTGGATGGGTTGCATTTAGCTTTCTGCTCCCGCCAGAGTGCAAATGAACCCTCCCAATGTAAAACAAACTGGCTTTGAACTCAAGTGCAGTAACAAATGCTTTACAATAGAAGTAAGAATTCTGCAATATCAGGAATCCTTGGAAATAAATTCACTAACCCTGACAAATGTTCACAACACACAAAAACTTTGCAAAACTTAGAAATATTTAGGTAGACTCAGGAGAACATTGACAAACTCAAAACAGTTTTTGCAGTATCAGAGGAGGTTAGGAAATATCAGCAAAATGTTAAAATAACTTAGAGTAATACAGTAACAAACAAATGGACCTTTTTGAACAAGTGCAGGCTGAAAATCAGCGATAAATTCAACCAAATAGGTAAATGCAGCACAGAAGTCTGAAATATCACTGAAACAGAGCAAGTACAAAAAATATACTTATATCAGATTTGTAGGTCCAGGTGGTTTTAGAAGCAGTCCAAGTCTTGCAGTAACAGGTGTCCAAGCCAGGCAGAAGAAAGTTCTGAATAAATGAGCACAGTCTCACACAAATGTAATTCTTTTATACTAGCAGGATGAAAGAGTTTTATAAAGTTAAACCCTCAGGCCAATCAGATAAAAACACAATAAGCTATCGACCAGTAGTTCCCACCTTGGATGGGTTGAATTTAGCTCTCTGCTCCCACCAGAGTGCAGAAGAATCCTCCCAATATAAAACAAACTGGCTTTGAGCTCAAGTGCAGTCACAAATGCTTTATAACATAAGTAAGAAATCCTGCAAAATCGGGAATCTTGGAAATAAGTTCACTAACCCTGAGAAATGTTAACAACACACAAAAACTTTGCAAAACTTAGAAATATCTTGGCAGACTCAGGATAACTTTGGAAAACTCAGAACAGCTTTTGCAGTATCAGAGGAGGTTAGGAAATATCAGAAAAATGTTAAAACGACCTAACAGAAGTGCACTAACAAATAGATGGAGTTTCTTTAATGTGTGCAGGCTGAAAACAGTGCTAAATTTAACCAAATAATTAAATGAAGCACAGAAATGTTAAATATCACTGAAAAAGAGCAATTGCAAAAATATACTTATATCAGCATTGTAGGTCTAGATGGTTTTAGAAGCAGTCCAAGTCTTGCAGTCACAGGTGCCCAAGCTAGGCAGAAGGAAGCTCTGAATAAACAGCAATCTTTCTAAACTTATGCATATTATCGAGATAATCTCTTATTTTATGTTTAGCATTCTGCAATTGCTCCTCTTCCTGTTCTGTGGGATTCCCCCTATTTTGCAATACTTTAATATTTGCCAGACTCTAAATAATTCTTGTTATTTCTTAACCATATCTCCCTTTCCTATTTCCACCCTATTTTTAAATTCAACTGTAATTTTATCCCACTCCATAGCTATATTTTCAGAAGCAATTGCTATCTTCTCTAATAGCTCCTGAATAATTTCCACTACCCATTCCTTAAATTCCTCACTTTTCAACAGATAGGTGAGAAAGCATGAGTGTTTAATTTTTATTTCATTACCCTGTGTTTTTATTTCAGTTATTATCGGTGCATGATCTGAAATAGTTATTGGGTGCATATTAAGACCTTCAATTAAATGTGCATGCTCCTGTGCAATGTAAATTCTGCCAAGTCTAACCCCGTTTTTATATCTTGGTAAATAATATGTAAATTCACTCCAGGCTCCTAGTACTGAATTCACATCTTCCATGCCAAATATTTTTTTATAAATCTCTTCACTACTTTTTCTTTTTTGTATTTATCTGTGAGACCATTGACATTTAAGATATTACAGAAAGTATCATTGTAGTAAAAAGCTATTATTCCCACATTTTATGTATAACAGCTTTTTTGTTAAATGTCTAGTTCCACCTTTTGTATTACATGCATCCATTGTTAGGCAGATTGAACTTTTATATGGTTGTTTGTTGTCATATTCATTTGAGCCTATGCCACATCTTGCAAAATGTTTTGTTTTATTGAAAGCCCTCAACAAAAAAAGAAACAAACAAACACACACCAATACCCCCCTAAAACCTATTAACTTAATACTAACACACAAAGGAGATCTAGGGACACAGGTTGACAGCAATGTCTCATTTGATCACTACATTGCCACTGTGGTCAGAAAGTCCTTCTATGTAGCACATCTCATTACCAAGGGTTTTGCATCCAGGAAGAAAGAGGTCATCATCTCTCTCTACTCTTCCCTCACTAGACCAATCATTGAGTATAATGCCCCATTTAGCATGTACCTCACTAAACACCTGCAAAAACTGGAAAGGCCACAAAAGTTCCTCATGAAGAGGATTCTAGGCCTTAAACACATGCCCTACATGGACAGACTCAAAAAACTCCAGCTTTCTCTGTCTCATATCGTCTATTAAGAGGCAATCTCTGTTTGACTTACAAAGCCATGCCTGACCCAGCCCTGTTAGAAATGTTACACCTAAAGAAATCCCAGTTCTTCCACACCACACACTTCAGGGACCTCAACCTTATTACCACAATCAACAGAACATGCTGGAGGGATAGGTTCACAACCCAGAGACTGCCCATGCTCTGGAACAGACTTCCCATATATGTCAAGCAGAGTACCTCACTGGCCTTTTTCAAGAGAAATCTTGATGAGTGGATGGGAAATAGAAAGTTCATCCCGGGGATCACTCCAGTGGCTCTACTTGATAGAGGCACCGGGAGCTAATGGCAGCATGATGCCATGGCATTTCTATGGGTTAGGCTTGTAAAGGCTACAGGGCCATTGGCCTAGTACACACCTATGAACCCATGAATATCTTCAAATATTGAAATTTTACCCTCCTAATAGGGCAAATAGGACAAATGTCCCAAACTGACAGCTGCATTCATAGACTTGAGTTAACCTAAAAGAAAGGTTATCCATGCTAAGACTCATGGTGCAGCCTGTGATTCTACTAAGTGCTGTCTGGTGTTGCCTTATCTTTATAGCTCTCTCAGCTGGGAAAACACCTGAATGCTTTCAGAAAACATTATCTCCTAGCCAAGTTCTCTTTTATTTTAGCCAATTTCTCTTTATTAGATTGCAGCTTATTTCTATTTATCAAATTGCTTCCATGGAGACATGAGGACTAGATAAAGAATTGCTACTAAACATACATTTATTTGATCAAAAAAGAATCTTATAATATTCAATATTCCTTTTCATTTACTTGCTTTCTCTTAAAGCTTGTTACTAAATCAAATTATGGGCCTTAATCCAGTCATTCCCTCATGCAAGAATGAGAAAAGCACATTAATTTTTCTTTTGTCGTGCTCTTTTAACCAGATTTATTTTACATTGTAGTGCCTACATTTCTTAAAGCTGAACAAGGAGAAAGAGAGGGGAAGGGAGAAGGAAAAAAAGGAATATTCTCATTACACTTAAAAGCAACTGAGAAAACTTCACTTTGTAGCATGCAAAGAAAATCATACACTATAAAAATAGTACTATTAAGAAAAATGTTTTACTTACAGTTAACTTTCTCCCTCCTCTTCCCCTCCCCTAAGTATTTTTCCAAACATTAATGACATGAAGTAGGGCATATACCTTAGAGTCCCTCACATGTCCAACAAAGTCCAAAAAAGTCCATTTCCAAAGTTTCTTGTTCTGTCATATTTCACAAATATAATTATTGCTTTGTAATACCACATTTGTCAATTTCTAAGTTATTAGTTTTACTCCTGTTCATCTCAATCTCTTAAATCCTGTCTCTGATTAATTTCCAATGTACTTTTGATTCTTCTAGTCAACTCTCACGCTCCCTTCCTTCTCTCCAGCATTTTCTTGTTGAAACATTGGAACAGGTTTCATTGGTGCATTCTCTCTGTGGTCTTTATAACCAGAAGAACAATAAGCAAAATCTCCTTCTGTTTCATGGCCCACTTTTTGTTGCACACATTTTTGTATTTCCTACTTATCATGTACTTCATCAAAAATTATTTGGTTCCACCAAGTAAGAATATTTTGAAGATAGATGGGTACAACAATTTTAACCTTATGCCTGCTTCTTGACATTCCCTAAATAATGAAATAAATTGACTCCTCTTCTGCATCGTGTACAATGAATAATCATTGTCCACAAACACTCTGCTGTATTCTACTTTTAGTACTTTGTCCTTCTGCCACAGTTTTGTCAGAGTCAACTCCTTCTGCTGGTAGGATTGCATCTTTACTCTTAAAGGTCTAGGTTGCTTTCTCATAGCCAGGTTTGGAGCATACACACAATGTGCCCTTTCAATTAACAATTCCTGATGTGGCATAGCATTCCAGGAGCTTATTTGTGATTTCATAAAATGAATACAGTCTGTTCCTTCCAGCTTCTCTGGTACAGCAGAAAATCTCAGGTTTTCTCTGTATGCTCTGTCCTCTAATTCTGTTGTATTTTGAAACATCTCTTCTTAAGCAGTGTCATATTCAGCCAGCCTTTCCTTCATTTTGAGCTCTGATTTTTGCAGTTTTATCACCTGATTGGAATATCTGTTTACCTCTTCTTCCATTTTCCAGCCTTTTATTGTTTGAGTTGATATACTCCATTAGTGTTTTATTTATTTTAATCAGCTCTGAGTACATATAACTTATTTTTTCCTCTAGGTTACTGGAAGTCACATCTTGCACGAAAGCTGGAACTTTCACTGCTTTTTGCTGAACAGTTGCAGAATTCTTCCCAGTCAGTGTTTTTCCTCACCTGTTGTGATTGATTTTCTCTCAGGTTCTCTGAATTTAATTTTTTTGCTGGCATCTAAGCAGTGCACTTACTGCTCAATTACTGAAATTTACCCAAAAATATGAGTTTACTGGCTCTCTCTTCTGAGTTTCTGGTTTCAGACTAGGAGAGTTGAAATTAAGCTGTTGCTCAATGTGAAGCCATATTGAAAGTCTCATGAGGTTAGTAAAGGTTATCCATTCTGTGTATCAGCATATCACATAGGACTGGATCTTTGGAGGTTCTTTAGGCTAGATGGAGGTCTCCTCTCAAAAGTCTGTAGGAAACAGAAAATAAAGAGATCACTATAAGGCAGTCTGGTTAGCTCATAGAGGACATGTCTTTGATTCTGTTAGTGGGGACATGTTGTGGTCTCTCCAGCGGCATCATATGCTTACAGAAGTATATACCAAAGGGGGCATTATACTTTATTATTAGCCTAATAAGTGAGGAATAGGGAGGTATGATGACATCTTTGGATCTAGGCATACTTCTCAACTGTCCAGATTTTTGCAGAATGTCCAGATTTTTGCCTCACATTTTTGCCCTGTTCCTTATAAAAATTGTTGTTTCCTGGTAAATCACTGTGGATTAAAGCCCCTTAATAATGACATTCATTTGGGTTTCAGATTTTATATCCTTAAGAAATTGCATGGTAACACAAACGCTGTTATTCCAGCAACTTTCTGAGTTTATAAGATCAATATTTGAAATCTGTCCTTATTTTTGGACTTTTCCCCCCAGTATTGTAGGCTTTGTCCAGATTTCTTACACTAAGCGGTTGAGAGGCGTGTTTAGAAGATACACCCCTGGTGATTAGTCTTGTCATATAAATGGAGTGCCTGACAACAGTGAACAAACACATGGTGATCAAAGGGTAGTCCATTATCAATGAAGGTGCCCAGGTGCCTAATGATTGACTCAATTTTCAAAGTTATGTCACCTATATGGAAGGTACACTGTTGCCCTGATTTGCCACAGGACATAGTGCTGCATTTCTTGACATTTAGTTTAAGGATGTGGTCCAGGCAGTACTTGTTGATGCATGATAGGCCCTCCTGGTGAATCTGGAGGTCTGTTAAAGAGTTTATTATAGCTCCAAGCCACAAGCCCTTAATGCTAGTCATGACACCAGAGAAGCTACTACCAAAAAGGAGTGGTGCTAGGACTAATCCTTTGGGGACACTACTGGTAAATACTCTTTTTGATATGAGCATGCCTCCAGTACTAATAAATTGTGTTCTGTCCATAAGCCAGTTAGCTATCCAGTGGGTAACACAGGGGGTAACATTTAGTTGGATTAGCATATTGATAATGCCAGAATCCAGGATGATATTAAAGGTTTTGGGCAAGTCCAAGTAGGCAACCTGAAGTGATTTTCTGAAGTCTAATGCATCAGTGACTTGTTTGAATAAATCCATCAGGTTTAGGAGGCAGGATCTGTATTTAACAAATGCAGACTAGTTAGCACCTGGGGCTTCTTGACTGCCTGTATCTTTGTTAATGAGTTTCATAATGATGTGTTCCATTGGCTTACAGATAAGGCTGGTCAGGATTATAGGTCTATAGTTTTCAGGATCAGTAGTACGTCCCCTTTCCTTGCGAAGTGAAATAACCAAAGCAATTCTCCTTCCCTCTGGCACAAATCCAGTGGTGAGGCTGAGATTAAACAGGCATAGCAGAGAATTTACCAGACAATGTTTAATGCTGGCAAGAGGACAGCCTAGCACATTTTCCAGACCCACGTCTGGGGTGGGAGGTTGGCATAATGGTTATGGTGTTTACCTTACAAACACAAGGTACAGGGTTCAGTTCTCACATGTGATAATTGGCTAGGCTTAAAATGGTCCACAAGGGCAGTTAGCTTAGTATAAACCTATGACCCTATGGAGTCAGTGTTTTAGCCATGGAGAGGGCACTCAGGACATGCTCAGAGGTGATCAGTTGGGGGTGGGTGTGGGCATGCTAATGTTCTGTGGAAAGTTATGGGATGATAAGGGAGTAAAGTTTGAGATTAATTTGACCACTAATATATTGGCTATGTCTTCAGGGGATGAGTACATATTGTTGTTATGTATTAACTCAGAGCATTGCTGTGCTTCTAAAGTTCCTGACATAGCCAAAGAAGGTTTTGTGGTAGTCCTTATCCTAGGTGATCATTCTTAATTCATACTTGTTTTGGAATATTTGATTTTGTTTCTTAATTCTTTGCTAATATTTTTGAGTTCTTTTCTAGATGATGAGGTATTAAGTTTGCTCTTATGGGCTACAAGTTCTTCCCACTTATTATATAGTTTCTTAATACTGGGGTTCTGCTATAGGAGTTGATTCCTGAAGTTAGCACTGCATGTATGCCTTATGAGGAATGATACTTTAATACATGTTAGAGGTGGGCACAGAACTTACCTGCAAATGTGGTAGCATGTGAGATTGGGTCATTGAGATGAGACGAGTATTTCAATTTCAACAGGTCATCAGTTTGCTGGGATAGGTTTGCTTTGGAGTAATCCCTAAAGACAGAAGCATTTTGTGGTAAATCAGGTTTTACCCTTAGAGTGAGTACTGTATGGTGGTCATATCTGCCCAGTGATGTGGTAACTGTAACTGTGGAGTGTATGGGGGCTACAATGGTGAGAACCCGGCACAGTATTTTTGAACTCTTCATTATGACTTGAACTAGTTTGTCTAAGGAGCTGCCATTAATGACATCAAGGAATCTTTATGTATACTTACCTGTGGTGTGTAGGTTTCCCAGGTAATGGAAGGATAGCGAATAGTTAAAGTCTCCCAAGAGAATAGTGTTTGGTTCAATATGGAAGGATGTCACTTTGTTTAGATAAACCTCATGGGCTGCAGCTTTTTTGGAAGGGGTACAGTAATTAGCTAACATTGTGGTTTTATTTACCATGAGAAGTATTTGGAGGAACGTAAGACATTGACCTGCCATAAGAATCTGGAGGTGAATTGATTTTGTGTACTTTAGACACGCCCACTCCAGTAACAGTGTCATTTCTGGCAGTGGGTCTGAAGAGGTGGTGTGCATTAAACCGTGCACTGTGGGGTTGCTATCATTATTCCAATATTTTCAAGAGTTAGAAGTGTCTGGAAGGACTGCAGCTTCTTGCTTAGGCTTCTAGCATTGAGCAGTGTTACCTTTATATGAATTTGATTTGCTATGCAGGTAATTTGAGAAGAATGACCTTGACAAAAAAAAGTATGGGGGCAATAAAAAGTTCTGGCCGATATGTGAAAGCCATAAGGGTGCAGGCCATCCCTAGGAAAGCAGCCAGGGTTGTCACTCATCACCTCCCAGGCAGATATGCATATGATTCCCTTAAAATGACACCAAATAGATAAGCCAATTATTAAAGTAAATTATCTTTTGTTTAATTAGCTTCCAGGCTGGACTTCATACACACAAGATCAAAAACTCTCTGCCTGAACTATATCTAGAAGAAACCTTTTCTGTTAAGAATTAAAGTACTGTTACCTGCTGAGGTGGCATCAAGGGATGAAGCCCTGACTATGTTCCAGCCAACCCTTGTTCAGTTAGTGGCTCAGGTGACTGATGGAATAGCAGGGAGGGAGGAGTGTGCCCATCCTGGGAGGGATGGCACTCAGCAACGATACTCCCTAAGGAGGGGGTAGTCCATAGAGGGGACTTGCCCTTGGACATGTTCAACGAGCATGGGAGAGGGAAAAAATTAGTAGAGCATATGAAAAGAAACACTCCAGATGGAAGCACGATGGCTGATCTCCCAGAATTTAATTTATTTGTTTTACATTTGTTAACCGGGAATGTCCGACTGGACACAGGTCCTTTTTCAGTGGAGGCCCGGGGAAAAAAGCTCCAGAGTTAACATTAACAGAATACATATAGAATACAATGTACAAAATGTATAAACAGTAAAAAAATTAAGTACATATCTAGTAAACAGACAAATCAAGATTACAAGATGCTAAGTAAGTAGGACTACAGTTACAAGGTTGCTCTGAAACTGGCAGATTAGTACATAGGTATACCTGAGATAGGTAAATACGTCTATAAATCATATAATATGTTGAGTGCATTAGATGTAAGGAGAAAGAAGGAATGGAAGTGTTGGGTTAGCATGAGGTCAGAGTGTGAAGAATGGAGAGATTAGAATAGTGCTAGCCTGGACAGTTGCAGAACCATGCGTTAGAAAGGTGTTTTTAAGTGAATTTTTAAAGTCTTGAATAGAGGCAGTAGATGAGATGGCACAGGGTAGTTTGTTCCAATATTTAGCTGTTGCATGAGATAGATACATCCTTAGCATCCAGACGTGGCCGCAATAAATACCAGTGTAGACTGGAAGGTAGGAGGATGTGGGGCATTGGGCTCCTGGCTGATAACATGTGGCCCAAGGGAACCGAAAAAATTAATGCAGTGTTCTCAGAAATATCTGGAAGAACCAAGCTGACAGAACATAATACACAGACAACACCTTCATAGGTTCATAGGTGTTTACTAGGCTAATGACCACAAGGGCCTTTTTAAGCCTAGCCATGTATTCCAAATCTCTGATGAGTTCTGATACCCTTGATAAGTGTAAGCATGGGCCTGGGAGATGAACCATTTACAGGTTACCTGTTTGCATCAGAGAAATAGGTGCCAAACCAGGGATGAATTTCCGGTTTCCCATCCAATTGTCCAAGTTGCACTTGAATTGGATTAGGGAGAAACTCTGCTTCCCATAGATGGGGAGCCTGTTCCATAGATGGGGTAATCTCTGTGATGCATATCTATCTCTCCAGCAGGTCCTATTTATATCACAGGCAAGGTTTAAGTGTATAGAATGGGTAATTTTGGTACTGTTTGTTTTGTGGATATGCAGGAGGTCCATCAGAGTGGGGTCTGACAATGCCCTGCATGCCAGGCATAGATCCCCCCCCCAAAAGCCTGTAGGAGACAGAATACAGGGATAGGGCCTTGAGGTGGTCTGCATAAGACATATTACTTATGCCCTGTGTTCTTTTAGTGAGGAACCTCTGTGGACGTTCCAGTTGTTGGATATGCCTAGTTAGGTACATACCAAAGGGGGCATTGTACTCAGTGGCAGGTCTGATGAATGCCAAATACAGTGGAACAATGGCTTCCTTGGACTTAGATGCCATACCTTTGTTTATAAGTTGCACAACATAGAATGATTTCCTCACCATTGTAGACACGTGATGATCAAAGGCTAGATTACTATCTATGTGTGTCCCTAAGTCCCTGACTACTGGGTTAGCTCTAAGGGGTGTGTTGTCAATATGATAGTTACCAGGGATGGATGACTTCCCAAAGGATACTATTATGCATTTCTTGGCATTTAGTTTTAGTCAATGACTCTGACACCAGTTATTTGTCTGTGTCAGCCCCTCCTGAAGAACATTTGTGTCAGTGTGTGATTCAATGACATCTCCTAATTTGGAATCATCTGCAAATTTAGTCAGCCAGAGAGCCCTGACATTGGCCTTGACTTCTGAGAGGTAAATGCCAAAAAGGAGTGGTCCAAGGACTGATCCCTGAGGGACTCCACTTGTGACTGGCCTCTTTGTAGAGGTGGACTCCCCAATTCTAACTTCCTAGGTGCTGTCTGTGAGCCAGTTGACAATTCACCGGGTGACATACAGGTTTGTACCTAACCTCTTGAGTTTGTCAACAATGCCCAAGTGGGGTATTGTATCAAATGCCTTGGCCAGGTCAAGGTATGTGGTGTGAACGATTTTGCCCTCATCCATTGCTTTGGTGACCTTCTCAAAGAAGTCCACCAGGTTGAGTAGGCATGATCTGCCCTTTACAAAACCAAGCTGGGTTGGGTCCAGTGTCTGGAGGTTTATTATATCTCTATTAATCATCTCCATGATAATTCTTTCCATGGCTTTACATATAAGTGAGACATATGGGTGTGTAGTTTCCAGGGTATGTAGATGGCCCACTTTTGTGCAGAGGGATGACTGTTGCCTTTCTCCATTCATGATGCATGAAGCCTATTTGAAGGCTACAGTTAAATAGTAATTCCAGAGGCCCTGATAAGTCATGTTTCATGCTATTTAGAAGGCATCCTGGGTTATTGTCTGGGCCCACTGATGCATTGTTCTTGGTCTTAGAGAGAGCATTAAGGACCTGTTCACTAGTGATAGTAGGAGGAGTTATATTTGAGAATATTTCCTGAGGAAAGGTTGAGGGGGAGAGAGGAGTAAAGTTGGAGCTGAATTTATCAGCCAGGAGATTTGCTATATCTTCTGGCTAAATATACGTGGCGCCATTTAAAATGAGCTCTGCACACAATTGTGTATTGCCTTTGAGGTTGCAGACATAGCTAAGGAGTGTTTTGTGGTTGCCCTTGGCCTGGGAGGCTAAACTTACCTCAAATTTGTCTTTGGTAGACTTTATTTGTTCTCTGAGTTGTTTGTTTAGTTTAATAACAGTGCTTTTATCCTGCTGGGTGCTGCACCTCCTAATTTTTGCCATGGTTTTCTTCCTCATGCTATACATCCGACTTATTTTGTGATTCCACCACTGTGGCTTGTTTTTTGAGTTAATTCTCTTCTTCTTCCTGGTGGGTACAGCTGCTTCTATGCCGCTATTAACATGCTTGTACATGGTTTCTGTGAACAGTTCTGCATAGGCAGAAGTGTTCTCAGGGTTTATAGGGGTTGAAATTTTGTCAGGTACTCACTTAATAGCAGGAGGTTAGCCTTAGAATAGTTCCTGAATATTCCCGGTTTATCTGGGGGTCCAGGTTTTATTTTTACTTCAAAGGAGACCATTTTGTGGTCTGACCTTACCAGGGAAGGCATTTCAGTAGGGGGTGTGAGGACCAGATCCAGTATGGTTGCACCCCTAGTTGGTGTATTGTCTGTCTGGTCCAGGGAGTTTGTGTTTACAAAATCCAGGAATCTCTGTGTATATATGTTTGATGTCATATAGGATTCCCAGTTAATAGTGGGGTAATTAAAGTCACCCATGAATATGGTGTTGGGTTGGATGGTTAGTGTTTCTAATAAGTTTAAATACATGGTATGGGTTTCCTGGGTCATAGAGGGGGACCTATAACTTGCAAGGAAGTGGTATTGGATTTTACTATGATGATTTGAACATGGAGCAGCTTAAGTGCATTGTCCTGTTTGACCAGCCTTGAAGTATATTTATTTTTGGTATAAATAGAGACACCTTCACCTTTAGTCCCTGCTGTGAAGTAGCTGGTCTAAATGTGTGTAAGGCATTATAACCCTGCACTGTTGGTGTGCTGTCTGCGGTTTTAAACCACGTCTCTGAGACCGCACAGACATCAGCATTCTCTAGGGTAAAGAGAGCTTCCAGGAAGTGGAGTTTTTTGTTTAGGCTCCTAGCACTGAGCAGTAATACCTTTAGATTTTATCGGTCTTGATTTGCTATGTCGGAAGTACTTTCAGTTTGGCATTGAGTAAAGGTTAGTCTTTAACCTTAAACAGTATAACAGTCTCAGAAACACATGGATAAATTCAGTTATAAAATACATCTTTTGAAGTTTAAGTGTAGAATTATTTAAAAAATGGAACAAGTGTTTCTTGCATTCAGGAGCACAAACAGAAAACTGCTGTCACTGTAGTTTCCTATATAAACTAAATGAAAAGAAAATAAACCCTGACTTTCAGGATGGGAGGAGGGGTAAGGACCAAAAGACAGAAAGAAACTACTGACCAGACTGCAGAAGTGTGCGAACCAAATACTCTACAATAAAACCTCTGGTATATCGATGCTGTAGAAAATGCTGGTAGTCCACAAAGTGAAGCAAAAAAGTTTATTGTAAGGCAATAGAAAGCTGGTAAGCGCTTTCATCCTCAACAAAAGATCTGATGATATCAATCTCTAACCCACAGTCCAAATAAATTATTGGCGTCTTTCCATTCTATTACCTTTCTAGTTATTTGCTCCCAAATATCTTGGTTCCTTTGCCAGTTTTCTCCAATAAATTTCAGCCGCCTATTGTCTGTATCCCTAATTGCAGTCATCCTTTTCGACAGAATCTCCTTTCTCTATTCCTGGGTTGGCTTAGTTCTTTTATTACTTTCTGTTACTTTATTAATATAATATTCTGTATGATTATTGTTATTCTCCTTAAAAGTCTGCATCCAAAATTCCAGTCTCTCCTTGTTTCTCGGACTTCCCCCTATTTCATCATCATCTTTTTCCACTATGAGTAATAGTTTTCTGCTTGTGCTACATATAGGAGCTTTAACTGTGTTGCTCTGAAATAGCACTTCAAATTGAGTAATCCCAGTCCACCTTGTTCTATTGAAAAAATAAGCTCATCGCACTTGACTTTTGCCATCTTCCCCTCCCAGATAAATTACTTCAGCTCTTTATTAATTGTTATCCACAACTTATGCTCTGGTTGATAAAAGTATTCCTGACCTGTGTATACGACTAAAGGTACTAAAAACGTGTTAACAGCTTGTATCTTACTATCAATATCCATATAATAGCCCTTCTATTTTCTTAGTTTTTGTATTATCTTTTGTTTAGTCTCCTCTCACATATCCTTAGCTGCCACACCTGAATCATTTTTAATCCTACTCCTAAATTCTTCATTTTATCATGTTCCCATAAATATGGATATTACTGAACCAATTCATGTGTGGGTACATAACTTACTGCTATTGCATTTGTTTTAGCTTGATTAATTTTGTATCCCAAAAATATTTGAAACTGTCTCAAATGTTTCATAACACTGTAATGTCTCTTTCTGTTTTGTCAGGTATAAAAATATCAACTACAAATAGAGCCAGCTTTTCTTGACTACCATACCAATTATATCTTTGAATTTCTGAGTCCCTTATTTTCTTTGCCAGTGGTTCTAAATATAATGCAAATAACAAAGGGGAGAGAGGACACTCCTGTTTGGTTCCTCTGCTCAAGCAGAAATTATCAGAGAAGACCCACCCACTTTAATTTTCTCCTACGATCCCTCATATATCCTCCCAGTTAACCTTATAATTTTAGCAAGGAATGCAAATGCTTCCATTGCTCTGCTCAAAAAGTCCCAGCTTCGTCTGTCAAATGGTTTCTCTTCATTCAAAAATAGTGATATTTGCTTACATTCTGCTTCCCTCTGAATCATCAGTGTTCTGTTAATGTTGTCAAATGTTTGTCCATTGTTGTAAGTAAGTTTTTCTATACTGCACAGCTTATAAACAAAGGAACTGTGTCTATATCTAGAAATGTCATTGCCCCCCTTTACTCAGCTCTCATTTGGTCAGTCACTGAATATAATGCCCAGCTTTGGCATGTATCTGTCCAGATACATGCAACAACTGAAATGCCCACAGAGATGCCTTACTCAAAGGATAAAAAGCCTAAACAACATGTCCTACATGGACCAAATCAAATCCCTGTCATCATACTCTATGTCCTAGGCACTGTTAAGGGGTGACTTGTGCCTGGCATACAAGGCATCCTCCAACCCAGTACTGATGGATTTACATCAGCAAGTCAAATGGCATCAGAAATACTCAGTCTATGGATTTAAACCTCTTCTGCAACATCAGCAGAATATTTTGAGGGACAGCTATATCTCACAAAGGATACAGCTACTTTGGAACAGACTCACCATTCACACAAAATAAAGATCATCCCTGTCCATATTCAAACTCAGCTTGGATCTATGGATGAGAAACAGAAAATGTACCCAAGGACTGCCCTTGTATTATTAATTGCAGCTCCTAAATGCTTTAAACTATGCATGCATAGCTCTCAATTCTTAGCACAAGAAGAAATGTGGACTAAGCTTAAATTAATGGGGGGGGGGGCAGAGGCCCAAGAATAGGGACAGATTTTAAATATTGCTCTTATAAACTTAGAATGTTCATGGGTAGGTACTAGGCTATTGGCCCTATGGCCTATTTAAGCCTAGACAAATGGTACCCTGGCTTTCGCCACCCAAGAAAATTATTTTCCTATGCACCTGTCAAGCAGAGTCACAGAAGTGATCCCTGGGGAGAATTTCCTATCTCCCATCCAATCATCAAGATTTTTCTTGAAGAGTACTAATGAGGAGCTTTGTTTGACATAGATAGGTAGTTTATTCCAGAGTATGGGAAGTCTCTGGGACAGAAATCTATTCCTCCAGCATGTTCTGTTTATTGTGGTGACAAGGTTTAGGTCCTTAGAGCATGTAGCTCGGAGGGATTGGGATTTCTTTAAGGGGAGCATGTCCAACAGCTCTGGGTTTGACATAGCTTTGTGTGTTAGGCAGAGATCGCCTCTGAGTAGGCGATATGTGATGGAGTAAAGCTGGAATTTTTTTAAACGGTCTGCATAGGGCATCTGTTTGAGGCCGGTCATCCTCTTTGTTGCTAGAATAACAAGAGTTGTGTTATCATGCATTTTCTGAAGGATATGAACTCTGGAACTCAAATGTATGTCATTATTTTGTGACTTTAATCCCCAGAGATTTTTCAGAAAAAACACAAATTTTATGAGGAACAGACAGAAGTATGAGGGAAAAATCTGGACATTTTGTGAAAATCTGAATATTTGAGAGGTATGTGTGCATGGGTCCCCTGAAATTATCCGTGACATGATCCCAATTATTCTCATTAGGGGTATTATATAATTATTGATCATGGGATGGGTATGGCAATCTCTAACCAAATCGGACAGGTTAATTCAAACCTGAAAAGGGAAATTGGCTAGGCTTAAAATGGCCTGCAAGGGCAGCTAGCCTAGCACTTACCAACAAAACTATATAAATATATATATATATATATATATATATAAATATATATAAATATATATATATATATATAAATATAAATATATATATATATAAATATATATAAATATATATATATAAATATATATATATATATATATATATGTATATATATATATATATATATATATATATATATACATCCACACATACATATATATGTATATATATATATATATATATATATGTATATATATATATATATGTATATATGTATATATGTATATATATATATATATATGTATATATATATATATATATATATATATATATATAAAGAGTGACTTTCTACCAGATATAAGTATTTTTTGTGGCTTTCCCACTGTTATTTAAGCTAGCGACTGCATTTCGCCTGTTTTATTGCTACTTTAAGTGATTTCTGCATTTTACACTGTTTATTGCACTTTAAGTTACTAATTGTTGCAAATTGTTTCTGTAGGCTACACACTAAAGTCGCTAGCCAATTTACAGCATTTATAGCATTTACTGTCTGTTTTTTTCCTTGTCTCTGTAATAAAACAAAAAAACTCTCTTGTTTTCCCGCCTTACTGAACTAGAGTAGTCCAGTTTCAGAGTTGCTGATCCCTGGGCTTTGTTTTTAGTTCCTGTTACTGATCCATTGCCTTATTAGGAAGGAGGGAAGTTTCTTTGCTTACCAGTGGGAGTGGGAAGCACTGAGCGGGCTTTTTGTCTGATTTGGTGAAGTTTCAGCCAGAAACTAGTAGTCCATTGGTCGTTTTGGGCCAATTCCTAGCTCCCTTCAGCCCCGTGCTATAAAACACGCTAAACGCGTGAAGCGATTTAGCTGAGTTACCACTGTTGCACACAAGAGCAGCGGTTAAACAAGGTTAAACTATTTGGGCCATCTAAATTCCACTCTTCCAATTTTCCTTAAAACTACCTTCCTCGAGCTGTACTGCTGATCTAACCAGCATATCCTATAACTGAAAAGTTCATCTCTACTTGATTCCCAAGTAGACTATTCTCTATCTGTAAAGCCTAGCACTTACTCCTACAGTACTTGCACCTTGATAAAGCACTCTTATTATAAATAGTACCCCACCAGCCTAAAACCCACTTCCCCCGGAGTCCTTTGAAAGTCTCTTTATCTACTACTTCTAGTATGTCGAGGGATCAGTTGCTAGTGTCCTCTCCAGCTCAACTGGTGAACCTGGGAATATTGAGGCAATGTTACAACTGCCTCATGTACACAGACAATCCTCTCCTTCTCCCACAAAACACAAATACATGCGAGAGATGCAACTATACGGCCAAACTGGAGGCTGAGCTCTCTCAACATAGGACTGGCAAGACCAGACAGGAGGAGAAGGTAACCACACACAATACATACCCAGTCACACATGGTACCATCACAACTTCAAATCATACACATACTCACACAAAGACATACTCGGAGGCTCTGATCAAAAATTTACCAAAACAGCAGAGGCCACCAAAGCAGACACCCAAACAACTACCACCTCACGACCCAACACATGCAACACATAGACCACACAGTCAGAGTGTCAAACAGTCGCAGCCCTTAAGGCCAAACAAAATGCCAGACACACTTGTCATTGGTGATTCCATAGTCAGACACACTGACGTCCCGCTCACCAGACTGAGTAAAGAGAAGGTCACAGTAAGCTGCCTGTCGGGCGCTAGAATCCGCCACATAACGCAAGCACTCAGGTCTCTCAACAGCAGGTACAAGTCGACTCAGTCATTGTCCACGCTGGTGTCAACGACCTGAGACGTACCTCCTTGGACTACATGAAAAGGGACATCGAGGAGCTCTCTGATTATGTAGCCCAGGCAGGTATGACCCTGACCTTGAGCAGTATCCTACCTTCACCTAGAATGATGCCACAATAAAGTGATAAGATGATCAGCTTTAATAATTGGCTTAAATTCTGGTGTCATTCAAAGGGGATCCAATGTCTGTCTGCCTGGGATGACATGCTGGACAAGCCACGCTGCTTAAGGGACGGCTTGCACCTGTCACCCTGGGCTTCCGGATATTGGCAAAGGCTCTTGCCACCCCATAGTGCCTTTTTAGGCAAGGCTCAAATTCTAAACCTACCACCCTAGAACACCAAAAGGAAAAAAACTAAGGGTAATGCTGCTCAATGCCAGAAGTCTCAATCTCAAGATGCACGCACTCGAGGCCCTTCTCAATATGGAGAACATCGATGTCTGTGCTGTGACAGAAACCTGGTTCAAGGCTCTTGAGAGCACCCCAGCACTAACAGGTTTCACCTCATATCATGCGTTCTGGCCCCAAAATCCGGACAACACCAAGAAAGGAGGGGGGGTGTCCATATTCATAAAGGACACCCACACCTCAAGGTTGGTGGCAACGCCGATGCATCAGAGACCATCCAGGTGCAATTAACCATAGGCAAGACTGCTCTGCAATTTGTAGCATGTTACAGGCCACCCTCTCAAACTCAGGAACCTCACATGGCCTTGCTGAAAACATTGCAGCGGATAAATGTATCTCCAAAGACCATCATACTAGGTGACTTCAACTACCCTAATATAGACTGGGAACACTACTCAAGCCCGAACACTCTAACCCAAAGATTCCTGGAGTTCATAAACTCAAATGCCATGGAACAACTAGTCACCATCCCACAAGAGGAGAAAACATACTTGATCTCATCATCATGAACATGGGATCAAAATGTTCAACACCGAAGTATACCCCTCACTGGTGAGATCAGATCATAAACTAATCTCGCTGGAGGTCCTCATCCCGCCCCACCTGAAACAAAAAGACCACAGTGAAAAACTTCTCAAAAGCCGATTTCACACTTCTAAAAACTAGTGTGGTCTCCTTTAAGGCCCCTGAGCCAGTGGTAAACATTACTCAAACCACTGAATCACTTACAAATGCCTTCTACCAGCACCTACAGGACTGCATGGATCAGGCAATCCCAAACAAAACTAAGACTCTCTGTACCAAAGGCAAGCGTCCAGTCTGGTGGACCCCAGCCATAAACAAGCTCTACAACAAAAGGAGGAAGCTACTACAAGATAGAGCAAAATCCTTGAAAGGTAAGACACCTTTGATCATTATAAGTAAAAAACTAAGAGCTCTCATAAAATCATCCAAGGCAAATTTTGAGAGAAAAATGCCAAGGACTCTAAAGAGAATCATAAGGCCTTCTTTAGCTATGTTAGAAACCTAGGAGGAAACTCCCAGATATGCTCAGAATTAGTTCAAAATGATGTGAAAATTACTGAACCTACACACATTGCCAACATACTGGCTGACAGGTTCAGTGCAAACTTCTTCGCCCCCCAAAGGAGAGATATCTATTCCAGAGGATTGTAGCCCCCAAACATCTCCAACGCCCAGGTGAGAACTGCCCTCACTAAGGCAAAAACACAGCATCCATGGGACGGATGGTGTCCCCGGCTGTGTGCTTCATGAACTCAACGAGGAATTAAACCCACAGTTAGGACAGCTGTTTAATCTTAGCCTCACCTCAGGATACGTACCCAAGGAGTGGCGCACGGCGACTGTGGTCCCACTTCATAAGGCGGTGCCTCCACAGACCCTGGAAATTACCGCCCCATTAGCTTGACAAGCCTTATCTGGAAAGCCATGGAGAGGATCATAATGGAACTCATAAATAAAGACATAGGGAACTTGCAGACTTTGGATCCAACCCAGTTTGGCTTTGTCAAAGGCAGATCCTGCCTCTTAAACTTGGTTGACTTTTTGAGACAGTCACCAAGGCCATTGATGAGGAAAGGCAGTCCATACAGCCTACCTCGACCTGGCAAAGGCCTTCAACACAATACCCCACTCAGGTATCATCGAAAAACTCATCAGCTTGAATGTAAACCCATACATCACAAGATGGGTTGCAAACTGGCTAAGTGACAGAACCCACAGGGTCAGAGTTGCTGGAGCCATGTCATACTCAAAGCCTGTCACAAGTGGTGTCCCACAGGGCTCAGTCCTGGGTCCACTCTTGTTCGGCATCTACTTTCTGAAGTACAAGCAAACACAGGAGGGTTATGGCTGACAAAGTTTGCAGATGACTGCAAACTGGGCGCCATAGTCGAAAACACATCTGACACAGAATCCTCCAGAAGGGCCTCACAGAAACGGATAACTGGTGCCAGAGCCATGGCCTGAAGTTAAACGCCAAAAAATGCATAGTCATACCCTTGGGAAAAACAAGGTTACCTAGCTACCATATAGGTGGCAATCCACTGAGCACAGAAAAAGTCATCAGAGATCTGGGGACCCAGGTTGACAGTAGCCTTTCGTTTGACACTCATGTTGCTAAAGTAGTTAGGAAAACCTTCTATATCACCCACCTGATCATGAAGGGATTCACATCTAGATCAAGGGAGGTCATCGTCCCCTGTACTCATCACTCATTAGACCTATGATTGAGTACAATGCCCGTTCGAATGTATCTGACCAGACACCTGCTGCAGCTTGAAAGGCCCCAAAGTTCCTCACCAAAAGGATAAAGGGTCTCAAAAATATGTCTTATGCTGCCCGACTGAAAGAACTCCAGCTCTATTCAGTCTCATACGCTTGCTCAGAGGTGACCTGTGCCTAACATATAAGGCCATGTCAAACCCAGATTTGATGAATATGCTTCACCTCAAAAATCTAGATCCCTCAGAACCACAAGGCGGAGACTTAACCCTTCACACGGGTGTAAATAGAGCGTGCTGGAGGGACAGATTCATCACCCAGAGACTCCCTATGCTGTGGAACAAAATCCAGGTACATGTGAGGCAGAGCACCTCTCTGGCCTTGTTCAAGAGGAATCTTGACCAATGGATGGGAGATTGCAGATATACCCCAGGGATTACTTCAGTGTCACTGCTTGACAGAGGCACAGCAAAATGATAGGCATAGTTTTTATTCAAACTAAAGGGGTGGCGAAAGCCACATAACTATGGGCTAGGCTTATAAATGCCCTTGGGCAGATAGCCTAGTATGAACCTATGAACCTATATATATATATATATATATATATATATATATATATATATATATATATATATAGATATATATATATATGTATGTATATATATATATATATATATACATAAATATATATATATATATATACATATGTATACATATGTATGTATATATATACATATATATATATATATGTATATGTATATATATATATATATATATATATATATATATATGTATATGTATATATATATATATATATATACACATGTATATATATATATATATGTATATATATATATATGTATATGTATATATATATGTAGTATATATATGTACATGTATATATATATATATATATATATATATATATATACATGTATATATATATATATATATATATATATATATATATATACATGTATATAGGTTCATAGGTTCATAGGTTCATACTAGGCTATCTGCCCGAGGGCATTTACAAGCCTAGCCCATGTTTTGTGGCTTACGCCACTTTAGTATGGGAACTATACCCATTATTTTGCTGTGCCTCTGTCGAGCAGTGACACTGAGGTAATCCCTGGGGTATCTGCGATCTCCCATCCATTGGTCAAGATTTCTCTTGAACAAGGCCAGCGGTGCTCTGCCTCACATGTACCGGGATTCTGTTCACAGCATAGGAGTCTTTGGTGATGAATCTATCCTCCAGCACGCCCTATTAATAGCCGTTAATCGAGGTTTAAGTCTCCGCCCCTTGTGGCTCTGATGATCTAGATTTTGAGGTGAAGCATATTCATCAAATCTGGGTTTGACATGGCCTTGTATGTTAGGCAAAGGTCACCTCTGAGCTGTGTTTACTGAATAGAGCTGGAGTTCTTTCAGTCGGGCAGCATAGGATAGATTTTTGAGACCCTTTATCCTTTGGTGAGGAACTTTGTGGCCTTCCAGCTGCTGCAAGTGTCGGGTCAGATACATTCCAATGGGGCATTGTACTCAATCATTGGTCTGAGTGATGAGTAAAGGGAGACTATAACCTCCCTGATCACAGATGAGAATCCTTCATGATAAGGTGGGCAATGTAGAAGGTCTTCCTAACTACTTTAGCTACATGGGTGTCGAATGACAGACTACTATCAACCTGGGTCCCCAGGTCCCTGATAACTTCTTCTGTGCTCGGTGGATGCCTATTTGGTAGCTAGGGTAACCTTGTTTTTCCGAAGGGTATGACTATGCATTTTGGCATTTAACTTTAGGCGTGGCTCTGGCACCAGTTATCCGTTCTGTGAGACCCTTGAAGGATATCTGTGTCAGATGTGTTTTCTACTATGGCGCCCAGTTTGCAGTCATGTATATATATATATATATATATATATATATATATATATATATATATATATATATATATATATATATATATATATATATATACATGTATATATATATATATATATATATATATATATATATATATATACATGTATATATATATATATATATATATATATACATGTATATATATATATATATACATGTATATATATATATATATATATATATATATACATGTATATATATATATATATATATATATATACATGTATATATATATATATATATATATATATATATATATATATATATATATACATGTACCGGTATATATATATATATATATATATATATATATATATATACATGTATATATATATATATATATATATATATATATATATATATATATACACATGTATATATATATATATATATATACATACACACACACACCCACACATTTTTTTAAAATGTATTTAACATTTGTTTACCGGGAAGGTCCGACTGGGACAGAGCCCATTTTCGGTGAAGGCTCAGGGAGAAATGCTCCAGATACATGTCTTTGGAATGTGGGAGGAAACCAGAGAACCTGGAGGAGACCCTCAAGAATGCAGGGGGGACGTGTAGACTCTACACAGAAGGCACCCAAGCCAAAAATCGAACAGGAGATCCTCTTAATGTGAGGCAACAATGCTGACCGCTGCACCACTGTGCCACACACATACACACACACACACACACACACACACACATATACATATATATGTACACACCAATATACAAATATATATACACATATTGCATGGAATATACAATTACACTCCAAATTTAGAAAAAAATAAACTTATTAAGGACATGCCTAACTTGAGACCTGATCTTAACAGAAAATAAAACATCTTTTAAAAGCTGGTAGAACTTCACTCTGCCACACTTATAAACAAAAAATGTGTCAAAAATGAAATTTGTATCAGCTTTTAAAGACATTACTTAGTTCTACAGATGGATACTTCATTTCTGCCTGCTGTCTGTCTGACAGCATTTTTATCATCTTTTAAAGACTTTTTTTTCTCCTTTAACTAGTAGTACAGGAAGGAGATAACACTCCAAGCACTACAAGAGATTATGACCATGTAAATGTGTTCTTGATATGGATGCTAAGAATCACCTCTTGAGCTTCACTCTCAGATTGAATTTCCTGGCATCCATGCCTCGATCATATAGTAAGCTGGTTATAATCAGAGACCCAGTCATAGTCCTCTCTCTCTCTCTCTCTCTCTCTATATATATATATATATAATAGTAATAGTAACTCTATACCCATGAACTACCACATAGCTGGTAGTCTACTTAATGCCGAAAATTTGATAAGAGACCTTGGGACATGGGTGGACAGTAGTCTCTCCTTTGATAATCACATTGCCACAGTGGTCAGGAAATCCTTCTATGTGGCTCATCTCATCACAAAAGGATTCTCATCCAGAAAAAAAAGAGGTCATTGTTCCCCTCTACTCATCACTCATTAGACCCATTATAGAGTACAACGCCCCTTTTGGTATGTACCTCACAAGACATCTACAACAACTGGAAAGACCACAGAAATACCTCACAAAGAGGATTACTGACCTCAAACAGATGCCCTACGCAGACCGTCTCAAAAAACTACAGCTTTACTCCATCGCATATCGCCTACTCAGGGGCAATCTCTGCCTAACATACAAAGCTATGTCAAACCCAGAACTGTTGGACATGCTCCACTTAAAGAAATCCCTCTGAGCTACACGCTCTAGGGACCTAAACCTTGTCACCACAATAACCAGAACATGCTGAAGGGATAGATTCCTGTCCCAGAGACTTCCCATACTCTGGAACCGACTACCTATCTATGTCAAACAGAGCTCCTCATTAGCACTCTTCAAGAAAAATCTTGATGATTGGATGGGAAATGGGAAATTCACCCCAGGGATCACTTCTGTGGCTCTGCTCGACAGGGGCACAGAAAAATAATTTTCTCGGGTGGCGAAAGCCAGGGTACATTTTTTGGCTAGGCTTATATAGGCCCTAGGGCCAATAGCCTAGTACCTACATATGAACCTATGAACCTATATGTATACGTGTACACATGCAACATCAAAGGTGCCTACAGAACAATACAGCAACCTAACTTAGGATGCTATGACCATATGACCATCATACTTGTACCAGCCTACAAACCTGTTATGATCAGAGAAAAGCCCACAGTTAAGCATATCACGGTCTGGCACAAGGGGGCTTTGGAATATCTCCAAGACTGCTTTTATAGTACCTGCTGAGACATTTTCAAAGAGGCAGCTACTTCATATGAGCAGGTGAACACAGATGATTACACGGAAGCAGTAATAGCTTACATCACTAATTGTGTTGATGATGTATCTGACATCAAAAGCATCCCAATCAGAGCAAACCAAACGCCATGACTCAACAACAAAGTCTATGATCTCCTGAAGGCAGGAAATGTAGCATTCAGGGCCAAGGACAAGGAGGATCTCAGCGACGCTAGACCAAACCTAAAACGGGGCATTAAAGAGACCAAGAGGGAATGTGGAAAGAAATTACAAAGTCATTTTGCAGACATGAGGGACATCAGGAGTCTCTTGCAGGGGATACACCAGATTACTGACTATAAAACCAGGTCAGCTCAGTGTGAAGACAACATTGAATTCCTGAACAGGTTGAACTCCTTCAATGGCAGATTTGAAGAGAACAGCGTGGCTGCTACAAGGCTACCTATCGACCAGAAGGAGGGTTGCTCAGCCTACTTAAGAAGGTGAACCCAGGAAGGCTGCTGGCCCTGATAAAATACTGGACAAAGTACTTAAAGGGAGTGCAGACCAACTTTGCTCAGTCCTAACTGATATTTTCAACACCTCCCTTATTCTTGGTAAAGTTCCCTCTTACTTCAAGGTGATGAATATTGTTCCTCTCCCCAAAAAAGTTAATACAACCTGCCTGAATGACTATAGAGCAGTTGCTCTAAATTCAAATGTCATAAAATACTTTGAAAGGCTAGTTAAAAGGCATCTGTCAACAAACCTTCCAACCATCTGTGACCCTCTACAGTTTGCTTATTTGGCTAACAGATTAATGGCACTCCACCTGTCACTCGATCACCTGGAGGGAAGGAACAACAACATGAGGCTGTTTATTGACTTCAGCTCGGCATTCAGTACAGTGGTTCATATGCAGCTTATTGACAGGTTTGTACATTTTGGAGTGAGCAAGCTCATGTACAACTGGAACCTCAACCTCTTGACGAACAGACCGCAGAAAACATGTGCAGGCAACAACACCTCAGGATCCATAACACTCAACACCGGTGTTCCTCAGGGTTGTGTGCTAAGCCCTCTGTTGTTCACCATCCTCACCTATGACTCTTCTGCAAAATACACCAGTCACACTATTAAGTTTTCAGATGATTTAGGCAACTATCACCACTCTCTGTAGCTACTTTCTTTCTGCTATTGTACTGTTCCCAAACCAAACTGTGAAGCTACAAGTGAGAATGCTCTCAACTGCTCCTCCGAAGAATGTGGTGAGAAAAGTAGGAGAGAGCGTTGCTTTTTTCAGCCTTCTGAGAAAGTGGAGACACTGGTGTGCAGGGTGAGATAGGTCATGAATTATTTTGGATGCACATTTAATTCTTTATGCTACGAAGAGATCCAGACCCTGTGCATGACTGGTTTACACAACCAGCTTTGGGCAAGAGATATCAGAGTATCCGCTGCAGGACCACTAGATACTTAAACAGCTTCTACACAACAGTGTTGAAACTTATAAACTCTGATACCCGCACTTATTATTTAGTCAGTAATCATTCACAACACGTAGCTCAGCTGAAAAGCGTACAATTTCTTTTTTTTATTCTCTGATGTAGCATTATATTTTTTTATTCATGTGCAATTACCTTCTGTTTGTCTGATGCAGATAGACAAAGGAGGGCAATCATTAACATGCAATGCTGCTCTGTCATGCTGCTACATACAGTATATTCATGTGCAATTACCTTCTGTTTGTCTGATGCAGATGGACAAAGGAAGGCAATCATTAACGTGGAATGCTGCTCTGTCATGCTGCTACGTACAGTATATTCATGTGCAATTACCTGTTGTTTGTCTGATGCAGATGGACAAAGGAGGGCAATCATTAATGTGCAATGCTGCTCTGTCATGCTGCTACATACAGTATATTCATGTGCAATTACCTGATGTTTGTGTGATGCAGATGGACAAAGCAGGGCAATCATTAACATGCAATGCTGCTCTGTCATGCTGCTATGTACAGTATATTCATGTGCAATTACCTGCTGTTTGTCTGCTGCAGATGGACAAAGGAGGGCAATTATTAACGTGCAATGCTGCTCTGTCATGCTGCTATGTACAGTATATTCATGTGCAATTACCTGCTGTTTGTCTGATGCATACGGACAAAGGAGGGCAATCATTAACGTGCAATGCTGCTCTGTCATGCTGCTATTTACAGTATATTCATATGCAATTACCTTCTGTTTGTGTGATGCAGATGGACAAAGGAGGGCAATCATTAACGTGCAATGCTGCTCTGTCTTGCTGCTATGTACAGTATATTCATGTGCAATTACCTGCTGTTTGTCTGATGCAGATGGACAAAGGAAGGCAATCATTAACGTGCAATGCTCCTCTGTCATGCTGCTATGTACAGTATATTCATGTGCAATTACCTTCTGTTTGTGTGATGCAGTCGGACAAAGGAGGGCAATCATTAACGTGCAATGCTGCTCTGTCATGCTGCTACGTACAGTATATTCATGTGCAATTACCTGCTGTTTGTCTGATGCAGATGGACAAAGGAGGGCAATTATTAATGTGCAATGCTGCTCTGTCATGCTGCTATGTACATATATTCGTGTGCAATTACCTTCTGTTTGTGTGATGCAGATGGACAAAGGAGGGCAATTATTAACATGCTGCTCTGTCATGCTGCTACGTACAGTGTATTCATGTACAATTACCTGCTGTTTGTGTGATGCAGATGGACAAAGGAGGGCAATCATTAATGTGCAATGCTGCTCTGTCATGCTGCTACGTACAGTATATTCATGTGCAATTACCTTCAGTTTGTGTGATGCAGATGGACAAAGGAGGGCAATCATTAACATGCAATGCTGCTCTGTCATGCTGCTATGTACAGTATATTCATGTGCAATTACCTGCTTTTTGTGTGATGCAGATGGACAAAGGAGATCAATCATTAACATGCAATGCTGCTCTGTTACGCTGCTACGTACAGTATATTCGTGTACATTTACCTTCTGTTTATCTGATGCAGATGGACAAAGGAGGGCAATCATTAACGTGCAATGCTGCTCTGTCATGCTGCTATTTACAGTATATTCATATGCAATTACCTTCTGTTTGTGTGATGCAGATGGACAAAGGAGGGCAATCATTAATGTGCAACACTGCTCTGTTATGCCGCTACATACAGTATATTCATGTGCAATTACCTGTTGTTTCTCTGATGCAGATGGACAAAGGAGGGCAATTATTAACGTGCAATGCTGCTCTGTCATGCTGCGACGTACAGTATATTCATGTGCAATTACCTGCTGTTTGTCTGATGCAGATGGACAAAGGAGGGCAATTATTAATGTGCAATGCTGCTCTGTCATGCTGCTATGTACAGTATATTCATGTGCAATTACCTTCTGTTTGTGTGATGCAGTCGGACAAAGGAGGGCAATCATTAACGTGCAATGCTGCTCTGTCATGCTGCTACGTACAGTATATTCATGTGCAATTACCTGCTGTTTGTATGATGCAGATGGACAAAGGAGGGCAATCATTAATGTGCAATGCTGCTCTGTCATGCTGCTACGTACAGTATATTCATGTGCAATTACCTTCTGTTTGTGTGATGCAGATGGACAAAGGAGGGCAATCATTAACATGCAATGCTGCTCTGTCATGCTGCTACGTACAGTATATTCATGTGCAATTA
The DNA here is from genome assembly GCF_019279795.1 of Protopterus annectens. Classification (NCBI taxonomy): domain Eukaryota; kingdom Metazoa; phylum Chordata; order Ceratodontiformes; family Protopteridae; genus Protopterus; species Protopterus annectens. Next base: position 1,668,178,991 of record NC_056729.1, read on the forward strand.
CCTTCTGTTTGTGTGATGCAGATGGACAAAGGAGGGCAATTATTAACATGCTGCTCTGTCATGCTGCTACGTACAGTATATTCATGTGCAATTACCTGCTGTTTGTATGATGCAGATGGACAAAGGAGGGCAATCATTAATGTGCAATGCTGCTCTGTCATGCTGCTACGTACAGTATATTCATGTGCAATTACCTGCTGTTTGTATGATGCAGATGGACAAAGGAGGGCAATCATTAATGTGCAATGCTGCTCTGTCATGCTGCTACGTACAGTATATTCATGTGCAATTACCTTCTGTTTGTGTGATGCAGATGGACAAAGGAGGGCAATCATTAACATGCAATGCTGCTCTGTCATGCTGCTACGTACAGTATATTCATGTGCAATTACCTTCTGTTTGTGTGATGCAGATGGACAAAGGAGGGCAATTATTAACATGCTGCTCTGTCATGCTGCTACGTACAGTATATTCATGTACAATTACCTGCTGTTTGTATGATGCAGATGGACAAAGGAGGGCAATCATTAATGTGCAATGCTGCTCTGTCATGCTGCTACGTACAGTATATTCATGTGCAATTACCTTCTGTTTGTGTGATGCAGATGGACAAAGGAGGGCAATCATTAACATGCAATGCTGCTCTGTCATGCTGCTATGTACAGTATATTCATGTGCAATTACCTGCTTTTTGTGTGATGCAGATGGACAAAGGAGATCAATCATTAACATGCAATGCTGCTCTGTTACGCTGCTACGTACAGTATATTCGTGTACATTTACCTTCTGTTTGTCTGATGCAGATGGACAAAGGAGGGCAATCATTAATGTGCAATGCTGCTCTGTTATGCCGCTACATACAGTATATTCATGTGCAATTACCTGTTGTTTCTCTGATGCAGATGGACAAAGGAGGGCAATTATTAACGTGCAATACTGCTCTGTCTTGCTGCTATGTACAGTATATTCATGTGCAATTACCTGCTGTTTGTCTGATGCAGATGGACAAAGGAAGGTAATCATTAACGTGCAATGCTGCTCTGTCATGCTGCTACGTACAGTATATTCATGTGCAATTACCTGCTGTTTGTCTGATGCAGATGGACAAAGGAGGGCAATTATTAATGTGCAATGCTGCTCTGTCATGCTGCTATGTACATATATTCGTGTGCAATTACCTTTTGTTTATGTGATGCAGATGGACAAAGGAGGGCAATTATTAACGTGCTGCTCTGTCATGCTGCTACGTACAGTATATTCATGTGCAATTACCTTCTGTTTGTGTGATGCAGATGGGCAAAGGAGGGCAATTATTAACATGCTGCTCTGTCATGCTGCTACGTACAGTATATTCATGTACAATTACCTGCTGTTTGTGTGATGCAGATGGACAAAGGAGGGCAATCATTAACGTGCAACGCTGTTCTGTTATGTCGCTACATACAGTATATTCATGTGCAATTACCTGTTGTTTCTCTGATGCAGATGGACAAAGGAGGGCAATTATTAACGTGCAATACTGCTCTGTCTTGCTGCTATGTACAGTATATTCATATGCAATTACCTTCTGTTTGTGTGATGCAGATGGACAAAGGAGGGCAATCATTAACGTGCAACGCTGTTCTGTTATGTCGCTACATACAGTATATTCATGTGCAATTACCTGTTGTTTCTCTGATGCAGATGGACAAAGGAGGGCAATTATTAACGTGCAATACTGCTCTGTCTTGCTGCTATGTACAGTATATTCATGTGCAATTACCTGCTGTTTGTCTGATGCAGATGGACAAAGAAAGGCAATCATTAACGTGCAATGCTGCTCTGTCATGCTGCTACATATAGTATATTCATGTGCAATTACCTTCTGTTTGTGTGATGCAGTCGGACAAAGGAGGGCAATCATTAACGTGCAGTGCTGCTCTGTCATGCTGCTACGTACAGTATATTCATGTGCAATTACCTTCTGTTTGTTTGATGCAGATGGACAAAGGAGGGCAATCATTAACATGCAATGCTGCTCTGTCATGCTGCTACGTACAGTATATTCATGTGCAATTACCTGCTGTTTGTGTGATGCAGATGGACAAAGGAGGGCAATTATTAACATGCTGCTCTGTCATGCTGCTACGTACAGTATATTCATGTGCAATTACCTGCTGTTTGTGTGATGTAGATGGACAAAGGAGGGCAATTATTAACATGCTGCTCTGTCATGCTGCTACGTACAGTATATTCATGTACAATTACCTTCTGTTTGTCTGATGCAGATGGACAAAGGAGGGCAATCATTAATGTGCAATGCTGCTCTGTCATGCTGCTATGTACAGTATATTCATGTACAATTACCTTCTGTTTGTCTGATGCAGATGGACAAAGGAGGGCAATCATTAATGTGCAATGCTGCTCTGTCATGCTGCTATGTACAGTATATTCATGTGCAATTACCTTTTGTTTGTGTGATGCAGATGGACAAAGGAGGGCAATCATTAATGTGCAATCGTGCTCGGTCATGCTGCTACATACAGTATATTCATGTGCAATTACCTGCTGTTTGTCTGATGCAGATGGACAAAGGAGGGCAATCATTAACGTGCAATGCTGCTCTGTCATGCTGCTACGTACAGTATATTCATGTATATTCATGTGCAGGCTTTCGGATTTTGGCAAAGGCTCTTGCTACCCCCATAGTGCCTTTTTTAGGCAAGGCTCAAAAGACAAACCCACCTCCATAGGTATCACAAGGGATAAGAAACTAAGAGTAATGCTACTCAATGCCAGAAGTCTAAACCTCAAGATGCATGCACTCGAAACTCTCCTTAGCATGGAGAACATCGATATCTGTGGAGTAACAGAAACCTGGTTCAAGGCTCCCGAGAGCACCCCAGCACTACCAGGTTATACCTCATACCATGCTTTTCAGCCTCAAAACTTGGACCAACCCACAAAAGGAGGGGGAGTATCAATATTCGTCAAAGATACCCACACCTCCAGGTTGGTGGCACAGCATGAAGCATCAGAGACTATCCATGTGCAACTAACAGTGGGTAAAACTGCCTTCCAGTTTATAGCCTGCTACAGACCACCCTCCCTAACCCAGAACCCCACTCAGCCTTCCTGAGAACACTGGAAAATATGAAGGTCTCTCCAAACACCATTATATTGGGCGACTTCAACTACCCAAACATAGACTGGGAGCATTGCTCTAGCTCCAACACCCTAGCCCAAAGGTTCCTAGAATTTATAAACTCAAATGCTATGGAACAACTTGTTACCACTCCCACAAGAGGGGAAAACATACTGGACCTGATCATCACCAACATGGGGACTCTATGCTCCAGACCAGAAGTGTATCCCTCACTGGTAAGATCAGACCATAAACTAATCTCACTGGATATTCACATCCCAACACCACCCCCTGCCCAGAAAACCACAGTGAAAAACTTCTCTAAAGCAAATTTCACACTCCTCAAAACCGAGGTGGAATCCTTCAAAGCCCCCGGGCCTGTGGAAAATACGGCTCAGACCACAGAATCCTTTATAAACACATTCTATGAACACCTTCAGGAATGCATGGATCATGCGATCCCAAATAAAACCAAGACCCAGTCCTCCAAAGGCAGACGTCCTGTCTGGTGGACCCCAGCCATAAACAAACTATACAATAGAAGGAGGAAGCTACTAAATGATAGAGCAAAATTCCAAAAAGGGAAGGCATCTGTGATCAGTATTAGCAAAAAACTACGGGCACTCATAAAATCGTCTAAGGCCAGCTTCAAGAGAAAAATTGCACAGGACACTAAGGATAATCAGAAGGCTTTCTTTAGTTATGTTAGGAACCTGGGTGGTAATTCCCAGATATGCTCAGAATTAGTCCAAAATGACAAAAATACGAACCCACAGACATTGCCAACATCCTAGCTGACAGGTTCAGCGCAAACTTCTCCCCTCCCCACCAAAGGGCAAATATCTAGCCCAGCAGAGTGCTGGCCCCCTGACATCACAGATGCTCAGGTAAGAGCTGCCCTCTCCAAAGCAAAACACAGCATCAATGGGACCAGGCGGTGTCGGGCTGCGTCCTACATGAACTCCAAGAAGAGCTAAACCCAAACATAAAACTACTGTTCAGTCTCAGCCTTACTACAGGATATGTACCCAAAGAGTGGCGTACAGCTACTGTGGTCCCTCTCCACAAAGGTGGTGCCTCAACGGATCCTGGAAACTATTGCCCCATAAGCCTGACTAGCTTGGTCTGCAAAGCTATGGAAAGGATCATCATGGACCTCATAAATAAAGATATTGGGGACCTACAGACACTGGATCCTACCCAGTTCGGCTTTGTTAAGGGCAGATCCTGCCTCTTAAACCTGGTTGATTTCTTTGAAACAGTCACCAAGGCCATTGACGAGGGGAAGGTGGTCCACACAGCCTACCTGGACCTACAAAAGCCTTCGATACAATACCCCACTCGGGCATTATAGATAAGCTCACCAGCTTAAATATAAACCCCTATGTCACTAGATGGGTTGCAAACTGGCTCAAGGACAGAACCCACATGGTTAGAATTGCTGGAGCCATGTCAGACTCCAAACCAGTTACAAGTGGTGTCCCACAAGGCTCAGTCCTGGGACCTCTCTTGTTCGGTATACATTTCTCGGAGGTACAGGCCAACACGGAAGGACTGTGGCTGACCAAGTTCGCAGATGACTGCAAACTGGGTGCCATAATCGACTCTCCAGCCAACACAAGCATCCTTCCAAAAGGGCCTCATAGAAACAGACAACTGGTGCCAGAGCCATGGCCTAAAGCTAAATGCCAAAAAGTGTATAGTCATCCCCTTTGGCAAAAACAAAGTGCCCACAAATTACCACATAGGTGGTAATCCATTAAGTACAGAAGAATAATTAGGGACCTGGGGACCCAAGTTGATAGCAATCTCTCATTTGACAACCATGTGGCCAAAGTGGTTAGAAAAACATTTTATATAGCCCACCTAATCATGAAGGGATTCACATCTAGATCAGGGGAGGTCATTGTGCCTCTTTACTCATCCCTCATCAGGCCCATAATTGAGTACAATGCTCCTTTTGGGATGTACCTTACC
>NC_056729.1:1668184591-1668194591 GCF_019279795.1 Protopterus annectens
TTTAATTTTGATCCAGGAGCATGTGAGCTGTGTACTAAGCTACAGTGGCTAGAGACGTGACATCCATACAGGGTGACATCACAGGTACAGTTACATGGGGCAGGTAGTTTACATAGCGGTCTAGCTGATGACAAGGGTAGAAGCCAGTTGATAGTTTGAGGCCTCACTGTGTAGCAGTAATACACATTCACATTACAGGATGGGAACACACAACTACACACACACACACACACACACACACACACACACACACACACACACACACACACACACACACACACACACACACACTCACACACACACAGAGGTATTTGCACACATGTATTCAGACACAGTAACATGCCCACACTCACGGGGTCAACGACACTGTAACACACACACACACACACACACACACACACACACACACACACACACACACACACACACACTTGATAGTGTTGAGGTGAGGACCCCTGCCTATGTGGTAATCACCATTACAGTACTGTGCACCCACATGACGCGACACAGAGAATGAACATGTACAGGTAGTCAGTAATGCCTAAGATTGAAGGCATCAACAGGGTAGTAGATTGCATCACCTGGAGGGGTTAGGGGTCCTATCTGTTCACTATGGTAACATACATCCTCACTCCATGGACCAGACAGCCATACATACATACACATACACACACACTGTGGAGTCCACAATTGAATTCACCTATGTCATGCACATACAGATAGCTCACATGTGTGTGATACACACCCCACCCCTGCCTATGTCTTGCTTTCTACACTGCAGTATGTACAGATCTCTACAACAGTGTACAGGGGTGTGTAACAATTGGGATGTATTCCTCACCATACGTGGCATATATGGACACACAAGCAAACACATATGGCAGTACTGTGAATCAAACACCTACTATCTTATATGTATGACAGACATGCAGCAGTATTGCCCACATTACAATGTGTACTGACACTACCTTTGGCAAATGTGCTGATATATGCACACGGGAGGTCTTAAATGTTACAGGTGTCAAGTGATTTACAGTCAGTGACACCCTGACCGCTGTGTAGGTTGTATGACTTCTCCTTCAATTAACAGAAACATAGCTTAGTGTTTGCACATGTTATGATAGGACGGCTTGTAACATACCTGTGAGCTGTCTTCAGCAAACATCCATCTGCAAAGTTGGCCCACCACTTTATGTCCACACATCCATCCATACCTGATGTACATCTTACCGTACTGTCAGTATTTCACCATATACAGTTGGCAATGATGGGGCTGCATTGCAACTGCATGTTTTAGTAAGACACAGATCACCTGCAAACATCAACTACTGCATATGCATGGTAGCTGAATGCACACCTCTACTTGTACATGTGTGTAGGTCCTACATTCTTGTCATTTAGCCATGTTTGTAGGCATTGCAATTGGTGGACATGTGTGATGACATACATGACACATGGACTGTTATGTGATATGATTGTTGTCATGGGTAACCAGTACAGAGGGAATGTTAACTCAGTCAACATTGCTATCACACCTTATGTACTGTTAGCATTCAACAGCCATGGACCTACCTTCCATGTGCATGTGTGTAATTGCTGTAGCCACCTGTCTGCACAAAGGACAGCAACAGCTATGCTATGTACATATGTGATGTGTGCGTGTGGGACAAGTACATATCCACGGCAGGTACATGTATGAATATCCAAACATGAGTGTGTTTACTGGTGTACAGCAACAGTCATCTGTTACAGCTGTATATGACCCAGGGCCCCTGTTATGTGTACAGCCGACCTGGTTACGAACAGTGGTATCATTGCATTGCATAACACATGATGCAACTGTGTCAGTACATGGGTAGTCTGCACAGTTGCTGTAGAGCTAGGTACAGTCCACTGGTCATGGGTCACATGGTGTTGTACTAATATATGTTCTGCCACATGTATGGATGTGTGTTGCTGGTCCAAGGACATGGTGATGTGTGAGGGCTACATCCTAGAATGCGGCTTTTGACACTGTGATCTGCACCTGACACATCTGTGATGGCTTTTCAGAGTGTACTTGTCAGTACATGTGAGTGGCCTTCATGTATGTGGGGACACCACCACCTGGAGCGGTCCGTAATGGTGTTATGGCCCACATGTCTGTATCCGAGGTATACAGTGGTAGTGCTATTGTGCACAACTGAGCCTTCAGCCAGGTGTTCCTCACTGCACAGATGTCAGTATTCCCCATTGTTGGTTGATTACGCATGCTAGACATCTAGCACTGTTTAGCATACACATAAAATGCAGTTGTCCTCTAGGTGTCAGGGTTTTAACCTGGTCTCAGGACATTCATCTATGAATGGCACTATATGGGTGAAGTAGCCACTCCTGGCAGGATATTACCATGGGTGGTATTAGTGTGCCAGGTTTAGATTGGCACATTTAAGGTGACGGACAGCAGCAGACGTTGTGTAGAAGATTGGTGTCAGATATATGTAGTGCAACGTTCATGCTAACAATGACAACTATTGACACACTGTGCCCTTCCATGTTTAGAATCAGAGTGCATACAAAACAGCCCTTTGCTACTAAGTGTGTGAGCATGCCCAGTATGACGTTGTGTAGATGGACACATAGTGCATTCCAAATGGACGTGTGCTACTAAGTGTGTGAGCATGCCCAGTGACACCTTGTGTCGGTTATGTGCCTCTATGTGTATGGGCATGGCCATTGTAACCCTGTATAGCGATAGTGGTCGTCCAGGCAACAGATGGCCATACCCCACTTCAGGATGGATTCCTACATTGAACACACTGGTTCATAGGTATGTACATCTTAACTGCCAGCATCCATGTCGATGTCCACATTCCTAGAAGGTCATACTGACAGTCTTGAAAGGTGTAGTGTCTGTGGCGCATCTCGTATCTATGTAGTGTTGTAATAGTGGTCCATAGATAGACAGTTGTCCTGATCACACCACTGGCATGTGTTTGTCTCTGTCTGCCTGGGACAGAATAATGCTTTTACACTGCTCACACTCCATACAATCCCTATCAGCGTCTTTTCCATTGCTGATGATGTCACCCACCTAGAAGTATGCCTCTGGGAGTGCTGTGTCCCAATAATCTCGGTAGCGTGTTCTGTAACTGCGTAATCCTATAGTGGGATAAGGTAGTTAGGTCTGTGTTTTAATCCCAGCCATGCCAAATGTGTGTGTGTGTGTATGTGTGTGTGTGTGTGTGTGTGTGTGTGTGTGTGTGTGTGTGTGTGTGTTGCCTGTCTGCCTGGGGACAGAATAATGCTATAATGCTTTCAGACTGCTCACACTCCATACAATCCCTATCACCATCTTTTCCATTGCTGATGATGTCACCCACCTAGAAGTATGCCTCTGGGTGTACTGTGTCCCAGTAATCTCAGTAGCGCGTTCTGTAACTGCGTAATACTATAGTGTGATAAGGTAGTTAGGTCTGTGTTCTAATCCCAGCCATGCCAACTGTGTGTGTGTGTTTCCGTCTGCCTGGGGACAAAATAATGCTTTTAGACTGCTCACACTCCATACAATCCCTATCGGCATCTTTTCCATTGCTGATGATATCACCCACCTAGAAGTATGCCTCTGGGAGTACTGTGTCCCAGTAATCTCGGTAGCACGTTCTGTAACTGCGTAATGTTGTAGTGTGATGGAATAGACAGATAGGTGTTCTATTCCAAGGCATGACAGGTGTGTGTGTGTGTGTGTGTGTGTGTGTGTGTGTGTGTGTGTGTGTGTGTGTGTGTGTTTGACAGTCATATTCTATGTGTTGGTATCTGTGAGTGGCTAGCTCCTGGATGTGTTGAGCGTGTTTTGTTGTTTTCCTATATAGTGTCCATAAATGTCACAATCGCCCAAGAGACTGGGTTGGCAAGACATACACATACATTCGCCAATAGGTCTGGTGAGTAAATGTCAGCAGCCCTAATCTTACCCTTAATACAGTCTGACCCGTGTGACGCAACAAAACACACTTGCCTTGATAGTAACACCAGTACATAATGCAGGAGGCGCATGTGGTTTCCTTTTCATTCTTGTCTAATGCTTTGGTGTCATGTGGTCCACTGTTGTGATATATATTCTATATCTACATATGTGTGTGTATATGTGTGTGTGCGTGTGTGTGTGTGTGTGTGTGTGTGTGTGTGTGTGTGTGTGTGTGTGTGTGTGTGTGTGTATATATATATATATATATATATATATATATATAGGCATTAGCACACATAAATCTACATGATGGAATACATGTCCTATACTGTTGAATGCCTGTGCTGGATGATCTGTACATGATCACCTTGGATGTATGTATATCTGCCATGGCTTAGTGGTAAAGCACATCATCTGTGGTGTGCAGGGTCCCAGGGTCGAGGCGTGTAGAGACCGGTTATTTTGTTGCTGGGAAGAACAAGGGACATTGAATACGGTGATAGTATGGCACTTTTAACCAGTTGTGTGCAGATCTGCGCGACAGTAAGCAGTGATTATTATTTTGGAGGCTCAGTATGGGTCATATAACTATGCATTAGAAGACAATACTATGCAAACGAGGTGGAAAATAGTGAATCCCGTGTATCCCCAGGGTGTGATGCAGATCCCAAGAGTGTATGTGTATAGATAGCCGGGTGCAGGACTCGAATATAGGTGAAAGCATTGGGGGGTGTCAGGCATACTGTATGTACATTGGAGCCCTGTGTTTCGGGATTGCTCCTGCCTTAGCACATCTAAGCTAGGGGTGTGTCTATACCTGCCTAGTCCAATTGGGAGGGACAGCAGTAGGATAGCAGTCAAGGTGAACAAGCTGCGCAAACAGCAAACAGGTGATAATTAGCACAATCAGCAGATTACAGGCCTAGACTGGCCCAGAACACTATGATAAAGTGAGCAAGCACCATACACATGGGTTTTTTCCACACTCTACACCACCGGTGTATACATGCGGGGAAACTTTAAGAAATAATCCAATGAAATAAGAAGGGCTGCAGCAGGCAACATAGACCAACATGTGCAGGAGGCTGAGGGTGGTGAGGATGTGAATGCTGCCGAACAACCCTCAGTGAGGAGACAGATAAAACTTTACAAACCCAGGGTAACCTACCAGGGGATACATGAGCTGGAGATAGTGGAGTGCTATGGGGTGGACAGAGAACTCCTACAGCAGATTGTTGAGCTGTGCCGGCCACACCTGACACATTGAACAGGCTGAGGGAAACCCATCCCAGTGGATACCAAGGTATGTGTAGGCCTAGGTATACTAGCCACAGGTACCTCCCAAAGCACAACTGGGGATATCACGGGGATCTCTCAGGCATCTGCATCCAGAGTATTCCACCAGTTCCTAGATGCCATGTCACCACATGCCAGTGAGCACGTACATTTCCTCAACACACGTGAGAGTGTTGACAAGAAATATGCATCTCTTCCACCAAATGGGAGACTACCCTGGGGTAGTGGGTGCTATAGTCTGCATGCATGTATGCATCAAAGCACCACCCGGTGAGCGAGGTAGGGCCTACATTAACCGCAGGGGCATCCCCTCCATCAACTGCCAGGTCGTATGCAATGCCCAGGGTATTATACTGAATGTGTGTGCTGGCTGCCCTGGAAGCTATGATGATTCCAATATGTGGCATCTGATGCAGCTGTACCACACCTTTGCCAATATGGACATCCCCTACGGTCACCTAGTGGGGGATGCTGGGTACCCACTGGAGCCGTGGCTGATGACATCCATCAGAAATGCACACACACCTGAACAACTACGCCATAATGAGACACACGCACAGGCAAGACATATAATTGAGCATGTGTTTGGGATGCTCAGGTCACGGTTCCAGTGTCTGGACACATCCGGTGGAGCCTTGCAGTATTCACCAGCTACATGCACCCAAATTGTTATGGTATGTGCTATGCTACACAATATGATCCTGCGGAAACAGTTGCAGCAGGAACAGCATGGGGCAGGGCCACACAGCCCCCCACCAATGCCAAGGCCTGTACAGGCACAGAGTGACTCAGAGGAGGAACTACCTGAGCCAGACCCAGTAGGCGAAAGGAGGCGTGCCCAATATGACCTGGCCTTGGCAAAGAGGCAACGCATAGCATATGCACTGACACAGTAGGTACCCAGGGAATGTTACCCTCTCTGACTCGCACAGACAGTAAAAGGGATGCCAAACATGACACTACCTGTGCTCAGCCATGTATAGGAAGTGCGTTGTGTGCATCCGACATAGGCAGCCCTCCAGCACCATCCTCAGGTCTGGCACACCCTCAAGGTAAGTTAATCAACCTACCAATTGGCAGTTGTATTAGAATGTGTTTTTACCTGTAGCTATGGTATGGATGTGAGCATGCAAGGGAATTTGGTGGCCGAATGTTAGGGCAGCAGACAGTACACGTCCATAGTGGCACCATGAGATCTGTAGCACATACCGGGGTCACAATAGTAGCCAGTAGTACACAGGGTGTCCTAACCCACTGCGGGTTATGGGCTGAACATCGTGTGTGTCCATACAGCTCACACAAGTCTCAACCAGCTGGACAGGTGTAGACCAACACAGACAAATGCTGTACAATGGCCTCTGAATATGCCCAATGGATGACCCCCCCCCCACAGACACACACATACAGACTACAGCAGGCCAGGCAGTTGGATGTAGGTTGTGAAGACTAGGATGTCTGAAACCAATATGTTGGTAATTAAAGCTAGGATCTGGAGTACACTGGTATGCCTCTAGCCAGCACATTAGGTAGGTCCACACACACTGAAATGGAGTACCTGACATACCAGTACAGTAGTAGCAAAAGTGTACAACTGTCAGCTGTGCCCCCTTCCAATGTACACATGTAACAGTCATGTGCACTCCCCCCCCCGGTGCTGTGTAGGAATGTGGATACAGTTGGATACCCCCCACGCTGTGCAGAAATGTAGCAACAGTCAATGCCACATGACCGATGGATATCTTGCAGATACAGCATGCCACCTGTCAGTGTACAATGCAGGGGTCGGTACCACAGTACTGACTAACTGGACATGTAACACATGCGATCCAGTTGACCATACTGGGCATGCTCAAACACATGAAGGTATGACAGTAATGTCAGTCGACAACATGCGTAACGGTCATACTGGGCATGCTCACAAACTTAAACACAAGACGGCCAGGTCTGCAAACACCAGTGGTCCGGACATATCTGTCGGTACATTGCTATACTGTTGGATGACTGTGCTGTATGGTATGTGTGTGGTACTGTCTATTGTCTGCATATTTGCCATGGTGTATTGGTAATTCAGATTAGCTGTGTGTGCAGGGTGTTGCTACCAACACTTGCAAAGGACAATTATTTGTTTGCGGCCAGAACAAGGCCATTGGATACGGAGTGAGTAAGGCACATTGCAGCAGTTGGGAGCAGCTGTGCGTGGGTTTGCGTAGTGTTAAGCACTGCTGACCTCTGGTTACAGCTTCTTATACTTGTTTAGACTCCACATTTCTTTAACAGTGCAATACTCGCATACTGGTAGCCAAACACACTTACACCCGCTCGCTCCCTCACTTGCACATGCACCGACATTGGTGCTTGCATTTGTCACTCACGCTGGGTGGGCGTGATCCCTTGTGATGCCTATTACATCGGATTACATGATTACAGTATCGGATATGGTTGACCATTAGGCGACGGCATGGAGTTCGACTGTACGGAATCGGCGTACTGTCCAGTGAGGTAATCATATTATATGCGTGCTCCTCATACAATCTGCTCCCATCTGGCTGATACATGGGAACTGATAGTCTGCAATGCAGGCAAGTAAATGTGTTTTGGGAACCACATCCATCTGCCGGGTCATGCTACCGCATACCTACTGTAGGTTTTCCACCTTTTAAATTGGCCGAAGTGAGACTTTAGGATTAACACCTGTCCCACTTTGTGTGGGACAGTCCCTCATTAGGCATATGTGTCATGCAAGAATAATCTAGGCATAGCAAATGTCCTGATTACAGGACAATATTATATTCTACGTTTCTCTAATAGTTGCATGTAACAGTTATTGTATATATGACACTTCTATATGTTATGTGAAGTAGCATAAGCAACTTGACTGCTGCTAGACTAAGCTTTGATTTGTGCTAATATGTATATTTCTGTAGTATGCACGGCTGTAGGTATGTTCTGACCTGGTACGTCTGACATTTCTACGGAGCTTGTTCCACTTTGGCCATTTGGAAAGGTGGCAGCCCTATAGGACCTATATGTAGAGATGTCAGATTTGGCAAGGCAACACATACCCACAGCCAATAGAAAATTGACTACTTCACCGGTTTGCATAAGTAAAGGTTATTCTTGTAGCATTATAGTTGCTAATACTGTTTCCTATAACATCTAGGTGTTTCAGTACTACAAAATAGTTTTATGCAACCACTACAGACAATATATGGATTATTTGCCTGAAATCACAGGCCATGTGCCATAATAACATTCATTTTGCAGGACACAACTGCCCAGAGGGGAGTGTCCCTCACAAAGGCAAACAGGTGGTAACCCCAAACTATTATGCTATCATCTACCTAAGGTAGTCGGCGGAATATGCGCTTTCCGTCACTAGCAGACCTCACATACGAATGGGGAAGAATGAACACTGTATAAGGGACACTGCATAACACCCTCAGGGTCACATTTAGATGATTGGTTCTATTAACCTGACACATTGACAGTCACAGGGCATATGTATTCATTCACATTTGTTGAGGTACATGCTGTTTATGACTCATACATGTTGTCATTAGTCATTAAGTGTATTTTGCCACCTGTCGACCTAATATCACTAGTTCTGGAAGGGTTTAGTTAGGACTGTGTTAGATTCTGATTTGTAATCACAGGTGTCCATAATAATTGGGTACAGGGCACTGATATATTCCCTATGTGTTCCCCCAATGGTTTACGGACTATACAGTAGATATGCTCTTCAGGTTTGGGAGGTATGAGCGCCTGCTGTGGCCACATAGGAATATTAATTACTTCCACGGGGTGGGCCTAATACATCTCTGCCAACCAACACCTACACACTTAGGCCCATTATTGAATACCCATGATTCCCCTACCTGACACCCCTCTACAGCACTCATGACTTATCCTTACTGTGAGCGCAGCTGGGGTATGAACACACCCCTACACACTGCACACTCTCCCCGTCTCGGGACACATGTCGTACGTTTTGTCAAACCATGTGTTATCAGACTTGCACAATCTACTGTTCCGTGTACGGCTACATCCTGGTCGCATCAATCATGATTGGGTTTTCTATTAGGGAAATTTTTGGTGTCCCACAAGGGACCCCGTGATCCATGTTTAAAGTGTAGACCTTGCAGATCTCTCCCACTGGTACTTTCCTGCCGATGGTCTGGAAAGCAGCAGTGTATTTACCTTTATTGCATGTCTGTATGTCTCACCAGCCTAGCTGGGGTGGTGTGGGAGGTAGACATTAGTTGACTGGACCTCCCACTAACATATGCCCGGTCTGAACATATGTTACACGTAATTGCTGTACCGTAACCTAGGTATATACATGTGTATATCTACAGTAACATATGCATATATATATATATATATATATAAATATCTTTGTGTGTATATGTGTGTATGTATGTATGTATGTGTATATATATATATATATATATATATATATATATATATATATATATATATATATGTTGTCATTAGTCATTACATGTATTCCGCCACCTGTCGACCTAATATCACTAATTCTGGAAGGGTTTAGTTAGGACTGTGTTAGATTCTGATTTGTAATCACAGGTGTCCATAATAATTGGGTACAGGGCACTGATATATTCCCTATGTGTTCCCCCAATGGTTTACGGACTATCCAGTAGATATGCTCTTCAGGTTTGGGAGGTATGAGCATCTGCTGTGCCCACATAGGAATATTAATTACTTACACGGGGCGGGCCTAATACATCTCTGACA
>NC_056729.1:1668199591-1668229591 GCF_019279795.1 Protopterus annectens
TCCACTTGGTATATCTATTAACACTGCATTAGAATACGAGCACAGGGTTTTAAATGTCTTGTTCGAGGGATGAGGACTCAATATTCAGCTACGTGCATTTGTGTTTGCTTCTTATTTTTGTGTTCGCAAGAACTGTCTTGCATGCTTTGCAAATGTTTCAGTATCCATGGACACTGACAGGTGTAATTACTATTGCAGGCAGGCTGTAATATTCAGCATTTTAGGTTGCACGTAAACAGTCGACATGTCCATGCCTCTGTGCGGCACTTTGACACGCCCCATGCACTCGGGCACAGTTCCTATGCACGTGGATGTGGTGGCAGCGTGTCTTCATTAATATGCATATGGTGCTACTGCGCCATATGCACACTGCACGGTCGGCACAAGCCTAACGCCGGCCTTGCGCCGAGCTTCATGAATCCCGGGAACACTTTTAATTTCCTAATTTTACAAAACATTAAAAAATCTATCAGAGCGGCTGATTTATCTAATTACACAGAAGTGTCAGAGAATAAATGGATATTACACTTTAAGGCTTACCAGTATCCAGGATTAAATGATTATTTTAGCTTAAAACCACTCCTGAAGGATATAAGTAATAAATTATAATTAATTTTATGTTTTAACATTGGTTATATTGTTTCTATATGACGTATTGTTTTTATATGACCTATACCTTTAACTGCATTTGATGGAAGTCACATGATATGAATTGATTGTATTTAAACCAGGTTTGAATTTGTGTGCAGTTTTCTGCCTGAAGAAGCCTTGAGAGGTGAAAGTACTTTTACTAGCGTATTGTAATAAATTACGTTTTTCTAGAACATCGTGGTGCTTGTGTCACTATTTTCTACATAATTTGGATTTTTTGAGTGATACCTGCTTTGCCTACATGGTGAGAGCTCTTTTTGTTGTGATTCAACAATTGGACCCAGTTTGCAGTCATCTGCAAACCTGGCCAGCCAAAGCCCCTTAGTTTTGGCCTGAACATTTGAGAAGTATATACCAAACAGTAGGGGGTTTAGCACAGACCCTTGTGGTACCCCACTGGTGACAGGTCTGCTGGTTGATGTGGAGTCACCCACTTTGATAATGTGTGACTGGTCTGTGAGCCAGTTGGCAAACCATCTTACAATAAAGGGGTTTCCATTCAGTTTGCCAAGTTTATTGGTAATGCCTGAGTGTGGGATTGTGTCAAAGGCCTTTGTCAAGTCGAGATAAGCTGTGTGCATGGATTTGCCCACGTCAATGCTTTGGTCACATTTTCAAATAAATCCACCAGGTTTAACAGGCAGGATCTGCCCTTCATGAAGCCGAATTGGGTTGGATCCAGGGTTTGGAGGTTACCAATGTCTTCATTTATGAGGTCCATGATGATATGTTCCATGGCTTTACAGATAAGGCTGGTCAGACTTATGGGTCTATAACTCCCTGGGTCTGTTGCTACACCACCTTTGTGGTGGAGAATAATTGCTGTTCTCCATTCCGCATGAACAAAGCCAGTGGTTAGGCTGAGATTGAATAGAGTACTTAATGGTGATGCTAGTTCATGTTTTAGTTTGTTTAGAAGACAGCCTGGGATGCCATCTGGTCCCACAGAGGCTGTATCTTTTGCCTTAGACAAAGCTTTAATGACCTGCTCTTTGGATATTTAGGGTGGGCGGTAAGTTGGGTGCAAGGTTTGTGATAAGTTTCTAGGGGATAAGGGAGTGATATTTTCACCAAATCTGTCTGCTAGGTGGTTTGCTATCTCTGTGTGATCAGTGTGTGTGATACTGTTAGTCACCAGTTCTGTACATGCTTGGGTCCTACCTTTTAGGCTGGGTATGTAGCTATAAAAGGCTTTATGGTTATCCTTGGCTGTGATTGCTAAGTTTTTCTCAAAGTTACCCATAGAGGATTTGACATGTCTTATTTGCCTATTGAGGCTGAGGAGGGTGCTTTTCCATTGTTGAGGGCCTCACCTTATTTTTCTTAGACAGCAACTTTTTGCATTTATTGTAAAGTTTGTTGATGCTGGATGTCCATCAGGGTGGCTTTTGTTTACATGGGACGCTGGCTTTGATTCTCTCTGGAACAGCTGAGTCTATACACTTATATGAGTGATTGTACAGGGCTTTAGTGTAACCTTTGATATAGTTACCACTTCCAGCTGGAGGTATGGCTGGAATGCATTTATACTTTCCCCTAGGATGGTATCTTTTATTTTTGTGAAGTTTTTTTGTCTGACTTCACCCTTTGTGAGTTTTGGTGTTAGTGCCAGTTCGAAGGTGACTGACTTGTGATCAGATTTAACTAATGAGGGTCCGACAGTTGTGGTGGTGCATCTGTTTGTCATTTTAGTGGGGACCAGATCTAGTATGCTTGTTCCTTTTGTTGGGCTTTGAACAATTTGTTCCAGGGCATTTGAGTTAACAAAGTCAAGGAACTTTTGCACTAGTGAGTTAGGGCTAGAGTAGGTATCCCAGTTGATGGTGGGATAATTGAAATCCACCATGACCAGAGTATTTGGGAATATTTGGATTGACTCCAGTTTGGTCAAGTAGGCCTCATGCACATCATGATCCATGGAGGGGGATCTATAACTACCTATGACTTGAATGGGGGTCTTACCCACAGAAATTTGTACTTGAAGTAACTCCATGGAGTTGCCCAATGTAACTAGTCAGGAGGTGAATTTATCAATAACATAGATAGAAACACCACCATCTTTGTTTCTCACATGTTTGCTTTGCAGTCTGAAGGTGTGGAAAGCATTGTAACCTTGCAAGGCCGGGGTACTGTCTGAGGCTTTGAACCAGATTTCTGTGACTGCATAGACATCTACATCCTCCACTGATAGAAGTGCTTCTTGGGTATGCAGTTTTTTGTTTAAGCTCCTAGTGTTTAGCAGCATAACCCTTATTTTGTTATGGTTGGCAATTTTCATGATAACAATTTTGTTTTTGAGACCTTGCCTAAAAAGGCACTATGGGGGAGGCAAGAGCCTTTGCCAACAGCTGAAAGCCTAGTGGTGCCAGGTGCAAACCATCTCTGGCAAAGCAGTGAGGTTTGTCGACCATGTCATCCCAGGCTGATAGAAACTGGATCCCCTTTGAATGACACCAAAAACTAAGCCAATTATTGAAATCGATCATTTTTTGTTTATCTTGTGGTATCATTCTAGATGAGGAAAGTATGCTGCTCAAGGCTAGGGATATACCTGACTGGGACACATATTCGGAGAGCTCGATCATGTCTCTCTAAATATAGTCCAGTGAGGTGTGTCTTAGGTTGTTCACTCCAACATGAGCTATGACAGAATTATAATGATACTTGTTGCTGAGAGACCTGAATGCATGCATGATCTGATGAATCCTGGCATCGGACAGATAGGTGACCATGACTTTCTCCTTATCTAACCTGGTGAGTGGGACACCCATGTGTTTCACTATGGAGTCTCCAGTGACAAGAGAATTTGGTTTTTGAGTGTTATCCCTTAAGGGCTTGGTAGGTGAAACATTGTTGATGCTATGTGTCTTATATGCTGTGGGAACTGTGTTAGTTGTAGCAGTCTTTTGGTTTGGAGGTCTGTGGTGTTTCGGTAAGTTTGAGAGAACCTCCGCGTATGTTGATTTATGTCTTGGATGCATACTATGCATATGAGTAGTGGTACTATGTACATGAGTAGTGGTGGGTGAGTTGTCAATTTCTTCATTGTTACTGTTTTGAGTGCAAGAGAGCAGGGATTCAAGCTTCTTGGTGTAGATACATCTCTCACACTCTGTATTAGAGTGAGTTATTAGTAGAGGGTTGTCAGTGTACAGTGCTACACTGCCTCAGGAGACCCAAGTCAATAAGGCTGGCAGGAGAAACAAGGGTAGTCCAACTGTCCATGATGCTGGGTTTGAAGAACTGTTATAAAAAAGGGGGTGCTTTCAAGAATGATCTAGGAGGTGCTCTGTAGATGGGTATTTCTGACAGGGTTTTTGGCTAGTGGTTTAATAGGTCAACAGCTCACTAGCAATTCTTCTTAGACCAATCAGTGTATCTGTGTAAACACTTTGAAAACACTTGTTTAGATACATCATTGTTAAGGTTTACATGTATTTTATACATGATTATGATTATAGCATTTATTTGTTGGATTTCTAGGAATAACTTCATTATGCATAATTTTTCTGCCAAAACCAGCTATTGTACTACAGCTGGGTATGTAAAGCTTTGATCATAGTGGGCTAGTTCTGTACACTCATCTCAATCAATCAGGGAGTAATTCAGAAACAATCAGTAACAATCAGGGATAGGTTCATAGGTAGGTACTAGGCCATTAGATCTAGGGCCTATATAAGCCTAGCCAAAAAGGTACCCTGACTTTCGCCACCCAAGAAAATAATTTTCCTGTGCCCCTGTCTAGCAGAGCCACAGAAGTGTTCCCTGGGGGGAATTTCCTATTTCCCATCCAATCATCAAGATTTTTCTTGAAGAGTGCTAATGAGGAGCTCTGTTCGACATAGATAGGTAGTCTGTTCCAGAGTATGGGAAGTCTCTCGGACAGGAATCTATCCTTCCAGCATGTTCTGTTTATTGTGGTGACAAGGTTTAGGTCCCTAGAGCATGTAGCTTGGAGGGATTGGGATTTCTTTAAGTGGAGCATGTCCAACAACTCTGGGTTTGACATAGCTTTGTATGTTAGGCAGAGATTGCCTCTGAGCAGGCGATATGCGACGGAGTAAAGCTGGAGTTTTTTGAGATGGTCTGCGTAGGGTATCTGTTTGAGGCCAGTAATCCTCTTTGTGAGGTATTTCTGTGGCCTTTCCAGTAGTTGTAGATGTCTTATGAGATACATACCAAAAGGGGTGTTGTACTCTATAATGGGTCTAATGAGTGATGAGTAGAGGGGAACAATGACCTCTTTTTTCTGGATGAGAAACCTTTTGTGATGAGGTGAGCCACATAGAAGGATTTCCTGACCACTGTGGCAATGTGATTATCAAAGGAGAGACTACTGTCCACCTGTGTCCCAAGGTCTCTTATCACACTTTCGGCATTAAGTAGACTACCACTTATGTGGTAGTTCATGGGTACAGAGTTTTTACCAGTGGGGATGACAATACACTTTTTGGTATTGAGCTTCAGGCCATGGCTTTGACAACAGGCATTTGTCTCAGTGAGGCCCTTTTGTAGTATAGCCAGATCGTTAGGAGTTTCGATTATGGCTCCTAGTTTGCAGTCATCTGCAAACTTTGTTAGCCAAAGACCTTCTGTTTTAGCCTGTACTTCAGAGAAGTAGATACCAAACAGGAGAGGACCCAGGACTGAACCCTGTGGTACTCCACTTGTCACTGGTCTGAAGTCGGATTTGGAGCCTGCTACTTTCACAGTGTGGATTCTGTCCATGAGCCAGTTGGCAACCCATCTTGTGACATAGGGATTTATACCTACTTTAGTGAGCTTATCTATAATTCCAGAGTGGGGGATGGTGTCGAAAGCCTTGGCGAGATCTAGAAAAGCTGTTTGAACCACCTTACCATCATCTATGGCTTTGGTGACTGCTTCAAAGAAGTCAATCAGGTTTAGGAGACATGATCTGCCTTTTACAAACCCGAACTGGGGAGGGTCCAGAGTTTGGAGATTACCAGTGTCTTTGTTTATGAGTTCCATGATGATAAGTTCCATGGCCTTGCAGACCAGGCTCATCAGGCTAATGGGGTGGTAGTTCCCGGGGTCTGTCATGGCTCCCCCTTTGTGGAGTGGGATAACCATTGCGGTGTGCCATTCAGTGGGTAGAAAGCCTGAGGTGAGGCTATGATTGAACAGGTACTTAGGTAGGGTGCCAGTTCATTCTGTAGTTCGTGTAGAACGCAGCCTGGGATATTGTCAGGTCACATGGATGCTGTGTTTTTGGCTTTGGAGAGTGTGTTTTTTACCTGTGCAGTCATGATTACAGGAACTTTGCATTCTTCCAGTATAGAGATGGGCCCTCTAGGGGGTGAGAGGGGGTAAAGTTATCAATGAACCTATCTGCCAGGATGTTGGCAATATCAATTGGTTCTGTATATTTAGTGCCATTGTGCTGTAACTCAGAGCAGATCTGAGTGTTGCCATTGTGATTCTTGACATAGCTATAGAATGCTTTATGATTGTCTTTAGAGTCAGTGGCAATTTTGTTTTCATAACTAGCTTTGGAGGATTATATGAGGGATCTCAGCTTCTTACTGAGGTTGACCAGGGAGTTCCTCCAGTCATGGGATTTTACTCTTTTCTGCAACAGTTTCTTTCTTCTGTTGTAGAGTTTTTTATGGCAGAGGACTACCAGATTGGCCTCCTCATTTTGGAGGATAGCATCTTGGTTCTATTAGGGATAGCATGATCCATGCACTCATGTAAGTGCTTATGAAGTGCATTTGTGTAGGATTCAGCAGTCATACCTCTATTGTCCGTCTGCATGGGTGTCATAAAGTTTGCCACTTCTGTCTTAAGAAGTGTGAAGTTGGCTTTGGAGATGTTTTTTACAGTGGTTTCCCTAATTGGGGGTGGGGTGGGATTTGGATGTCTAGGGTGATTAGCTTGTGGTCGGATCTGACCAATGAGGAATTGACCTATGGTGTGGAACACCAGTTGCCCATGTTGGTAATGACCAGGTCTAGGATATTGCTGCCCCTGGTGGGGGTGTGAATAAGTTGACCCAAGGCATTGGAATGTATGAGTTCCAGAAAACGTTAAGCAAAAGAGTTGGTATGAGTAGTTTTCCCAGTTAATGGTGGGGTAGTTGAAATCGATCATTATTAGGGTGTTGAGTTGTACCCTAATACTTTCCAGTGTATCAAGAAATGAGGAGTGGGAATCCTGGGGCATGGTGGGGGGTCTGTAGCAAGCTACAATTTGGATTGTGGTCTTGCCCAGAGTTAGTTGCACTTGGATAATCTTGGATGCATTATGCTGTGCAACTAGCTTGGAGATGTGGATATCCTTAATGAATATGGACACACCTCCACCTTTAGTGCTTCGTTCCGGGTTAGGTGGCCAAAAGGTGTGGTATGAATTATAGCCTGGTAATGCAGGGGTGCTCTCTGGAGCTTTGAACCAGGTCTCTGTCACTGCACAGATGAAGATGTTCTCCATTTTAAGGAGTGCCTCGAGTGAGTGCATTTTGAGGTTTAGACTTCTAGCATTGAGTAGCATTACCCTCAGATTTTGCTTGCTTGTACTTGTTACGGTGGTGAATTTGTCATTTGAACCTTGCCTAAAAAAGTCACTATAGGGGTGGCAAGAGCCTTAGCCAGTATCCAGAATTCCAAGGGCAACAGGTGCAGGCCATCTCTGGCAAAGCATCATTCGTGGTCTGTCAATCATGTCGTCCCAGGCAGACAAATACTGGATCCCCTTAGAATGACACCAGAAGTTTAGCCAATTGTTGAAGGCAATCATTTTGCCCTTGTACTGTGGTATCATTCTGGGTGATGGCAGGATGCTACTCAGGGCTAGGGTCATACCTGCCTGGGCTACAAGATTGGAGAGCTCCTCCATATCTCTTTTCATGTAGTCCAGGGAGGTACATCTCAGGTTATTCACACCAACATGGACAATGACAGTGTCATATTTGCACTTGTTGTGGAGTGACCTGAGTGTGTGCGTTATGTGGTGGATCATGGCACCTGACAGGCAGCTGACAGTAACTTTCTCCTTGTTTAGCCTGGTGAGTGGAAAATCAGTGTGCCTGACTATAGAGTCATCTATGACTAGAGTGTTGGGTACGTTGTTATGCCTTATGGGCTGTGGTTGAGTGGCACACTGAGTTTGTGGGCTATGTGTCATTTGCGTTGTATTGGGGGGCTGTAGTTTGCTTGCGTTTCTGCTTTGGAGGTCCCTGATGCTTGCGCAGGATTTTATTGAGAACCTCCGTGAATGTAGGTGTGTGTTTTGTGGTTCTGTATGTGTATTTTGGTGGTGTAGGTTTTGAGGGACTATGTGATGAGTGTGGTGTGGTGCAAGTGTTTACCTTCTCCTCTTTACTGTTTAGTCCAGTCTTTGGTGAAGAGAGCTTTGCTTTCAGTTTGGCTATATAAGTGCATCTCTCACAGGTTGTAGTGTTGGGTGGTAGGAGGAGAGGGTTGTCTGTGTACATGAGGCAATTGCTGCATTGCCCCAAGATGCCCAGATTCATCAGGTAGACAGGAGAAATCACAGGGAGCTGACCCTTACACATGCCTGGATAGGTGCTTATTTATTAAGTACTAAAAACTGCTTTCCTCTAGAGAAGTGAGGAAAGTTGAGTGTTGTGGTAATTTGCAGCTTATCTAGTGCTTACAATGAGTTCTGAACAAGTGCTGAGTTAAAAAAAAAACAGATTTGAATGCTGAAACTAGAAAACTGGCTAGTACTAAGAAACAAAATTAAGTTAGAAGGCTTCCCTCCAACACAAAAACTCTTGGGGGCTCAGAAGACTACAAACAGTCTAGACCACTTACAGGAAAGGCAGGAAACAAGCTTAATTTTTTTTCTTTCCCAGATGCTCTCTTTGTACATAGTAGGAGTGCCTGAAATCAGAATATGATCTTACTGCACTCAGTTGAGGGAGCAAATGAGATGGGCCCAGAAGGAATATCCAAACACAAATTTACAAGAGGGGCGGGCAGTTTCAAAGCCACCAAGATTAACACCAAAACAAAACCAGGAAGGGTGGGTGGGGAATTAACTGAAAAAACAGAGTCAAAACTTCCAGTTCAGTTAATATTTAATTCAACACAAACAAACCAATTAAAATGCTGTATTATTTGAAACAAGTGCAGATAAAAGGTACTTAAATTCTCTCATACGTCCAGTTGAATAAAGCTAGATCTTAGCCGTCCAAAGTTCAGGTTTTAAGCAGAAAATATTCCAAAATGTACCACTTAAATAGGCAGTAACAGAATATCAATGAATGAAACTACCCCCGACTGCAATTATTGTCTATGCAGAAATTCTAACAGGCAATAAAATCTAGCAAGCACTAACTGAAAAAATAGAGTCAAAACTTCAAGTTCAGTTAATATTCAATGCAACACAAATAAATCAATTAAAATGCTGTATTATTTGAAAAAAGTGCAGATAAAAGGTACTTAAATTCTCTTATACGTCCAGTTGAATACGGCTAGATCTTAGCCGGCCAAAACTCAGGTTTTAAGCAGAAAATATTCCAAAATGTACCACTTAAATAGGCAGTAACAGAATATCAATGAATGAGACTACCCCGACTGCAATTACTGTCTATGCAGGAATTCTAACAGGCAATAAAATCTAGCAAGCACTAACTGAAAGAACAGAGTCAAAAATTCCAGTTCAGTTAATATTCAATGCAACACAAATCAATTAAAATGCTGTATTTGAAAAAAGTGCAGATAAAAGGTACTTAAATTCTCTTATATGTCCAGCTGAATACTGCTAGTTCATAACCATCCAATGCTCATGTTCTAAGCAGAAAATATTCCAAAATGTACCACTTAAATAGGCATTAACAGGATACCAATGAATGAGACTGCCCCCAACTGCAGTTACTGTCTATGCAGGAATTCTAACAGGCAACAAAATCTAGCAAGCACTAACTGAAAAAACAGAGTCAAAATTTCCAGTTCAGTAAATATTCAATGCAACACAAATAAATCAATTAAAATGCTGTATTATTTGATAAAAGTGCAGATAAAAGGTACTTAAATTATCTTATACATGCAGTTGAATACAGCTATATCTTAGCCGGCCAAAGCTCAGGTTTTATGCAGAAAATATTCCAAACTGTACCACTTAAATAGGCAGTAACAGAATATCAATGAATGAGACTACCCCCGACTGAAATTACTGTCTATGCAGGAATTCTAATAGGCAATAAAATCTAGCAAGCACTAACTGAAAAAACATAGTCAAAACTTCCAGTCCAGTTAATATTCAATGCAACATAAATAAATCAATTAAAATGCTGTATTATTTGAAAAAAGTGCAGATAAAAGGTACTTAAATTCTCTTATACGTCCAGTTGAATACAGCTAGATCTTAGCCGGCCAAAGCTCAGGTTTTAAGCAGAAAATATTCCAAAATGTACCACTTAAATAGGCAGTAACAGAATATCAATGAATGAGACTACCCATGACTGCAATTTCTGTCTATGCAGGAATTCTAACAGGCAATAATATCTAGAAAGCACTAACTGAAAAAATAGAGTCAAAACTTCCAGTTCAGTTAATATTCAATGCAACACAAATAAATCAATTAAAATGCTGAATTATTTGAAAAAAGTGCAGATAAAAGGTACTTAAATTCTCTTATACGTCTAGTTGAATACAACTAGATCTTAGCCGGAGAAAGCTCAGGTTTTAAGCTGTTACTACTATTACTGTGTGACAGTGACAGTATACAGGAATGTGGAATATAATAACATTGGCAAAGTGAATGGACTATATACCTCTGTCTTTCTTTATTAAGTCCAATTCTCCACCCTTCTATTACTGCTATTTGGAGGGAGTAAGATGGACAGATATAGAGTTTGATTCTAAATCAGGGACATCCCTGAATGTAAGGGACATTTGTGATGTATAATTTCTTATGTAACTACAAAAAAATATGTATATTTTGCCTGCTGTCCTACCAAACTACATTTTGATGTATGTGGTGAACAGAAATTCTGCTGTAGTTGTCTGTTAAGAGCAGCAGCGTGTTGTATGAAAGTGTTCCATAGTCTAAGCTAGGTAAGTTATAGTTGTGTTTTTTTTTTTTGTAATCACTGTACTGACATACAGTCAGGCTTACATGTTTTGGTTCACAAATGTCTGGCACATCGGGAAAGTCGAACTGTAGTTTAACCATTTTCTAATTTGGAAGCCCTGTTAATGTTATTATTCCATCCAAGAAAAAAAAAATATATATATATTTTGTTTATGCCCTTTACAGTGCTGTGTAAATTCATGTTTACAAAACGTTAACTTGATACATGCTCATTTATTACTGTTGCAAAGCCTATGTAAATGGGTTGCATAATTATTAATTTGTATTCTTAATTTGGACTCTCTGTATAAGATTTTTTCTCTGAGCTTTTCTCTCCGGGCCTCTACTGAAAATGGACATATATCCAGTTAGACTAGCCCGGTCAACAAATGTAAAATAAAAATAAATAAAATAAATAAATCCCTGTACAGCCATATCTTTGATTTAACTGCAGTTACTCCATGGAATCAGAGCTATGATCAATTAACAAGGCAAGTAGGTGTCAGGATTTCACTGCGAATATAGCTCAGAGTCACAGGTCTGAACCTCAGGTTCTCCAGTCTGTTTTCATTAGTCTTCCAATGTGTAAATTGTTGTGTGTGACACAACAAAAAATGAGTATGCAGATTCTGTAATGTTATTAAGTATAAAAGGTAGAGAATAAGAGCTGCTCACTGTATTTCACTGTTATTTTATACATCCCTAATCGTTGCCATTCATACATGCTTTCTAGTTTTTTGCAGGTGACGAAGTACGAACAAGGAACAGAGTTTTGAGCATTGAGCAGGTGCACAGACTGGAGGAGCAGTGCAGGGAGAGAGGCAGGTTTAATACATTTTCACATTTTTTACCTAGAATAGATCTAAAAATTATTAGAGAACTGGCTTGGTTTGCATTTCCATGCATGCTACTACTAATACAAGGCTACCCAGCATGCATCTGTAAGCTAACTGCAATAGTCATACAATCCCTCTTATTACCAGTATGCAATGCATTTCATAAAAAAATGTTTCCGTATGAGTTTGGAGTAGCAGGTAATGTTGTGAATTGAACATCGCAAACTAGTTGACAGTCAGTTATATATAATTAGTAAAAAAAAAAATCAGACAGCATGTCCAGTGTAGCTACTCTAAAACCTATAATTCTACCAAAGGTTCCAATCTGGTGAAAATCACAGCAGGGCAACAGTAGCATAGTGCAAATGAGTTACATCTCATACAAAGTTATGGAAACTGAAAACAAATACCTTTGGTATAGTTATGTATAACTATCACAGTACTTTTGATTGTAATGTTTTATATACAAATTAGTAGTGCATTGCTTGTTGTTAGCTCAGCCGCTGTTGGCACACTTGTATTTCCAGCTGCGGTGCCCAATGACTACTCTGTTATGGATAGCCAGCCTATTCACATATCGAATGGGTGTCTGCTGTCTTAGTGTTCGGAATACTATTAGCAGATTGTGTCTGGCATGCACTTCAGTTCATCATGGGTAGCA
Organism: Protopterus annectens; assembly: GCF_019279795.1. Classification (NCBI taxonomy): domain Eukaryota; kingdom Metazoa; phylum Chordata; order Ceratodontiformes; family Protopteridae; genus Protopterus; species Protopterus annectens. The sequence continues at coordinate 1,668,211,802 of NC_056729.1, forward strand.
CTTGTGCCTACAAGACTTTTGATGCTTTGGTTACAACACACTTGTATCCTGCGTTTAGGGATAGTTGTGCACATAGGTATTCCAATTCTTTATTTATATCTGCCTGTTACATAATCACTGATCAGCACTACATTGTTTGCATTTTGCAGTGACATATATAGCGATTTCTAAAAAAAACGTATGCAGGGCATTGATCAATTGGCAGACAGACAGTACTGATTCTAAGACATCACCTATGGTTTTATATGTAACATGCTGTCACTGTGTTTTGTGATTATCCATTATTTCTAGGGTGTTGTATTGCATTCCAAAGATTTGATGTTGTTGTGTCAACCGAAGGGGTTGGAAGGGTGGCTTAATGGCTAAGGTGTTTGCCTTATAAACACAAGGTGCAGGGTTTGAGTCTCACAAGGGATAATTGGCTAAGCTTAAAATGGCTCGCAAGGGCAGTTAGCTTAGTACTAAACTATGAACTAATGACCATGTTGCATTGCTTATCTCATTTGCATATAGCATTATAGGATCATAGGAAATTACTAGGCTATCAACCTGCAGGTCATTTTAACACTAGCCATTTCAACTCAATGTACTACTGTAGAAGTACTTGTCAATACCCAAGACTGCATTTAGTTAGTGATGACTGCCCATGTACAGGAGGGCTGTAGGTGCTATCCCCGCTAAGAATTTACAGTACCCCATCCACTCATCCAGGTTCCTCTTGAACAGTGTCATAGAGGTGCTCTGTTCCACATGACTTGGGAGCCTGTTCCAAAGATGTGGCAGTTGCTGGGAGATAAATCCGTCCCTCCAGCAAGTCCTATTTAAGTTACAGGCCATATTTACGTCCTTGGAATGGGTAGCCCTATACCCATTTGATTTACGGATATGCAGTAAGTTCATTAGGTTTGGGTCTTGGGTTGCTCTGTAGGCCAGTCATAAGTCTCTCCTAAGAAGTCTATACGATACAGAGTATAGTGACAGGGACTTTGGTTGGTCTGTGTAGGCACATGCTGGAGACCCTTGATCTTCTTTGTTAGAAACCTCTGAGGTCTCTCCAATTGCTGCAGGTGCTTAGTACAGTACATACCAAATGGGGCATTATACTCAATTATGGGCCAGATAAGTACTGAGTATAGGGGGATTATAACCTCTTTTGCTCATGAGGCAATGTCTTTACTAATCAAGTGACCTACCTGGAAAGCTTTCCTTACAATGGTAGACACGTGGTAGTCAAAGTTAAGGTTGCGGTCAACCTGTGATTCCAGATCCCTTACCACTTCAGGGGTACTTAGGGTATTGTTGTTGATTTGATAGTATGAAGGGACATTGTTTGTGCCAAAAGGAATGATGATGATGCATGTCTTTGCAGTCAGTTTGAGACCGTGACTAATAGGTTCATAGGTTCATAGGTTCATACTAGGCTATTTGCCCTAGGGCATTTATAAGCCTAGCCAGAGTGTGTTTGGCTTTCGCCACCTATTTTAAATTAATTTTGCTATGCCCTTTTTCGAGGTTAGTATACTGTGCCTCTGTCTAACAGTGACACAGAAGTGATACCCGGGGTAAACCTACGATCTCCCATCCATTCATCAAGATTCCTCTTGAAGAGAGTCAATGAGGGACTCTGCCTAACCTGGACTGGGATTTTATTCCGGAGTGAAGGGAGCCTCTGGGTTATGAATCAGTCCCTCCAGCATGTCCTATTTATTTCAGTGCTGAGGTTCAAGTCTCTCGGCCGTAGCTCGATGGGATTTGGATTTTCTGAGGTGCAGCATGTCCATTAATTCCGGGTTGGACATGGCTTTATACATCAGGCACAGATCGCCTCTGAGCAGGTGGTATACCACTGAGTAGAGCTGGAGTTTCTTTAACCGGGCAGCATATGGCATCTGTTTGAGCCCTTTGATCCTCTTGGTGAGGTACTTTTGGGGTCTTTCCAGTTGCTGCAGGTGTCTGGTAAGGTACATCCCAAAAGGGGCATTGTACTCAATTATGGGCCTGATGAGGGATGAGTAAAGAGGCACGATGACCTCCCCTGATCTAGATGAATCCCTTCATGATTAGGTGGGCTGTATAAAATGTTTTTCTAACCACTTTGGCCACGTGGTTGTCAAATGAGAGATTGCTATCAACTTGGGTCCCCAGGTCCCTAATTACTTCTGTACTTAATGGATTACCACCTATGTGGTAATTTGTGGGCACTTTGTTTTTGCCAAAGGGGATGACTATACACTTTTTGGTGTTTAGCTTGAGGCCATGGCTCTGGCACCAGTTGTCTGTTTCTATGAGGCCCTTTTGGAGGATGCTTGTGTCGGCTGGAGAGTCGATTATGGCGCCCAGTTTGCAGTCATCCGTGAACTTGGTCAGCCACAGTCCTTCTGTATTGGCCTGTACCTCCAAGAAATATATACTGAACAAGAGAGGTCCCAGGACTGAGCCTTGTGGGATGCCACTTGTAACTGGTTTGGAGTCTGATATGGCTCCAGCAGTTCTAACCATGTGGGTTCTGTCCTTGAGCCAATTTGCAACCCATCTAGTGACATAGGGGTTTATATTTAAGCTGGTGAGCTTATCTATAATGCCTGAGTGGGGTATTGTATCAAAGGCTTTTGCGAGGTCCAGGTAGGCTGTGTGGACCACCTTCCCCTCGTCAATGGCCTTGGTGACTGTTTCAAAGAAATCGACGAGGTTTAAGAGGCAGGATCTGCCCTTAACAAAGCCGAACTGGGTAGGATCCAGTGTCTGTAGGTACCCAATATCTTTATTTATGAGGTCCATGATGATACTTTCCATAGCTTTGCAGACCAAGCTAGTCAGGCTTATGGGGCGATAGTTTCCAGGATCCGTTGAGGCACCACCTTTGTGGAGAGGGACCACTGTTGCTGTACGCCAGTCTTTGGGTACATATCCTGTAGTAAGGCTGAGATTGAACAGTAGTTTTATGTTTGGGTTTAGTTCTTCTTGGAGTTCATGTAGGACACAGCCTGGGAAACCGTCTGGTCCCATTGATGCTGTGTTTTTTTCTTTGGAGAGGGTGGCTCTTACCTGAGCATCTGAGATGTTGGGGGGCAGCACTCTGCTGGGATAGATATTTGCCCTTTTGGTGGGGAGGGGGGGAGTTTGTGCTGAACCTTTCAGCTAGGATGTTGGCAATGTCTGTGGGTTCGGTGTATTTTTTGTCATTTTGGACTAATTCTGAGCATATCTGGGAATTCCCACCCAGGTTCCTAACATAACTAAAGAAAGCCTTGAGATTATCCTTAGTGTCCTGTGCAATTTTTCTCTCTAAGCTGGCCTTAGACGATTTTATGAGTGCCTGTAGTTTTTTGCTAATACTGATCAGAGATGCCTTCCCTTTTTGGGATTTTGCTCTATCATGTAGTAGCTTCCTCCTTCTATTGTAGGGTTTTTTTATGGCTGGGGTCCACCAGACAGGACGTCTGCCTTTGGAGGATTGGGTCTTGGTTTTATTTGGGATTGCATGATCCATGCATTCCTGAAGGTGTTCATAGAATGCATTTATAAAGGATTCTGTGGTCTGGGCCGTATTTTCCACAGGCCCGGGGGCTTTGAAGGATTCCACCTCAGTTTTGAGGAGTGTGAAATTTGCTTTAGAGAAGTTTTTCACTGTGGTTTTCTGGGCAGGGAGTGGGGTCGGGATGTGAATATCCAGTGAGATTAGTTTATGGTCTGATCTTACCAGTGAAGGATATACTTCTGGTCTGGAGCATAGAGTCCCCATGTTGGTGATGATCAGGTCCAGTATGTTTTCCCCTCTTGTGGGAGTGGTAACAAGTTGTTCCATAGCATTTGAGTTTATAAATTCTAGGAACCTTTGGGCTAGGGTGTTGGAGCTAGAGTAATGCTCCCAGTCTGTTTGGGTAGTTGAAGTCGCCCAGTATAATGGTGTTTGGAGAGACCTTCATATTTTCCAGTGTTCTCAGGAAGGCCGAGTGGGGTTCCTGGGTTTGGGAGGGTGGCCTGTAGCAGGCTATAAACTGGAAGGCAGTTTTACCCACTGTTAGTTGCACATGGATAGTCTCTGATGCTTCGTGCTGTGCCACCAACCTGGAGGTGTGGGTATCTTTGACGAATATTGATCCTCCCCCTCCTTTTGTGGTTCGGTCCAAGTTTTGGAGCCGAAAAGCATGGTATGAGGTATAACCTGGTAGTGCTGGGGTGCTCTCGGGAGCCTTGAACCAGGTTTCTGTTACTGCACAGATATAGATGTTCTCCATGCTAAGGAGAGTTTCGAGTGCGTGCATCTTGAGGTTTAGACTTCTGGCATTGAGTAGCATTACTCTTAGTTTCTTATCCCTTGTGATACCTATGGAGGTGGGTTTGTCTTTTGAGCCTTGCCTAAAAAAGGCACTATGGGGTAGCAAGAGCCTTTGCCAATATCCGAAAGCCCAGGGGTGACAGGTGCAAGCCATCCCTAGCGAAGCATCATGGCTTGTCGAGCATGTCATCCCAGGCTGACAGGCACTGGATCCCCTTTGAATGACACCAATACTTAAGCCAATTGTTGAAATTGATCATCTTGTCTTCATATTGTGGCATCATTCTTGGTGAGGGTAAAATGCTACTCAAGGTCAGGGTCATACCGGCCTGGGCTACATGCTCAGAGAGCTCCTCTATGTCTCTTTTCATGTAGTCCAAGGAGGTATGTCTCAGGTCATTCACACCAGCATGGACAATGACTGATTCATATTTGTACTTGCCTTGGAGTGACCTGAGTGCTTGTGTTATGTGGCGGATCCTAGCACCCGACAGGCAGCTCACCGTGACCTTCTCCTTGTTCAGCCTGGTGAGCGGGACGTCAGTGTGCCTGACGATAGAGTCACCTATTACAAGTGTATCAGGTGTGTTGTTTAGCCTTAAGGGCTGTGACTGTTCGGCACACTGGCTTTGTGAGCTATGTGTTGCATGTGTTTTGTTTTGGGGTAGCGGTTGCTTGGGTGTCTGCTTTGGAGGTCTCTGCTGCTTAGGCAGATTTTTATTTTGAGCCTCCGAGTACGTTTTTGTGTGTTTATGTGTTTGGTTTGCTGTTGTGGTAGGTGTATGTGAGACTGGAATTGTAGTGAATGTGGTTTCCTTCTCCTCCTGACTGGTTATGCCAGTACTGAGTTGAGAGAGCTTAGCCTCCAGTTTGGCTATATGGTTGCATCTCTCACATGTGTTGGAATTTGTTGGGAGGAGGAAAGGGTTGTCTGTGTACATGAGGCAGTTGTAACATTGCCTCAAGATTCCCAGATTCACCAGCTGGACCGGAGAGGAGATTGACAACTGACCTTTGGACATGCTAGAATAGTATTTGGTATTCCTTTATAATTGAAAAAAAGGGCAAATGGGGAACAAGGTACTCAAGGGGAGTTTGTGAGGGTGTAGTGCTTTTAATTTTTTAGTGCTGACTTATATAATTGCTTTAGTGAGCAAGTGCCAGGTAACTTAAATGCAATGTGTTACAGGTAACTTAAATGCAAAAATGACAAACAGTAACTTTCTTTCAAGTGAAACAAGGAAATAAGTACAGTAAGCAATGCAGATATCACTAGGGATCCACAGAAGTGCTGAAAAGCCGTGTTTTAGGTGGAATTAGCATTTCAGGGAAATAACAAGCAAACAAACAACAAGCATACAAACAAAGCTAGATTCGGCAGGCCTGGATCTAGTCTATGCTACAGCAAACAAGATGTACCAATTTCAGTAAGAAACAGTTCAAATATGCAGGCACTATAAGCCTTTAACCAGAAATTCCCAGCTCAGAAGGGCGGAGTCCAGCCTCTCCTCCCACAAGAATGCAGGCCACTAACCTTCTTAATGTAAAATAACTGGCCTGAAGCCCAAGTGCTTAATCCAGAACTAATACACTTTTAGAATAACAGACACTGAGCCCTCAATCAGCAGTTTCCAACTTAGAAGGATGTAAGCTACCTGTCCTGCCACCACAGTGCAGGCCAAACCTTCCTAATGTAAAACAACTGGTCTGATGCCCAAATGCTTAATCCAAAAGACTTAGAATGATAGCTACACTTTAATCAAGTTACTACCAAGCAGTAATAAATACAATTGAATACTTTAAAGAATGCCTGGATTAGTGCTCAAGTTATACAAACAAAGCTAGATTCAGCAGGCCTGGATCTAGTCTATGCTACAGCAAACAAGGTGTACCAATTTTAGTAAGACGCAGTTCAAATATGCAGGCACTATAAGCCTTTAACCAGAAATTCCCAGCTCAGAAGGGCAGAGTCCAGCCTCTCCTCCCACAAGAGTGCAGACCACGAACCCTCTTAATGTAAAATAACTGGTCTGAAGCCCAAGTGCTTAATCCAGTACTAATACACTTTTAGAATAACAGACACTGAGCCCTCAATCAGCAGTTCCCAACTTAGAAGGATGTAAGCTACCTGTCCTGCCACCACAGTGCAGGCCACAAACCTTCCTAATGTAAAACAACTGGTCTGAAGCCCAAATGCTTAATCCAAAAGACTTAGAATGATAGCTACACTTTAATCAAGTTACTACCAAGCAGTAATAAATACAATTGAATACTTTAAAGAATGCCTGGATTAGTGCTCAAGTTATACAAACAAAGCTAGATTCAGCAGGCCTGGATCTAGTCTATGCTACAGCAAACAAGGTGTACCAATTTTAGTAAGAAGCAGTTCAAATATGCAGGCACTATAAGCCTTTAACCAGAAATTCCCAGCTCAGAAGGGCAGAGTCCAGCCTCTCCTCCCACAAGAGTGCAGACCACGAACCCTCTTAATATAAAATAACTGGCCTGAAGCCCAAGTGCTTAAACCAGAATTAATACACTTTTAGAATAACAGACACGGAGCCATTGGTCTGTGTGAGACCCTCCTGGAGTATACTGACATCATTTGGGAATTCAATGACTGCTCTTAATTTGCAGTCATCTGTAAACTTGATCAGACACAAATCTGTAGTTTTGACCTGAACTTCTGAGAAGTATATAACAAACAGTAGGGGGTCCAGCATTGACTCCTGTGGCACCCCGCTGGTAACCGGTCTGCTGGTTGATGTGGAATCACCCACTTTGATAGTGTGTGTGTCTAGTTTGTGAGTCAGTTAGCAACCCATCTTACAACAAAGGGATTTACATTCAGTTTGCTAACTTTATCAGTAATGCCCGAATGTGGGATTGTGTCAAAAGCCTTTGCCAAGTCAATGTATGCTGTGTGCACAGATTTGCCCTCATCAATGGCCTTGGTCACACTTTCAAAGAAATCCACAAGATTTAACAGGCAGGATCTGCCCTTCACGAAGCTGAATATAGCTTTTATATTTTCCACTGAATTGTCATCTCACTATATTTTCATTATATAAATATGTTAATTGGTGGCTGTTCACATAACTCCTTGCTTTTAAAGAGACTTGGGTTACAGTTGTATGTGAGTCACATATTCACACACTCTCATAAATGTGCAAGGCACACACACAAGACAGGACAGATAGAAATAGTGATATTCCTTCAGACAGTCTGCTTGCCAATGTGATGAGGCACACCTCATGTATTACCCCCTACAGGTCACAGTAGTTGTGTTATGTTTTCAGTTTCACAGTGGGCTAATAGTGTAGCAATTGTTTCAGTGCTTTCGGTGTATTCAGTGCTGCATGCCACAGTGTCATGGCATGCTTGTCTTTATATGTCATGATATCTACGTGTGCTGGCTGTGCACATGTTTGTCATACATAATGATGGCTGGTAAATAATTGTTCAGGTAATGGCAGGATTTCCACAGCTAAGCTGTGTTATGTGTGCCATTCATGACCAGAAGTAACCTGCTGACATTATGTGATGGATATAGTGGCCCTGACACGGGCTTCTATTGAAATCATCCCTAAATATAAATAATAAGACATAAGGAATATGTTGTACACATGAATGTCCAGCTGCTAGCCACACCTGTTTTTATTAGGTTCATAGGTTCATAGGTTCATAGGTTCATACTAGGCTATCTGCCCTAGGGCATTTATAAGCCTAGCCAGAGTGTGTATGGCTTTCGCCACCCATTTTAAATTAATTTTGCTATGCCCTTTTTCGAGGTTAGTATACTGCGCTTCTGTCTAACAGTGACACAGAAGTGATACCCGGGGTAAACCTATTATACTTCTTATACATAATTCTTTTAGGCCATATCATCTGAAAATGTGGTTTTAATGACACCTGTAATGTATGATGATATACTTTTCTTCTGATATCATGTTGAAGGTATAGTACTTGATGTAAATTACATTTTCTATGTGCACATCAGTTTGTGTTTTATTTTGCATAGGAATGTGTGGCCTGATATGTTGTTTTCATTGTTATGGTGTGGATTTGTGACCAACATCGCATATGGTGATAGACTTGACTATGGGAGTACCTTATTGTAATGTGCCATACCGAAAGTTTTCTACCTGTGCATTGTGTCACAATGAGTATTTTATGTACTCATATATTTGCAGGTATGCATATTATGTACTTTCTTTTTTTGTAATATGATTTACCCTGGCAGACCATGAGACCCATTCAACCATCGGATGCCTGAGATGAGTGCATGCCAAACCACTCCCCGAGTCCTTGGATAACAATGATGACCATGATGGTGACGACAATGATGATGAAGAAGAACCTGGACCTGCACATAACATTATCCTTGCTGCACCCTGGAGCAGAAGACACCCACTGCCATCAGAAGACGATCTTCAGGACAAGATCTGGGAGGTGATGACTGATGTCTTTCAGGCACAGATGAGGAACTTGATAGGGAATTTATTCTAGTATATAGCACAGGCTATGCGGGACTCATTCAGGGAAATAAACAGCAAGATCATTTGCACTGTTCATCCCAATCAAGGTGGGCCCTTAGGATCATAAGTATTGTCTGTGTGATCCACTTGTGTACTGCTGCTACCATGGTGTTTGCCATATAAACAATAGGACTGTATAGGCACACTTTTACATGCATAGCATATTGCTGCCATGCTTATGAGATACATGGACAACTGCACACGGCAGATGTCATGTGACATTTTGCATTATGTTGCACCCGGTGTATTTCATACATTATCACATTAGACATGCAGTCATCACACCGATCTTCATGAGTTTCTGCACTTGATGCATACATTGCAGTGCAGCATATTGTTCTTATGGCCAATATACTGTGGCTCTATGTCACAGTTATCCATTTTGCAGTTAACATACTACTACTAACACAAGAGTTCTACTGTATACATGGGTGGGATTGACATCAACTCATAAACAACATTTTGCCTGTACTTCCCAAATAACACAGTAAGATGGGTATGATTTGTGGGTTGCTGTGTCATGTATGTTCAAAAATAGAACATGTCCTTGCCTCTGTGCTTTGTATGACACTTGTCCTGCTGTCACACTGTCATACTGAATTTGTGTGTGGCATATATTGGCAATGATGTTGTATCATATAACTGTGTCTGCTATATGCGGGCAGTCCTTTTCAGAATGCATAGACTACCACTGTACAGTTCATGTATACACTGTGGTATTGATTATTTATGTAGCAATATTAAAGTAGACCTTCTTTTGCCTATGTTACTTTTCCACATGAATTTCTTATTCACATACATGCCCATATTTTGGTAACTGGTGTACATATAAACTGATTTATGTGCATGTCTCTGCGTAAATAGAAACCCAGTTGTACCTTGGGACTGTGAACAGTCATTGAATCCATGTTCATGTGCTGTACTGTTGTTTACAGGACTGTCCTTTGCTTAGTCATACCTATAGTCAATGATACATATATCACCACAGGTGTTTATTACACATGTTGTATGTGTATGTGATACTGATTCTTGTATACCTATGCCTCTTGCTGTTAGATGATTGCACAATACTGTGTATATGTGATTTCTACATGGCCATGTTTACTGCCGTCAGAAATGCAGTCTGCCAGTATGACATACATTGGTAATTTGCTTCAATGTAGCATGGAGTGACTGACTGAAATTGAGTTTTAGACTGCATGTCCTTCAGAAAATGCATAATAATACAAAAATCTGTTATTCTAACAAATTTCTAAGTTTATAGGACCGATATTTAAAATTTCTTCCTATTTTTGGGCCTTTGTCTTCCCATTATTTTTGTCTTTGTCCAGATTTCTTGTGCTGAGAGGTTGAGAGGTATAAAGGTCATACATATACATCTACATCTGTGTGTTGCTTATGAAATGGCATATATCTGACATATGGAGTCCATTGCACATCTGTTTAGGTTTCATAGGAGATTACTAGGCTGATGGCTTAAAAGCCCTTACACCTACTTGTGTAAGGAGCAGCTAGTCTGTTACTTTGCTGCAGTACTTCTGTGTGGCACTGTGCTTTGTTGTTTGCCTTTCACATGCATGGTTAGAGGTTCTATTCTGTCCTCTGCTGGTATTCTCCAGCATTTCATGGGCTGCATTTGCTCATATGTGCTGTTGTTTGGCTTACACTTGTACTCCTGACAGACTACTTAGGTACTGGAATCAATATCCAATGTATACTGTGATTCATATTTATTACCCTACACCATGCCACTGCCATCAATCTCACACATCCAGGTATGACTGCCACACAGTTTGCAACATGTCATAATGTAATTGTGCATGGGTATATATGTATTTCTGCATTTTACTCTGGCTGGCATGCATCCCCACCCTGTTTGTCAACTTTCCTTTGCCCATGTTGTAGAGCGTGTTCTTGTTTTCGACCTTTGTCATGTCTTGTGGAATTTGTTATATGTGTACACCTGCTGTTTAACCCTTCTCCTCCTCTTTCCTTGTCTTTTCCTTTCATAGGATCATAGGAGGTTACTAGCATAATGGCCCTAAGGCCCTTACAAGCCTAGATAAGTACAACCCCTGTTCCTTCTATTCTCGAAAAAAAATGGGGCCTATTCCACCCCCCCCCCAAAAAAAAAATTGCCCATGCTCCTCTGACAGTCTGTCAGAGTTTCTTTTTCCAACATACCTCTTGTATGTCCCTCTTTTTCATCCATATCCCACATCTGCTTTTCTAGCTCAGTATTTCTTTGGGTACCTGTGTTACTCGTATTCCCCACACATGTCCAATACCCATTGTTAGCTACTGTTAGCCCTGATGAAGTGGCCATGATTCAGTCAGAATCTGTTCTTTCTGGTGAATGTATTTTATTAGTACATGACTTATAAAGACATCTGTAGATGTCTGTAGGCCTACTGGAAGGACTGCTGTAGATATGGATTACTTTCAAATGTTATGCTGTTTGCATTGGGCTTGTAGAATTTCTGTAGCTTTGTTAATGCACATCATGGTTTATGAGACACGTTTCATAACTTATGGAATGGCTGTGACTACTAGACAGTGCACCAGTGCTGCTGGTCAGTTCTGTTTTGTACCAACATATTTTGCATAGATATCTGCAAAATGTGTCAGATTCCGCAAACATTACAGAATCTGGCTGTATGCTTTTTGGTGCTAAATATAAATTCAGTAGATCCAAGAAAAAACTTTAACAATCTATGATCGCAACAATCATCCCTTAGAGCAAGCCTCCTTTTTTAAGTTTGGCTAGTTTTTAAAGGGTCTGCAGACTGACTGTCTAGTCTTCTTCTCTTTCGGCTGTTCCCATTAGGGGTTGCCACAGTGGATCATCTGTTTCCATTTCTTCCTGTCCTCTGCATATTGCTCTGTCACACCAACCACCTGCATGTCCTCTCTCACCACATCCATAAACCTTATCTTAGGACTTCCTGTTTTCCTCCTACATGTCATCTGCAAACATCATAGTCCATGGGGCCTCCTGTCTGATCTTGTCTGTCAACCTGTCCATCACCATTGAAAATAAGAAAGGACTGACTGTCTAGTACTTACATATAAACCTCTGAACTTAAAGATCTTGGTCTCTGGTTAGACTCCTCACTCAGCTTCAATCTGTATCTTGATAATGCACATAAACAAAAATAATCCTTTATTTTTCTTGGCACAAAAATATCTCCTTTTTTTTACACTTCATCAAATCTGCAATAAAGAAAGGAAAGCTCCTCCCTCAAATCAAATTCATCATCTTCTTTTACATCAGCACCCTCTATTAAAAATTCCATCACTACTCAAACACTAGAAAGAAAAATACTGTATTTGTATTTATTACACACTTCCAAAGAAATGTACAACACTGTATAATACTAAAACTGGCAGTTAACCAAAGAGCAGCTCTGCTCCTAGGATCACAACCATTCATACTCCTACATATGTATTCTTTCTACTTTTAACCTCAAAACTATTAAGATGTACTCCCACATACAACCTAAGAAACTTGAACCACTCTGGCCCTAAAATACAAATCCCACACAAGCTACATATCTCTGACCATGCAGTCTCAATTCTTAGGCTCAAATTGTAGGAATTCCTTACATCCGAAATTAAAGACTCATCTTCTTATTCCAAGTTCCATTCTCTACTAAAATCACATTTAGTTAAGCAGAATATAATTGTTACTCTTCAGGTCACATAGGATCATGGGTAAATACTAGGCTAGCTGCCCTTGTGGGCTTTCTTGGGTGTTTGAATTAACTTCTCCTGTCTGGTGTTTGATTGGCCATACCCATCCCATGGTTGATAATTATATATTGCCCCCAGTGAGAACAACTGAAATCATACCATGTTCAAGCCCTAGTTGATACCTTATTCCTCCTCTTACCTCCTCTCTCATTCCTAACTTTATTTCTTCTTGCCCACCTTCTGTTTACCCTACTATCCCAACTAAATTCTCCCTCCCTATGCCTCACTCCCTCCTCTCACTTCCTTCTCTTCAACTTTCTTCACCCTTACACTATTCCCCCTAACCCTAATTTTCCTTTTTCTTACTTGCTCAGTACCTCTGATTACCTTTCTCCTCCTACTAGCTTGTTTTCCCTTCCTTGAATTCTGTTTATACAGGTTCAGTCTGTGTACTTATGTATTGTTCTTTTCATATTCATCTCTCTGCATTCATTCAGTCCCTATCTACTATATGTAAAAAAAAAAAATCAATATTTTGTTCACAAAAGTCTTCTTATTAGTTCTCGGGAAAATGATCACTTACTAGCTTCTTACTAGTTCAGTGTATTTGTAAAATATTCTGTATATACTACTATGTTTTTGTAAAGCTTCCATTTTTGTTCTGTATAGGTTTTGCTTATTGTACAAACTCCAAATATTGTTCACTGTATAAATTTTGTACAACTATTTTCACCTGATCTGGAGCTTTTCTCCCTGGGCCTCCATTGAGAATGGGCTACCACCCAGTCAGACTATCCCGGTAAACAAAAAGTAAATAAATAATATATAAATAATTTGAGGGGATCCACACATGGGATAAAGCATTTAAGAGTTGTCTGTATCCATAAGTTGTAGTACAGGGGCAGTCCAGGATGCATTTTCTATTACTCAATCGTAGATTCATGCTGGGCTTGAATATGGAGAAGGATGAGATTTGTTTTATGCGGATGGGGAGCATACCTCTCAACCTCTTAGAAATCTGGACAAAGTCATAAATAATGGGGGTACAAAGGCACAAAAATAAGGACAATTTTAAATATTGCTCTTACAAGCTTAGAAAGTTAATAGAATAACAGGTTTTCGGTTAAGATGAAGTTTCTGAATGATATGAAGTCTGAAACTCAAATGTATGTCGATATTTTCTGACTTCAGTCTTCAATGACTTGCCATTGATTTGCCAGCAAACCACAATTTTATGAAAAATGGACCAAAAATATGAGGTAAAATCTGGACATTATACAAAAAATCTGTATAGTTGAGAGATATGTAGGGGAGTATGTTCCACTTAAATCTACTTCCATTCTTCTAGTCTATGACTCAACCACTAAGATCATTTGGTCCTTATCAAATTTTTAATGTATTTAATTTTTCAAACATTTTGAAACTTCTATACATATTGTAAATGAATACATTAGAATCATTATGTAGCCCAAATCCTACTCTACCATTGTACTGTTTTACTGTCACTTACTTTTTATGGTATACTTGTCTATATGTCTGGGGATGAGACTGAAATTAGGCAGAAGTGATCTGTGCTCTACCTGGAAAACAACTTCAAATAAAATAAATATGAATTCTGAAACACAAGTGTCTGCCCTCATCATCTGCTCGAAAAAAAAAACATATTTTATGAGCAACAGACCAAAATAAGAGACAAAACTGCAGGCATTCTCCAAATTCTGACCCCAGCTCTTAACCTTCCTTCTCCAAAATGAGGAAGATTACCTCTCATAATGTGGAACACCTAACTAACAACTTCAACTAAGAGGCACACATGTTTAAAATATGCTTCTTTAGACTTATAAAAATTAATATGATTCAGTACTATTTATACAGGATATCAGCTAAAAAATTCCTAACACTAAATGAGTGACACAGCCTTTCAATGTGGAACTTTGAGGAACATGGTCAGATCCAAAATGAGGAACAGTCCTCGTAATGAGGTACACTTGTGAGGTTTGATTATTTCTGAGCAGCTGAGTGGTGACTGAGATGACGAATGAATTATATCGTTATTACTAAGTTCCAAGATGGTAAATTTAAAGTTTGTCTCTACTGTTTAAAACAGGCATCAAGAAATGGGTGTGGCTAAGTGCTCAGAGGTGGGGCTAAATGCGGGTTGGGGTGAGGCTTGGCAAACCAAATTATTAAGCCTATTTCAGAGGGAGGAGAAGTTTTCTGTAATGGAAAGAAAAGCTGGCATACAGTTACTATTACACCGTCCACACGCTTCTGATTATAACAAAACGTTAAGCGCACGGTTTTATTTTTAATTCCTTGCTATTAATAGTTTGCAGTTTTCCCAAATAAAATTGAAAATAAATGGGATAAAAATATAAATCACAGACACATATTACAATTTCAGCAAGAAGAGTTGCTCCAAAGCGTCTCCTAAAGAATAAAAACTGTTTGAATTATACAATAATTGCGGTCGTTTTTGCTTGCTGCTAAAAATCACACATATATGTAAATAAATACAATAAAAACGAAAACCATGGAGTTTAGTGGAATCAGAGTCACTAAAAAGGATCATGATACCATTGTTTATAAGTCTATACAGTTCCATTTGTATAGCAAGTATTTTTCTCTGTCCGCCCGCCTCTTTGTTTATTTACTGTATGCACCGAGAACCTCTAACATTTTTGATAAATCTGCAATGCACTGTGGGTAAGAAAAATTCACATGTGTTGCAGGAAACATGGCATCCTCTAAGAAAAGGTACGTATACAGCAGAAAGTCTGTGAAACTTGTGATTAGCTGTAGTTTTATAATGTGTTACAAATTGGGTAAAGTAGTAGAAAATTGTCAAAGCAGTTGGCAGGGCAGTTTTGGTATTATTTCATCTTGCTGCTTTCATAAGAGGTACCGTAAACATTTGTGTATAAATAAATATATTTGTATAATGGGTAGTTTAAACAATATCTGGATTATTTACTGTCGGTAACCGCATGTTGTGGACGAAAAAAATAGTTTTTGTTCTCATTATTATTGGTTGTGAGTCAATGCTGGTGTCCTCTCTGTAACTTCATCTTCTGCTCTGGATTATTTATCATAGAAGTTTTTTGGAGGGTGGTGTTATTGTTATAGTCTTGCTGCTTTTACATGATGAATAAGCTAAAGTTGTTTTTTTGTTTGATTTGCAGAATTGTATTTTACTTTTGCAGTAAGAGGTTGTCACGCGTAATGTCCCAAACGTTTGAATTGGGATGCTAAGGAAACTGGCTAGTAGCTCTGTCACAAGCTGTTTCTGAAATACATTATGCATTGCTTTCACTAATAGTAGTTTGTCAATTATGATAGAAACCTCAGCATTTAATTATTTTTTTTTAAATAGAGGCTGCTTCATAGGTTTGTATGTTTATTCAGTACCAGCTGTATTAATAGATTAGTACTAGGCTAATTGCCCTTGCGAGCCATTTTAAGCCCAGCCAATTATCCCTTGTGAGACTCAAACCCTGCACCTTATATTTGTAAGGTAAACACCTTAACCATTAGGCCACCCTCCCAACCCTATGTCAACCATTGAAGGCTTAACCAACATTGATAGAATTTAATGTTTAAAATATAACACAGATGAATGCAGACCCTTCATTTTCCCATATTTGTAGCTATAGCTCTCAATGAATCAGCCGGAGACAAATATAGAAATAATGAAGGACAGTTACTGACTATTTTAAAGTATCAGTACTATTAACATGAGACATTGACAGATTAAGACACTGTGCATTAGTATATATTTTTGGAAGTAAAAGAAGTCATAACTGTAATTGTCATCATTAAGTGTTAGTCGCCACCTCTTCTCCAAATGTCATCAGTTGTAGGAGGGATTAATAGGGACAGTGCTCAAATTTGAGTCAAAATTGGGGACAGTTGAGAGAGATGTTTGTAACAGCTGCTGGTAGATTGCAAAAATGGGATAAGTACCCCAGCAGATGAAAGTCCAGTTCTTGGATTATCAGTCTGTACCACAGGGAGAGTTCTGCTGCAGCATTCACCAGGGAATGCCTTTTGCACCACAGTGGTATGTCAAGATTATATTATATGCTGCTGATACTGTACTTTATAAAAGTAAAGCAACAGTATTACTGCAGTGACAAGTCCATTACTTATACGGCAAAACAAAAAAGTACTGAAATACAAGAAATGAGCCAGCAAAGAGGAAAGCAAAACGAACTTTAATTAAAACTACATAAATACTAAAAACATACAAAAAAAATATAAAATGAGTGCTTTTGCACCAAACAAGACGCTTCAGTAGATCTACATAAATCAGCCTTAGCTCACATTTATACAAATTTCAAACTAATGCCTAAGACCTCATGACCTCAATGCAGGTCTTAAAGGAATACAATAATTAAACACTTTGCCTCTGGTTGCACGAAGCAGTAAAATCCATTTAGCCTCAAGGCTCTCTGAATCTTCACATCCCCACCTCTTGCTGTAACACAATAATAATCAAGAACTAAAAATTTAAAACCATGTAAACCTTCAGCACCTACCAATTGTTTGGCTAAAACATTCCTAGGATCACCTTTATAAATGCTATAGAGATGCTCACCTTTATAAATGCTATAAAGATGCTCTCTAATCCTATCTCTAAAACAGAGCTTGGTCTTACCTGCATAGTAACTATTGCAGGTATCACAAACAGCAAGGTAAACAACATTTTGAGAACCACGATCTGCTCAAAAATTAAACTTAAATAACTGTCCAGTATCAGGAGGAGTGATACTATCCCCTTCCCTAATATATTCACAAACATTACATCCTCCACAAAGAATGGTCCCTTTTTGATCAGGGACAACTTTCTCACTACTGTTAGTCAGAGACTTGTAACACAGCATCCGTTTAATCGAGTGGTAATTCTTAAAAGAAAACCGAGGCTCATCCCCAAATATTTCCTTACATCTTCCATCAGTCATAAGTACCGCCCAGTGCTTCCTCACAATATCACAAACAGAATGCACATTATTGGAATAGTTCAAACACATCCTAAGATTACAAGGCCTTATATCCCTAGTTACAGAAGGAACATCATTATTAAAATGCAGTCTTGCCCTAGTATGTCTAAAAGACAAAACTTCATTCTGTGCCTGAGATAGCTCAGCGTCACAATATAGGTTCATAGTTTGGTACTAGGCTATCGGCCCAAAGACCTATAACAAGCCTAGCCATAACAATTCCCTGGATATTTCTTCTCACAGTATTTACTTCCCTGGACCCCTGTCTAACAGGGCGACT